>NC_085137.1:121037266-121637266 GCF_035046485.1 Aedes albopictus | reverse complement strand
TTTGGCCATATTATTAAGTTTGGTTTCTATTTTGGCCAATCCCGTGTATTTCTTATGATAGTGGCCAAATTAGAAGCACCCTGGCCAAAATAGATATATATGAGCAGATTTTTTAAGGAAATATATTTTTTTCTTCCAGTTTTTAATCAAAATGTGTGGTTTTTACAGCTGTAATCATCATATTGTATTAGAATCTACTAGTAAAAATTAAATTTACGCCGATTTAGATCGCAACAGGCTCAATACCGCACTATGGCCAAAACTCCGGACTGGCCAAAACTGAAGTTTCTACCCTATACATACTTAATTGCGCTCTGCTCCGGGAGGATGATCCACAGTGGCTGCTGCTAATGCCACCGCACCACCACCGGTTGATGCCCAGTCTGTCAGACAGCCACTATACTGTCGCTGTCAAAGCACGCTGATCATCACGGTGAGTGGTTTCTGCAGCCATCATGAGTCATGTAGGTACCTCTGTACCTACTGTAGTACATCACAGTCAGTGGCTGTGAATTGTGCAGCACCACCGATGGCATTATGGGTTATGCCTATGCGCGTCGCTCAACAAGTACCAACTACCTGGTAGGTAATGGTTCGATTCAAATGAGTGGTTTCATAATTGAACAAAACATGTGATCATCGTCTTCATTTTTACGTTTCTTTAAGCGGGGTAAAAGTGCGCGTAATGGGTGGTATATTGCAAGCCACATTGTTTTCGGAGAAATGTCGTACACACACGTGCTGCTATTGGACCGGAGATGTACTATTATGCCTGAAAGGTGCACTTTGTGCGTCGTCGGAAATCGCCAACGATGCGTACCTGTAACAATAGTGGAAAATTTGAGAACCATCCGGTGAATGCTTTGAACTACTTTTTACGTGTAATGTCAATCTCTAAAAACAAAACTGTTTCATACAAATTTTCTTCTAACAAAAAGTCAATCTCAATTGTCACCCATTTTCCATCATCAGTACCGTTTTGTCATACAGCAACTTGAACGCAACCCAGCAAACAGTTTCGTAGAACCCGGCGTTCACAGTTAGACGACGATCATTCACCCCGAAAAAAAAAACATATCTAAGAACCCGTTTGAATGTCGGCCGGCACCCCATCCATGCACGCTATGACTAATTCGCATATCTGCGACACATATGATTTTAATAGCTACCTCTCTCTAGCGGCGGATCCCTTCGTTCCTCACGCTATCCAACCATCCGCGAAATGAATGAAGGCTGTATATGACACCCAAAGCGAATAAGGTGATTTTTTTCTTCTCTGATTTTCGTAGCAAAAAAAAAAAACGGCGATGAGATCCCGCTATAAAGCTGATGATGTCGATGATCGAATTTTGGAGGGGGGCCCAAGTCTTCTGGTGGCTGTCGCCACTTTATCACAGACAGAACTGCGGGAAAGATCTTAGGGGTCTTTGGGGTGATTTGAATATCCATTGGAAAACTGAAGGATATTGCTTAAACTTTCGTTCATATAGCGATCGTAGATTGTTTCAACTTTATCAAACGATTTTACTGAACGCCGAGCGGACTCAGATGTCTAGTAAATGTGGGATAGAGAGAAAATGGTAAAGTAAGAGTGATGTGGGATTCAGTTTGGATGTTTATTCTGCAGAATATTTACCTGTTCTGTGGCTTAGCTGTTTAAAGAACCGGTCTACCTTACACGGAGTCGTGAGTTCAAATCCCTCTTGGGTGTTTTTTTTATAACAAATTTTCATATCAATTTTACAATCAACCAAGTTTTCTATTATTAGTTTTCGTATTTTTGAGCATACAGTTTATGTTTCAAAAGAGATATTCAGAAAACAATTCCTCGAACTTGTCTTTCAGGATTATGATGTTTTTATTGTTTCAAATGTTACATCATTATTTGGAAACACACTAGTCCACATTCAGACAATGAAAGCTTCATGGACCACATCACCCTTCTTCTTCTTCTTTTATGGCTCTACGTCCGCACTGGGCTGGGACTTGGCCTGCCCTGTTTCAACTTAGTGTTCTTAGAGCACTTCCACAGTTATCAATTGAAGGGCTTTATTTGCCTTCCATTGCATGAATCTGTATATTGTAAGGCAAGTACAATGATACACTATGCCCGCCCAGGGAGTCGAGAAAATTTTCCCGACCGGAACGGGAATCGAACCCGCCGTCTCCGGATATGCGATCCATAGCCTTAACCACTAGGCTAACTAGAGACCCACATCACCCTACAGTCCCCCAATCTGAGCGGTACCTGCAACATGTTCGTTCATCAGCGATCGCTCAGTCGTCGTAAAAATGTCATCAACAATCATAAATGTAGCGTGAATCCGCGCGGAATTCGACAAGATCAGATGCGAGAGCAGAGCGATCGTGCCGGATAACACGCGGGTTTTTCATTCGATCATCGCTGGACAACTGCGTTATGTTGCGAGGTTATTATCTAGTTCTATTTTAGGGAGATCACCAAGATAATTTCGTGAGCAGTCCGTTCGTTCGTTCGTCGAACTGCGATGACTGATGCTTATCTGTATGTGAACAGTTTGCATAAAAAAGAGATAAGAAGCCAAGGAGAGGGCGAGATAGTGTAGCAAATATTTTGCCATTTTACAGCGTTTCGGGATATTAACAGCAACATGGATTAGCAAACATGGTCGTTAAATATTTTTTGGAAACTCTAACACTCCAGGGCGCTGCGTAGTGCTGCGTTAACCGATAAATACCCAGGACGAGCTTCTTTAGGTAGGAATGCAATGTCTTCTTTGTTTTCAAATATTCTACTCTGTTTTCACTGATCTAAACAATGTAATGTAATGTAAGCAATGTGTTTCTACTCATTGTAACCTGTTAAAGTTTTCATTCCAGAACTATTCTAGCGACTCCAAAGTACTACGAAGTTTGTGTCAGAAATTCAGTGTACTTAACCTAAAGTGACCAGACATATTTTGCACTGATGCGGGACAGTTTTACATAACTGAAATTGTAAGTTTTTCAGTGGTTCAGAGATCTTATTTAAAAAAAAACCTAATAATATCAAAATACAGGCTGCAAGCGTAACTAATAGTTAAAAGTTAAAATAATTGTTAAATTTTTGAAAAAATGCTGCAATTTTTAAACTTGATTGGCATGTTCATCCAAAATAGACAATCCAAAACAAAGTCCCGAGATAAAAGAAATCACAATGCAAGACAACGAATATACATTTTAAACAATAAGTTTCAAATTCAAAGCGTAAAAAAACAATAAAGATATTAAAACATATTATGCCTCTGCATAGTTTTTAAGGATGTTTTAAGAACTAGCTTGTTATATTCCCAACATGGCCGTCACAATGGCTGACTCTCGTACCTATTCACGATTTCAGGCACCCCAATCTTGTGAAAAACAAAGCCAGCTCTTCTTATTTAAAGCGTTTTTCAAGTCAACAAGGGTAAAACAAAACTTATACAGTCGTCAGACGTTTACTTTTTGAGATTTGTGCATGTTGAACTGGGATTCCAAGTCGTTTGTCCTAAAAATGTTAGTTAGAAAGTTTATGGTTAACATTCCTCTAAAGATATTTTTTGATATTATTTTAGAGGTCCTTGTGAAAAAAAATTAAAACTTTTTTGGTTTTCTTGAAATATATCTCTAAACATTTCAAGAGAATTCTTTCGGCATGCCTAAATATCGTTTCTTAAAAAAATACTGAAGAAAAGTTAGGAAAGTGTTTTTGGTAAAATTGTAAATTCTATAGAAATCCCTTGATCATTTCTTAGAACCCCCTGGACCATCTGTTGACGAGAATACTGGAAACCTTAAAAATGCGTAAAAATCCCTAAAATCCGTAAAAAGAATAGCTAGTGAAAACTTTGAAAAAAAATCTTGAAGATTCTTTTCAGGCATTCCTATACAATAACTGAGGGAGTTCTCGAAAAAAAAAACTATAGAAAACAAGCAAAATCCTATTTTGCTTAAGAAAATCTTCAAAGAACTGTAGCAAATACATTTTAAAAATTTCAACAATGTCCCTCGAAAATTTTTCTTAAACTTTACTATTTTTTTCAGTATTTCACTGGAAGATTCGTATCTAATGCAATTCCACTTTGTTCATTGGTATTTTTCAGGCATTACTCAAAAATTTCTCAAAATAATCTTTCAAGAATTTATTTAGATTATCCAACTAAAATTCATGCTCGCTTTAAAATATCTACTATTTTTTCACGAATCTAGCGGCCTTTGGCATGCTTCTCTTGTGATTTTATCAGAAGGGATCTGTATTACTCAAAGAACGCCCTGTGGCTTGCTACAGTGTGGGTGTAGGTATGTATCGATTCTCTGGGAATACTTTAAGAAATATATTAAAAAAAAGGAACGAAAGTTTTGGAAAAAAAGTTTTTTAATTCACTTGCAGAGAGCTTACAAGAATCAAGCAATATACGTGAAGAATGAGCTTAAAGTTTAAAATCTACGAACTAAACAAAAAAAAAATCAAGAAAAGGAACCACGTCGTTTAATAAATAATAAGTTGATTTTTTTTACAATATTCGTATTAAGATTTTTCTGAAGTTTGCGTTGAAGAAAAACAGAAGCATATTAGTCAGAAACATCTGTCACGTAAAAAAGTAATTTAGCGATCATTGAAATCCGGGACATTTCCGGGACACTTTACAATGCGGGACTACTAGCTTGAATCCGGGACTGTCCCGCACAATCCGGTACGTCTGGTCACTTTAACTTAACCAAATTTTACCGATTAAAGGTCGCGAACATAATCTACAATACTCTATAAACTTTAAAGCACCATTGAAAAAGCTTGGTACATGAATTGGGTGATATATCAGGTATCAGTAGGTCGGCTCCAGAGGCACGTTCTCCTCCATTTGGAAAATTTGAGCCATCGCCATGAACACGAGCTTATTCATCATTTACCTGACGGAGAAGGGAAGGAAAAAGGATATGACAGGAGAAAGGACAGGTAAGGGAATAGGATCGTCATACACGCAAAAGCGTACTACAGTGGGTTCACATAGCGTCCTGAAAAGGACACTGTAATAACGCATAAGCGCGTACCACAATGGGTTCAAACAGCGCCCTGAGAAGGGCACTGTGATAACGCATAAAGCGTAAAGAGAGCCTACAGCTTTTTACCACAGCGAGTTAAGAACAACAGATCGTCCTGAAGATTTAGATTTCTGAAGCCAGTTTCACTTAACCCTCTAATACCCATCCCGCCTTTAGACGGGATATAGTTTGAGCATTTTTGCAATTTTTGTTTAGTGGAAAATAATTTTTTTTTATATTTTTGGCTGATAGCACTGTTCTGTATATCTCAAGATGGTTTTAGTGTATTTTAAAGCGTATTTACATTTTTTAAAAATCATTGAAAAATTGATGTTTTGGTCACCTTTTAGAAGTCATTGATTATTTTGTATTGAATCGCTACAATTAACAAATTTTAAATTCTTCCAAAATCTTTCTATCCTTGTTTATTAGTTTAAGGGAATCGAATACACTCTTAAATTATTTTCCTTAAAATTACACGGAAAATAAAATTCTCTGTGAAAAAATTTAAAATAATAATATTTCAACAATAATCATAAAATCTCAAAATGTTTTCATCTCAAAAAATTCGTTCCCCAACTTGGCTTCCAGGAAAAATATAAAAGTGTGGGGATGTTCAAAAATAAAAATTAGAAAAATCAAAAACTGAAATTCACGAAATCGAGAATTGAAAAGAATCATCTTCCAAAACATGTTACAATCGATTTTAGATGACGAAAAATGATAATAGATCATAATTAAAAAAATGGGTATTAGAGGGTTAATTGTACCGAATATTTCTGGAATATAGTCTATGCTACGCATACACTTTTGATCAGACACCTCCCCCACACCCCTAAATGTCAACGTGGCTTATGAACAGTCCAAAACCATTTTCATATAGTTTGAGATTTCCCAAAAATACTATAAATTACAAATTATAAAAAAATACAAAAAATATTGACACTTTTGGGGCATCTCATGTCTAGTGTACAGGTCCATCATCCGAAATACTTTGGATTTAACAGTTTTCACTGTTAAACCCAACAAAAATAGTTTAGTTGAAATCCCCGGAGGAACCATTATTGTTACCATCTCTTGTCAGTAGAAACAACAACACACCTAGTCCGACTCTCACCATTATCGAGCAGACGAAGATGCTCAGGTGTCGCTAATGCTACTTTATTTTGCGCTCACACATTGAGATAGTAAAATAACAAGAAGGTGCCAACTTTTTTCTTGTACGAAATACAGGTTATATGGAAGCTCTGATCTCGATTTTCAATGTAACCAGGGATGACAGAAGATTTTTGGAAAAAAAAATCTGTTCTTCTTCAGGTGACACCTGAAGCAAAATTTCTTCATTTTCAATAAGACGTTATACAAGGTTTAACTGCCTGTGCCTGTGGAAGCATATCTGTCCCATGTAATTTTTTGGTAACATTGAGATTTGGTAGCATATGAAATTGTTGCAAACATGCAACGCCGATTTGTCACAGCTGAGCAGCCATTCCAAGAATAGACTTGAAAATAATATATCCGATATTGCTCCGATATTGCCCAAATTCGGTAGGAATGATCTTTACCAAAAATAATTTGACTTGTCCTTTTTGGTTTCGACATTAGGGTGGCCACTTTGGAAAACGACATTTTTCATTTTGTTAAATTTCCAAACCGCCATAACTTTTGAACGAATATACCGATTTTTCACGAATTGAAAGATTATAAGTGGTAGATTTTGGGAAAAATATCGTTAGTTAAAGTTAGTTTGTTAGTAAGTTAAAGTTAGTAAACTTAATAATGCAAAAACTATCAAAATATCAAAGTATCAGATTTTATGATTTATGACTATATTATTTATTTTTTTAACTTAAGTTTAACTAATTTTACATAACATATAAAAAAATTGAAAATGTTTTTTAAGAATTTTTTATTTATTTTTATTAGTATATAGCAATGGGCTACTGAGTGAACTTTAGTTAGTTAAAAAATACCAGCAAATTTGCCTAGTGCAAAGTGATAATCTTCCATGAATTCTTTCAGATATTCCTTCAGAAGTTTCTTCTGATTTCCTCAATAAATTCCTTCTGATTTTCCCATGGAAGTTTCTCTTCAAATTCTTCCTAGAGTTCCTTATGAGATTCATTCGGAAGATCCTTCTAGAAATCCTCTAGGAGTGCCTTCAGAGATTGATCTGAGAGTTCTTTCTAAGATTTTTCCAGAGGTTCCTTCGGGAGCCTAGGAGTTTCTACTGAAATTGTTCGCCAGTTTCGCCTGGTGTTCCTCCAGAAATTATTTCTAAGAAGTTTGTTCTTGGATTTGTCAAGAAGTTCATTTTAGGATTTCCTTTCCAGTAGTTGGGAATTCTTCAAAAGTTTCTTCTGTAATTTTTCAAGGAGTTTTTTCTGAGATTCATCTAGGAGTTTATTAGTCTTTCTTGGGTTCCTCCAGATGCTTCTTCTAGGATTCCCTCAAGAGTTACTTCACGGAGACCTCTAAAGATCCTTCTGGGTTTTTCCAAGATTTTACTCCCGGAACTATTCCTCCTGATGTTCCCTCTGGAGTTCTTCTTTTTAGGATTTCTTCAAGTCTTTTGGGATTTTTCAAGGACTTTCTTCTGAGATTTCTCATCTGGAAAACTCCGAGATTTCTCCAGGAGTTCCTTCCGGAATTCTTTTAGGATTTCCTTCCTAGATCTCTCGAGGAGTTTTTTTTTTCTGTGATTCCTCAAGAAGTTCCTTCTGAGATGTCTTCAAGAGTTCTTTTTTAGATTGATCCAGGAGATGTTTTCTGGATTTCGCCAAGAATTTCTTGTGGGATTTTTTCATTGACTCTTACCGGGATTCCTCAAGGAACTTCTTCTAGAATTCCTTCGTGAATTTCTCCCATACTTTCTTCTAGGGTTTCTTCTGGATTTTCTTCGGCGATTACACCAGTTTCTTGTATGATCCCTTCAGAAATTTCACCCTGGATTTTCCCCAGATTTCTTCCAGAAGTTTTTTTTCGGAAATGCTTAGGATGTTCCTTCTTGGCATTCTTAAGAAATTCCAGAAATTCTTTCTTGGTTTCATCCAGGAAAAACGTCTTGGGAGATTCTTGAGAAAAAAATATTCCGGAATTCTTTTGGAAACTCCTTCCGGGATTACATTCAACAACATTTTTTTTTATGGAATTCTTCCAGCAGTTTTGTATTCCTCTAGATGATCATTCTGGATTTCCTTCTAAACTCCTTCTGGGATTACATTTCTCCAGGAATTCCTTCATGAGTGTTACAAAGAAGAGGTATTGTTAGCTTGATGATAAAATATGGGAATGTATTTTAACTCAATTTGGCTGATGTCACCACGACTATAGTAGAGCTGAGCGTTATGGCCCTTACACATAATTTAGGACTTACATACATAATTTAAAGCATTATGGAGGAAGGAGAGGGTTTAAAAATGACGATTTGGGCGTTACGTAAAAATGGATGCTGCTTTATATGACCACGTTTGCTGAGACTGAATTTCACTCCCCGCTTTTATTTAAACAAACACTCGTACGAATAATTCCACGTCCACGAAACAGCTCTTCTCGCGTCGTTATGTATGCTTCCGAAAATCGACTTGCAGGCAGTGCATGTGTATTAGGGAGGCTCACCCTAATAGTAAAATGTGATACAACGTGCTTAACAACCATTTTTGTCCGTGTAGCTGCCGGCTTAGAATAGCACTACGGACCCCCTGTTCCGGGGGTAAAAGTCCACCAAACAGGTAACCCCAATCCAAGGTGTCAGGCGACTCTGAGGGATGAATGGTTGAGGGGGTTTAAAACATGCTCGATTATTAACGGAGCCCGTAGCGTGGGTAGATTACCTTTTTGTGTTGCGTTGCGGCGAAAGATCTACCAAACCGAACCCAAGTCCTAACTGCATCCAACTTTGGAACAGCCTATTTTACTAATAAGGAAAAACTTTGGTCCTTGGTAGGGACTAGGGTTCCGATGCATGGTCAATATCGGTATCATTTCTTGACTTTTTCGTTAAGGGATCCGATTTTGACTGAAAAAGGAGCGTGTTAAAAGCGGAACCTATCGATCAGAATCCTTCCTTGCGATTAAGTCGAAAATGACTACTGTAACAAAACCGAATACTTTATAACTTATCAATGGTGATAAAGTAATACGACTTGCGCTATACAAAGGACACGGGGTATGCTACAATAGATCAACTATTGGTCGCAGTGGTTATGTCCCGAACAGAGAGAAAAAAATAACAACCCTTTTGGGCTATCATCATGATCAAACAGGGAATGATAACACCATTGACCCTACCAGCAGTGTATCATACATTTTTATTAGAACACACTTATATGAAAAAGGTTTTATAAATTGAACACTCACTGCGCCACCTAGCGGCTAAAACCGAAAACATAAGATTTCTGTATTCATTTCGTCTAGTTTTTCCATACAAGATGCAAGCTCGTTGAGCGCTCCTTAAGGCTTAACCGATTTCGCTCAAATATTAAATGAAGCTTCGAATAGCCTAAAACGACTGATTCAGGAGGTGAGACTTGACATTTTTTAAATTTTATGATTTTCATATAAGCCTGAGCCATCCTTATGTAGATATGCCAGTACACAATGTAAAGCGAACTGGGTATGATGGCAAGAGCATATGCCTTTCACGACTAAATAGAACTTGGGATAAAATTGTCACGTCCGAAAAAGCAATTAATGCAGATTATGTAAAAAAAAAACAATGGCTCTACAAAAACTTGTCACAGTGCACTGTAGCCACTAGATGACTCCCCAAGGAACATCAGAGGAATAATTGCTGAGTCAGGTATACACAATAGATCATTCTATTGAGAAACTGCTTGCACGATGCAAAGAGACCAACAAACAAGAAAGTTATAGCGTTATCTTGCCAATGCAATGTCTTCATATTTGTTAAGACAGCTGCAGTATAAACAGCGGAATATTCCAATCACTCGAAGAATCGTCAATAACCCAAGCTACTTATCGAACACTCTAAGCCGGCATCCTCTTTCTCAAGATGTGTCATAAGGTTTTCTCAAGCTCCCCTCAGATGCCAACCATTTTCCCCAAATATGCAATCTATTTTTAAGCGCTGCGCCACCGTACGAATGCACTTCTCTTCCACACCGTTGTTTGGTTTGCATTGCATCCCACGACCGGCGATAGCCAAAACAAATTTATGTTCTGTCGATCGGTCCATCATGGTTCGGTCTATTCCCCACCGACCGACAAATCCGAAACAAAACCATACGCACTGGATCTGGATCACGGCATGCACGGACGGTGGTGGTGCGTGCGGTTGGCTTTGTTTTCGGAGTTTTGTTGTTTAACAGTCAGCACTCAACAGCCGGTGCCATCAATCTTGTCACTCAAATTCCTGAAGCGCCAATATTAGGATTTTGGACTGCAATGCAATCAACGAACACTGCATATATGCAGCGTGCAGCGGCTGGCGCAGAGATGGGACCCGTGACGTGACGGATAGAAGCTCTAATTTTAGCGGAAAGAAGAGATCGCGAAGATCTGGGCCAACGACATCTCCAAATTGAGGCGAGTGGAGCTCCAATCCAAATCCAAGTGTGGGCAATGCTTTTCTTTGAGGGGAAAATGCATAACACAGTCGTGAGGACCTATTACGACACCACCTTCTGTTGTCGTCGTTGTCGCGTAGTGCTCTACGCTGTGGGGTATCTTCGCGGTTGATAGCGTTTTGAGTGCGGTACGGGTTTTGGTCAGGGTTGAAGCTGTTCAAGCAGAGCCATCAGTTGTATGGTGGCTCAGGGTAGTCCTTGGCGGACGCACTATTTGGCCACTATCTTTGTCCTGTTTTATAACAGTGACAAAACCAGCGTTTATTATACCAAACTGATCGAGCATTGACTTTTGTAGACGTATCAAAACGTACCTACGTAGGGAAGTGGAACCATCTCGGCAGGGGTCCTATTTTGGGCACTTTTCTGCTAAAATTCAGCCAATTCTGAACCAAATGACACAATTTTTGGAACGCGATGAGATACGTATAGTTTTTAGCCGTGTACAAAATTTCAAGTCAATTGGTTTGGAAGAGTTGCCAAAATACCGGCCACTGCTCAAGTGGTTCGAAACCCTACCTAGGTCATCGATGGTTCAATGTCTCATATCGACCTCGTCTCCAGCCAAATTGATTCAACCCTGGCCCAACTTGTAGTGGATCACATTACAAAAGCATCTCATGTAAACAGATTTCAACGATGATCGTTTTCGTCTCCACACCCACCGTAAGTAAAATTACCCTATTAATTATCGATCGGGGTGGTGGTGGAATATATGCTGCTGTCATTACCACCACGTTGACGGGCAGGCGGTAATGATGAGTGAGCCCACCGCTTGTTGATAGACATTGCATTGCTCTCTCGAAGAAGCCGAAATTTTTCTTTTGAACGCTGATGGAAAGCACAAAAAATTGGGCATACCTAGTGGCCCAGAGCGGAACGCCGCCGCTGCGCCGCCTCGTAACGATTCCATAACCGATCCGACGAACTGCCAGGCCAGCAGCAGTTGGTTCGGTAGCGTAACCAGTTCATCAGATGGTTTAGTTTTGATCAATTTGCAAACCTGCAAACCGCCAAAGCTAACGAATGCAATGGAAGATGAAGGTAGTGCTCGATCAAATCGAATCGGATCGGATGAAATGCGCACAAGATATCGCGGGAAAATCCCGTATTTCGTAACGGAAACTATTCGTGCCGCCGCCGCCACTGACTGCCACTAAAACAATGTTTTAGCGCCGTCCCGTCATCGGCGTTGTCGGTACAGGTAGTTGATCTGATGAGCGAATCGCATCAAGTATCTCCCCATTATCTACCTTGATAATGAAACGTGCAAGGTTCGAATTGGAGTGCGCTACTTTCCTGAGTGGAAGCCTTTCTGTCGAGTTCTTGGGAAATGGGGTACAGGAGTGCGTTGAGGTCATACTTCGGTAGGACGAACAGCATGACTGAGATTAATTTGGCGCATCGAGTTAAGTGGACTAGACTGTTGACCTTTCAGATGATTAATAAAATATATTTCACCGTATTTGCTATATCTGATCGCTTTTTGATATACGTGGACGTTAACTCGTACTTAACCCATATCCACCCAGTATCCTATTTATAGGACAGAATCGCGAACGCCCAACGTCCTATTTATAGCATAGTGCTTTTGAAGCCAATATCTTGAGAATTACACAATATTTCAGCATACTGTTATTCAAAATATCAATACTTTTACATGCTGAAAAAGAAACTTGTGGATTGGCTCACTAGATGACGCAATCGTTGCTGCAAAAGCTACATTTGGCCTCAATTTACGCATCCAATTTCATATGTTAAGTAAATTTGTTTTCCTGTTTTCTTAACCATGGATTAACATTTGATGTTGGTGTCTTCGGTTATTCATACGGATGTGAATCTTTCTTTCAAATGTGTAATCTTTTTTTAACAAACCCTCTCACTACACTGCGAAATATTTTTGCTGGTAATCAGCAAACTTTGTTGATTTTTTTTGTTTGCTGATTTCAATCAGCAAATCCTTTGCTGATTTTTTGCGCGCTGGAAGCATTTCAAAAAATTTGGTATACGTTGTTGTAGTGAAAAACTTCCTCGAATCCACCATACTGCTAAACGGCAAGGTTAACCCTTCAGCGCGCGCGCTGTTGTAAAAAGTACAACACTACCAAAAAACCTCGCTTTTCGTATACAGCGCGAGCGCGGTGCAGTTTCGGTTGTTTGATGGCGCGCGCGCTGGAAGGTTAAATCAGCAATTGTGCCATATAGCAGTTGGATTCTTTGCGTGCAATATAAGAAATCTTTTAAACATCATTTCGTAAAAACACTGCTTCTCGAGAATGGCTTGGCGGATCTTCGTGAAATTTTGTTGGTAGTTACACAACCCCTAAAGCTCCGTGGTCAACCTTTTCCTTTTTTGATATCGTGCATTTAGCGAAATAACGATCGAAAAACCTCGAAATTTTTCGATTTTTCAAAATTTTAAATCAATCCCCCTCCTCTCTCCTAGGCGGGGGAGGGTCAAAACTTCAGATTTTTGAGTTTCTAGTCGGGAGCAATCGGAAAAGGTGAAATTTAGAGCTGGGCAGAACAAAAGTTGATTTTTTGTCGGACCGTGTAACCATTACCCGGGTAGAGGCAAAGAACAAACCAAAAACAAAATAATAACAAGTTTGCCATCATATCTCATTTTACCATTTACATGTTATTTATGAATAACACTAAATAACTCTCTAAGAACAAAAAAAGATATCATTGCACAATTTGTTATTTCTAAGATATAATTGAATAAAAATAAATAACTGAATAAGGGCAAAATATGCAATCATGACAAAATAAGTTCTTCTAAATATCCCAAGTAAAATAACGTCTCAATGGCATACTTTGCAATCATAACTTATTTTATTTTTGTATTTTGTCAGAGAGAATAACATGAGAAGATCAAATATTCTTATTAAAAATAAATAGCTAAATGGCAAAACTTGTTATTGGTTTGTTGGGAATAAGAGCTAAAAGAACAAAAACAATAACTGACTGTGTACCGGAAAATAACTCAATAATTACTAATTTTGTTATTATAAGATCAAACCAAGGACAAAACATTTGTGAACTTAAAACACAGTTTTTGTTCCCAATCAGAGGAACAAAATTTACAATTATGATGATCTTTTTTGAAATAACTTTTTTGTACTTACTTTGTTCTCAATAACTCCATAATAACTGATTTAATTATTTTACATTTCAAAATATTTTGTCCTTGGTTTGTTCTTATAATGATAAAATTAGTTATTATTGAGTTATTTTCCGGTGCAATTTCAGTTATTACTTTTGTTCTTTTCAGAAGAGATATAAATATGGCGTCTTCAACAAAACCGTTCTAGTTTTAAAAGCCTTGCTTTCTCCAAGGATTCGACCAATCTCCAAGGAATCCTGAACGGATTCATTACAGGATCCTGGATTGTCTGGAATTTCTCTCAGTATTTCATCTCAAGATTCTTCCAGGGATCCGTTCAAGTATGCTTCTAATGATTCCGTCAGGTCTTCCTTCTGAAAATTTTTGAGGATTTTTCCTTTATATTTTTTTTATTGATTTCTTCTGAGCTTCCTTTATGATTTCTCCCTATTATCCTCCCAGGATTTCATCATTCATTTGTACCGGGTTTCCTTTAGGAATTCCTCCTTAAATTTATATATGGACTCTTTTAAGATTTTTTTTCTGGAATTTCTTTAGAGCTTTATCCCGGGAATCCTTCCAGCTTTGCATCATTGATTTGTTCTGGGATTCCTCTAGGGATTCACTTCTTTAAAAAGACAAGACAAAAGACAATACACCGTCTTCAGCCACAGGCTGCACAGACTGAACACATTACTTACACTAGACAACGGACAACACACAGAACACCCAGTGGCCCAGTGATGATTCGTTTGACGATAAGTTTCTACCGACTGGAACGGGAATCGAACCCACACTCCGAGGCTAACGATACGCCTAGACGACTGCCGCCGCTAACCGCACGGCCTCGAAGCCCACTTAGGATGTTAGGCTTACCGCATCACGATGGTGTATTGCATGTTCAGCGTGTCTATGTGAGTCATAGAGTTAAGGTATTCCTACCGAGAATCATTCAGGAATTCTTCCAGGATATTTTCAGGGATTCAAAGAATTCTTCCGGGATTTCTTCATTGATTCATTTAATTCCTTTGGATATTTTTCTTAAGATCTCGTCGAAGATTTCTCCTGAGTTTCCGTCAAGCGTTCTTCCAGGAATTCCATCAGGGATTCCTAGCTGGATTTCTTCAGAGACTCTTCCAAGGATTTCCAAGGATCCATTAATTTTTCCTAAAATTCTTTCATGGATAGAGTTTCAGCCTTTCTTCCTGGGTTTTCTTCAAAAATATCCCCTAGCATTATTTGCTGGATTTAAACATTGATCCTTCTACGGGTTTCTTTAGGGATTGCTTCTAAAATTCCTTCAGGGATTATTTCAAAATTATGTCAATAATTCCTCCAAGAATTATTTCTGGAATTCAGTTAGCAATTCTTTCCGGGATTCCTTCATTGATTCCTTTCAGAATTCTTTTTAGGGATTTCTCTCGGGCTTCCTTCGGGGATTCCTTTCAGAATTCCTTCATTGGTTTCTGCCAGGTTTCCTTTAAAGATTCCTCCCGAGTTTAGTTCAGAGATTCTTTCGAGTATTCTTCCCGGGATTTATTAAGGGTTTTTGTTTCGGAATTCCTTCTGAGATGTTTTCATTGATTTTTTTCAGGATAGCTTCTGTCATTATTTCAAGTATTCCTCCAAAATAATATTTATAGGAATATTTTGGATTCATATGGGATCACTTAATTGATTTTGCGAGGGTTTTTTTTCGGAATTCAGGCTAGTATTTTTTGGGGTTCCTCATCAGACTCTTTTGATTAATCACTCAGGGATTCTTTCAGGAGTTCCTCAGGGATTTCTCCAGGGATTTCTACCTTATTTTTTTATTCTTTTAGGGGTGCCTCCAGGATGCTTCCAGAGATCTTTCCTGGGATTCCTCCAGGATATTCAGATGGAGTCCTTTTAATATGCTTCTTAGGATTACTCCCATTTTTTTTTGTTTTTTTTTTCAGAGAATTTAGTCGGGGTTCTTTCCTTGAGTCCTTCTGAATCTTGTATAAATAATTTATGGGATTCCTTTACAGATTCTCAATCTCGAGATTGTTTCAGATATTATTTCAAGGATTCCTTAAGATAATCGTTCATTGATTTCTCCGGGGATTTCTCATGTGATTTCTTCCGGCATTCTTTCAGGCTTTCCTCCAGAAATCCATCTAGGGATTCTTTCAGAGATTTCTTCCGCGATTTCTTCATTGCTTTTTCACGGGATTCCGCGACTTTGGCCAGGATTCTTTCAGGGATTTTTTCCGAAATGATTTGAGGGAATTTATTTGAGATTTTTTTAATGATTTCAAGACCTACAATTGAAAAAGCTGCATCAACATTTCGTAAATAAACATGTTTTTGTCGACTTAGGGATTTCTGGGTTCCACCCACGCACATCAATATCATTACCAGAGACTTGTTCAACTTCACTATCTGTTTATGATATTGAGATGTGTGTGTTTGTGGATCCCAAAAGGCGACAGAAACATGTTTGTTTACAAAATATTGATGCAGATGCGGCCTTTTCAATTGTTGGTATTGGTTTCTTCTGAAATTCTACTGGGATTTCATCATGAATTCCTCTTGGTATTCTTTCCTAGCTTACTCCTGGGATTCCTTCCGGGATTTTTTAGATAGTTATCCAGGAATCACTCAGAGACTACTCTTGGGATTCTTTCAGGAATTAATCCTGGAATCTTTCATGGACTGCTCCCGGAATTCCTCTAGGGATTTTCCCCCTTTATTTTTTCAGGGATTTCAACATAGATTCCTTCCACGAATCGTTCTGTAATTCCTTCCAAGGTTCATTGCGAGAGTCTAGCTGGAATTTTGCCTGAGAATTTCTCCCAGAAATTTCTCCCAGGATTTCTTTTCTGAATTCTGCGGCTAATATTCTCAGAATTTCTGCGAGAATTACTCCATATAAAAATACTAAATGTGTGTGGGAAAGGAGTGGGAAGCGACTCTAGTGTATGCTACAGGGGAAGGAAAAAGTAAAAACAATCGACGAAAAAATACATCGTCATTCATAGATTCTACCTTCTGAAAAGATCCTTAACACACCGGGAATCGAACCCAGACCTGAGCGTCTTACTGAATAAAAGGAGGGTGGAAGCCTAAGAGAAACATATGATACATTTTGAAGATATTAAGGCGCATTGTTCATTTTATATTATTTTTTTAATAAGTTCATCATCTCACTTACTCGCTTAGAATGTAACGGTAGTTTAAAAGTTGTGCTAAAATAGAGCTTGGGAAACTCCAGATGGTCGGCGTTAAGATGCTTGATCAAGAATTACACTAGCTACATGGCTCTTCTATCCGATTAGCAAAATGTTACAATTACTGAGAATTATAGCAAAATTTCATTTTGATTGATCTGCGAAAATCGATAATAGTGTGCAGTCAGACTGGACTAGATGCTTGGTATCAGGAGAATTAAAAAAAAACACATGGTTTAGATGAAATCCAATAACCAAAATAATTCTTCAACAAAATGTGTTTCAGAATAGGATGACTCCTAAACGTATTTTCTAATGATTATGGATCAATTTAACACGTGAAAGTTAACTTTATTCTGTTAACTATCGTTTTTTTACAGATCATCGTATTGAAGCACTTGGCATGCAGACAGAGCGGACCACTAGTCTTTGAGAAAAACTTGTTGAAATTACCTATTCTCCGTAATTCTATCTACCCTCTACCCTCGTTGGTTTGACCGCATCTAATCTGAAGACTTTTTGATTTGACCCCCGCTTATTTGCACATCGTTCTAGCTAGAAATGGTCCAAACGTCATTCTGCTCATGGAACACAGTTAGAAAAAAGCACCGACTTCGGTAATGTTTTACCGAAATCTCAACCGTTAAGTTTATTTTACAGGAAAAAATCGGTAAAGGTAGCAACTTTTACCGAACTTCCTTAGAGTTTGACAGATAAACGATAACATTTTACCGAAATTTGGTAAATTTTCTGCAGAATTTCTTTAAAAAACCATTACCGAACGCTCAGCGGTTGAGATTTCGGTAAAACTTACCGAACGCGATTAGCTGTGAACGGGGTGAAATGGAATGCATAATCAAACCAAAACAGCAAAAAGGGTTACCATCAGTGTGTTTTTCGATGCACACAGGGTTATCATTATTAAAAATGAACCACGATGGTTTGCATGAGATGTCGTTCAAACTAACGGGGGTAGACGGTATATCAACATATGTTTTTATATAAGCTGTTGAGTATCTTCTTGAAATGCACCATTACCCGTTTGATGGAGAATTTCATTTGACTAGTAATTTTGGAATTGGTTCACTCTATCTGAACGAATATTTGAAAAACGCTAGTCCACTGAAAAAAAAAAATGTGAACTGTGTAACTACAATATTCCAAAATCTTACCAAACCATAAAAATACGTTCATAATTTGTTAGCCGTTACATGTTCCAGCCAAGAGTTCTTCAAAAGGTTATTTGTTGACCACAATTTTTGTGACATTGAACTGTTGTACTTGGTCCACTCTGACTGAACATAGAAATTGAAATTATCTTCAGTGTAATAATGAACATTTCAAATTTCTAACTTTCTGTTCACTTATACAACAGTTCTGTTAATGTTATCCTTTTTGTGCATTAATATTTCATCTAATATGTAAGAACTTGGCTGCGTAGTCTAGCTGGTTGCATGTCTTTCAAAAATCGTTCAGTCAGAGTGGACTAAGTACAATCAACTACTTAGCAATCGTTCGGATTTAAGCTTTATTTTTATGTTTTTCGCGATCAATACAGACTGATGCTTTAATGCAGGGGTGCTCAAACTTTTTCAGCTTGCGACCCACTAAATCTTCTACTGAATCATTTCTGCATCTTCACACTAGTTGCAGCAAGTAATCATGAATGATCACCAGACAGTTTGCTTCACAAGCCAACCGACCGATGAGGAACAGCATTCGCAGTTGGTTCGGGTGTTCTTCGCTCCCTTTGCGTGTTCCTTCGTAGTGATTGCTGGCGCTGATAACTGGTCGTGTTTGTCATATTTACTCAGATTCAAGCACTGAAGCAGAGTCAGCAAATCTGACGGCCGAACACACATTCTGGGTCGACTGTGGATGAATTCGTTTGGAAGATTCATTACTGCGAATCGATTCAATGAATCTCTTCGGATTCAATCAGCTGAACGCGGAGGATACAATTCAAGATTGATGATTGATATCTCGACCAACATAATTCCTTGCGAAATTTCTCGATTAATTTTTCACTGATTTTCTCTTTCGGAACCTAGTAGGCACTCTTCTAATAACTCATATCGGGATCTCCACTTGGATGCATCTTGAGTTTCCTCCAGTTTCCTTCAGGGATTCAAGGTTTGATGAGCCCAGAATTCCTCCGGGATACAGCTAGGATATGTGGGGGTGTTTTCAAGGATATTTCAGGAGCCCGCTGAGATTTCTCTTGGTGTTTTCGTCAGCGATGCCTCGGAAATTTTATCCAAGAAAATCCCTCCAGGAGCATGCTGGAAAAACATGTAATTAAAGGCATGAAATGTTGCTAGTTGAAAAATGGAGAGATGAAATTTGTGAAAAAAATGGCATTCTGGTGGGATTCGAACCCACGACTCCGTATTCGCTAGGCCGGTGCTCTAACCAAATAAGTCACAGAACAGGTAGGTAATGATTCCGCGGAATAGAAAGCCGAGGTGACTCCGGAGCCATATCGCGAGCAGTCCTTTTTCATGGCGCAGTTGATTGTCAAAGCGTGCGACCATGCTGCGCTCTCGACGCATGCTAATTAGACACCAGCAAAACAAATTGCTTGATGGGTGGCTAGTAAGGTGGCCCACACTTATATGAAAAACAAAAATTTCGAAAAATGCCAAGTCTTACCTCTTAAATCAGTTGTTTTGGACTCCCAGAAGCTACGTTCAAAATTTGAGAAAAATCGTTTGAGCCTAAGGGGGCGCTCAAAACGCTTGAAGTTTGTATGAGAAAACTTGGCCAAATGTATGCAGAAATTTTAAGTTTTCGAATTTTGCCGCTAAGTGGCGCTGTAAGCGTTCAATAATCAAACCATTTATTATTATATGCCAAACAACTTTGTCGAAGACCGCAAAGTGATCCAACGTCTGTGAAAAAAGTTATACCCTAGGTGAAGTGAGTATAAACTTCATTGTTGTTTTTCTAATACATGTAAAGGAATAATATCAATAATGAAATCTCAATACTGCCGTTCTACGACCAATTGTCCCATGTTATATGGGAATCCCATATAACATGGGACAACTATGCGTAGAACGGCAGAATACACCCGATTCTTTTTTGCACGGGGGATGCGTACCGTGCAAAAAAAGTTTTTGGTTCAAAATTCGAAAAACCGTGCAAAAAAAGTAATATGATTTCTCGACAAATCATGCAAAAATAAGAGTTTAATTTTTTTTTTGTATGGAAATTTTTTTTTGCACGGCCGTACAAAAAAAAAATCCGTGCAAATTAGGAATCGGGTGTACTTTGCCTTACTTTGCCTAGGGTATAACTTTTTTTCACAGCCGACGGATCACTTCGCGATCTTCAACAGAGTTGTTGGTTTGATTATTGAACGCTTACAGCGCCACCTAGCTCCAGAAGTCGAAAACGAAAAAATTCTGCATACATTTGGCCAAGTTTTCCCCAAACTTTAAGCGTTTTGAGCGCCCCCTTACGCTAAAACGATTTTGCTCAAATTTTGAACGTAGCTTCTGGTAGTCCAATACAACTGATTTAGGAGGTAAGACTTGGCATTTTTCGAAATTTTTGTTTTGCATATAAGTGTGGGCCACTAGTGGCTAGGTATGCGGAGTGCGAGAGTCAGTCTTGGCTTCATAAAAACAATTCGCTCTCACTTTCAGTGTGTTGTGAATTGGCATCTCATCTGAAATAGAAATGGGTTGGTGAAAAAAGAATGTTCACGGAGTCAGTTTGGATTTCTAATCCGCAGAATCATTACCTGTTCTGTGGCTTAGTTGATTAAAGCGCCGGTCTAGTGAATACGGAGTCGTGAGTTCAAATCCCACCAGAACGCGATGTTGTTTTAAATTTTTATTTTTATGAGGCCTTCCTCTGCCAATGACCCTTTTGCATGTATATAACGTGTGGCAGATACGAAGATACTCTATGCCCAAGTAAGTTAAGGAAATTTAAATTTACTCTACCAAAAGTTCCTAGACCGACCGGGAATCGAACCAGACACTCCCAGCATGGTCATGCTGGATATCCACGCCTTTACGCCTTTACAGCTGTGGCTATATGAGTCCCTGATTAGGATATAGGAACTTTTAAGACCTCAAATACCATTCCAAGATTCATATGAGTTAAACCAGGTAATTCTATTCTGAGTGGAGTTCAGAACTTCATTTATATACTTGCAACAGTAGACTTTTCTGTTTCATTGAATAATGTTACATAATCTTGTTTATTGAATTTCTTGCACAACAAAAATCTATGAATTGGTAACACTAGTTTACAAAATAAAACGAAAGTCGTGAACTTCTATCAACGACCAAAATTTTTGAAGTACAATTTAGTGCTGACTTTGAAACCGCGCTTCAAAAAATTTTAAGCAGAGCAGTTTTTGAGTTTTAGCTCAATATCGAGTTTTACAATTTTGTTAAATATAGAATTTACTAAAATTTAAATATTTTGCGTTTTGTACAACCAATTTCAAATCTTTTTCCATAAAGCTGAATACAATACCATTCGATCATCTGAATGCAGGTTTTGCGTCAGATTGATGAAATTCAAGATATTGGCGAGTTTTTGGGACGATATCCTTAATTTTTAGCAAAATTTCCAAAAATATATGAAGAAATGTATTTTTTTCAATAAGAAAAAAAACAATCTAAAAATTCTTTCTCAACGTTTATTTGACATATGATATGTAGGCGAGTTGCAGTAAAAAATTCAGCTCAATAGGAGCATTGATTATGGAGAATGAGATGTGTGAAGTGAGCGACTTTGCTTAAAAATAGAACAAAAATCGATTTCAAATTATCAACCTTGTATGGAAAGTCGAAAAAATTTCCGCTCTACTGTAATTTTTTTCCTTCACGTTTTCAAACTCAGGGCATGATTCTACACCAAAAATGATCATCAGCTTACCGAGTTCAAAAATGCTGTAAACTAGAGTAATCCAACATGTTCATGCTTTTGTGGTCCAACTAAGAACATAACTTTAGCTTTGGTCTATGCTCTAGTAAGCTCTACTAAACAAAGGCATAGATAAATCAACAAGTGATTAACTAGATGGACGGGCATATAGGTGACGCTTTTTATGAGCACTTTTTTTTAACTCCAAGTAACCTTTACGAATTACCGAGAGTGTTCCCAGAAATAAAAAAAAAACGCCCATTTACGTTTACCTTTCTCATCAGCACCAAGTGCGTCATCATCCCCGATCATCACCACCGTCGGTCGTCAGCCGCATAGATCGTGCCAGTGCGATTTGCTTGCGTGCGATCTTTTCGCGTGCCTAATGGAATTGAGAACACTGCTGTTTGCGATCAGTATCATCCCGTCGAACCTGCCTTGTTCCAGTGTTGTCCAGCAGCGGTCTTTTTTTTTGGGGACAATGACACGCGCGGGATCACCAGGCTCAGCCGACCGTGGCAATGACAAATGACCCTCTCTTGATCTTGACAGAAGGGTAGACAGAGGGAGAGCATGGCTGATTTGTTAATGGCACTTTCGCGACTTTCAGCAGCTTAGTCGTCGCCGTCGCCGTCGCCGCCGCCGCCACCAAGGCGATGGGGATGATGATTTCAGCACTACAACACAGAGCTGTGACCACGGAAGATGATCTAGCCGCATCAGAGATCGGTGATGGTCGGCGATCGTAAAATGAAGTTCTAACGATGACCGCTCACGGCTGACGTTTTCTTTCAGCGGTTGATGGGACTACGGGTACCGTAGACTGGGGACAAGTTGGCTACGAGTGAGAATTCAGAGCTATAGAGTCCGAGTCAATAATAGGCCAATACCGCAACCACTACTGATTGCTACTAGAAACCGAGAAACCCCTGGAGCTCCACAGTTGTCTCGGGAAGGAGTATTTCTTAGTAAGGAAAACTAAAGCGTTGATCTAGGAGACACCTAAATATATTGCTAGATAATGATTTGAGATCTTGATTTTTGGAGTAGGAAGTCGATGCTCACAAGAAGAGCTAGCCCTTGGCTAAAAATCTCGTAAATAAAGAAAATAGAAACGTTTTATTCCCAACGAGCAGTGCTACCCGAGTAACCAATTCGCCCCCAATTCACGGTTTACTCACTGAATGGATGGGTCGAAAGGTGTGAACGGTTTTGTGGAACAAACTTGAACAAACGGAAGTTCATCACGACGGCGACCGGCGGCGGTGGCTTGAAGAGTAGGTACGCGGGGGTGAGGGTGCCGAATTAGCTGTGCAAATCAAGCTCACTTTTAAGTGTTTATGTAATTGCTTCGGAGGAAATGATCATCATCATTGTTTATCAGCTTTCGAAAATCATGTAAATTATGAGCAGTTAGTTGAAGCGCCAAAGTGGCCACCGACCGCGCCGAGCCGTGCCGCCTTCACCATCGCCGCCGCCGGTGCCACTTTGTAGCGCATGGGAAACTAAACTCGCGGAATGGGGGTCGGTCGGCCCGATCCATGGATGGAGAGGATTAGATGGAAAACTATGGCCTGATGCTGAAGCTTCTTTTCAACGCAAATTTTGCATTGTTTTCCGTGTTTCAATGTATACGGTCAATGGGGTGAGAGGGAATGTTATCATTTGCTCAGAGTGTGAGACGGGGCATGGGACACAGTAAATTTGATCGTATCATCGGCTATTTTAGGCATAACAATTTTGGTTCCCGTGTATGATTCTCTGTAATGGACGAATCTGTAAATACTTTCATTTAACTTTGAAAGTTTCGTCCAGACGATCATCTTTTGGGCTTGGAAATTTTCTCGCTTTCCCATCGTCGCTTTGTCGCGGTTGCAGCATAAAAAATGACAAATTGATAACTTTTACAAGAAACAAAAAAATCGCTGAATGACTCTGATCGTGAGGATATAGAATTTGATACAGGCCCGAATAAAAACACAAAATGCAAAACAGGCTAATTGTAACAGTATTTCTTGGAACCATACTTTATCATACCATAGTATCAAGATTATTCAAAAAACTTTTTCATGCATTTTTTTTTGCAAAACCTCAGTGGATTGTACCTAATATACCGTAGATTTCAAGATTTTTAAGGGGTGAGCTTTATCCGTCACGCCAGGTCTTAAATATTGTAAGGTACCCCGGGGCAAGTGAGAATCCGGGGCAAGTGAGACCTACAGCTATTATTTTTATTATTATCTATTTTTAAGGCAAACGTTCTTCGTGGAAAACATAGGTACCACACCAACAGATACTTTGAATACAAAAATTGTTATTGTTTCCAGCATAAAGAGACCATATATGTTATTGTTGTCCATATATCATTTTCAATTCACTAAGTGAGATTAACGTACTCTACTACATTCGTCGTTTAAAAAAAGAATAACAAATAAAGTCAAACTTTTCCAGTTTCAGGATAATATTTGGAGTGCTTGCAAATTATTTCAAGCGAAAAAGAGGTTACTTATTTTCATTTATTACCTTTAGTTAACTGCTCTCACTTACCCCAGTGCATTTCAGCATCTGGGGCAAGTGAGACCTATGAGAGTAAACAAACGCAATTTCATAGTATGATCTAACTTTTTTCAGTTTAAGTCGAAATTTACACAAAACTGAAGTGAAAATCGGCGTCTTACATAATCAGGCGTTGAAATATACTTAATTACTTCTATTTTGATGATGAAGCTATTATTTAAATTGGTGAAGTCTCGGATAAAACTTTTTTTTTTCGAAACCATCTATTTTTCACATGTTTGTCTATTATTCCATTATTTTTTCGTTTTTCATTGCAAAATAAGTTTTTCTGAGTGTTAAGGAACCGTCTATAATGTATAAAAAAAATAGTAAAACGACCTATTCAAATTTCATGATTAAAAAAATCTTAAAAAATCTTTAATGGTCGTAAAATTATGTAACGGAAAACATAACATCTGTAAATCTTGAAAAATCTTTTGGTGAGATTCATCATCTATGTAATATGAAAAGCTAGTTTCGAAATCTTCCGTCATTTAACTTTATGGCGCTTTTTGTGTAAAAAAAATCAATTGGTTTTGCACGAGCTGCTAGAGTTAAATCAATTTTTTCTCTCAGTAATTCGTTATTATATGTGTCACGTAATTTATGCACGGTACCACAAAACTCTTCCAACACAAATTTCTGAACAAAGTTATTCGTATGAGATATTTATACATATGCTACCTTACCAGCAGCAACTATATTAAGTCATATGTACAAAAATTCCGAATAGGTCCCACTTGCCCCGTGAAACGGAGTATACAAAGATCTGCTACACTTTTCTTTATATACATGAAACATAGAATTTAAAAATTTTGAAACAGTTTTAATGCCCGTTAATATGAAAAAATATACAAACAATGTCTTTTAGAAACTTTGAAATTACAAAATTATTTATGTTTAGAATTTTTTGGCATGACAAAATCAAACTAGCACTTTTTTAGGTCCCACTTGCCCCGGGGTACCTTACCTTCTCAAGGTTTAATAAGTTTCCAATATCTGATGCAATCAGAACAATAGCTGGAATTTAGGCTTCCGTGACCTACTGGTCAAATAACTGGGTTCAGCTAACTAGGCATGCTGTGTGGCAACACTATGAGTGGCAGGTTGGATGTTTTTCCGAGCGCGCTTAAGCAATGTAAGACAATGAAAGCTTTACGGGGCGTCATTAGAAGAATCAATCATAGCTCTTAAACTTTGCAGATGCAAATCTCAGGTTCTAGTGCATGAAAAGATTTAAAAGATTGTTCATTGGCTAATATACATTGAACAATTGATTAAACTTGCAGTTAGATCACTGGAACTTGAGATTTGAATTTCCACAGTTGCGAGAAGAACGGATGAAAGATAATAACAACAACTAAGTGTCCTGTATCACCTCAATGTAGCTCCCGTAGTCTCGTATCGGTTCAAACACCTACTGGTGGTAATTAGTTATTTGGTGGACTCTGCTCGAATTCTACGAATGCCTTCTTTGTTGGACCGATATCATGATTTGTATATGGCTCTTTCAAGTTTTGCCTTGATTGTGCCGAAACTTTGCTGTCACTGGTCGAAGTCTTGAGGTCTGGTGAAACCAATACGTGTATTCAAAATTATTTCTGAAATTTTGAAGATTTTTCCGGTTCGGATATTGAAGATTCTGCATAATTTTCATTGAAAAAAAAGCTTAAATTTTCTGAATGTTATTGGTTTTTTTTTTCAGACGATCATGAGCTCTTGAAGTTTGTGGCTGATCATATACCATATGGACAGACAAATCGTGATTTTTGGCCCCTCTCTCTTCTTATGGACAAGTGTAAACTTTTATTTGACCCCTGCCCTAATGTGCAAGTGGCAAAACTATTAGGGAAGAGTGACACAAAGTTTATTTGTTCAGAGAATAATTTATTCTTTGAAACCAATGGCTTATATATAATTTAAAGTGTCAATTTCTCGATTTTTGGTTAGGCTAACCAAGCCAAGTGGAAATTACAACGTTTGATTGCTCTGACATTCATACACGCAACATCTCTGATCTGTTGCGTGTATGAATTTGGAATATGTACCAATATCGTTGGAATATTAGCCTTGCTTCATTTTGATACTCTAGACTTCTTCTTGTTACGAATACCTAATGATTCAAAATTTTAATAATATTTAAGAAAAATTCCGAAAAAGTTTTAAAATTCTTAAAAAGTTTAAAAAACCTGGAAGGATTTTTTGGGGGACTATCTGATGGAATTCTTAGAAAAATCTCGGGAACAATCTCTCGAAAAATATTGCCGGGATTCCTACCTGAAGGAATCCAAGGAGAATCCCGCGAGAAATCTCTGATGGTATACCAGGAGAAAACAATCATTGGAAGAATTTCGAGTAATATTCTGGAAAAAGACCATGAGGCAACTCCTGCAGTAGTCTCGAGAATCCTAGTTCAAATCCTGGAATTAATCATTCCACATATCTCTGGAGGAATGCTGGGATGTATTTGGTTGAATAGCCCTTCAAGGAATACCGGACAAAAGTTCCAGATGAATCTACCGGAGCAATGTCTGGAGGCATCCCAGGAGGTATATCTAATGGAATCTAAGAACGAAACCTAGCAGTAATTCCGGAAGAAATCTCTGCAATTCACTCAGGAATTCGGCGAGAAATATTTTAAGGAACTCCTGAAGAAGTCCTCGGAACAATCTTGGAATGAATATACTGAGCAATCTCGTGAAGAAGCAGAAAGATGTCTAGTATATGTTATCAGAAGATCAAGAAGTCACTTTGAAATTTCCTTTTCCCTTCCTAATCTCGTCTGCAGGGGCGTTTTCAGCAGGCATTTCTGGAGAAATCCTAGAAAGGGTAACTGAAAGAGTCTTAATAGAAGTTTATGCGGGAATTACAGAAAAAAAACCTTAGAAAAAGCCTTCAGAGACTTCTTTAACATGACCTGAAAAAATCTCATGAGGTATTTCTGGGGGAAATCCAAGAAAGAATCCCAGAGAAATCCCAGCAGGAATAGCTAGAAGAATTCCAGTAGAAATTTCTGGATGTATCAACGAAGGAATCATCGGAAAAAATATCTGAAAATATTTCTAAAAAATGCTTAGGAAATAACTGGAAAAACTCAGGGTACCTTTGGCCCCAAGACCCTTAAAATTTGAAAAAAAATTCTTACATTTTTTTAAACACTTAAACACAATTTGGTTATTTCAACATATTTATTCCTAAAAACTGTAACTCAATATTTTGAAAACAAAAATAAATTTTAAATCTTCCAACTGTTACAAAAGTTATGATTTTTTGGAATTTTTGTTTTTTTTTAAAAAACTTATATTTCTTTGACCACATTATCTTAAAATTGGTCATCCAAATGATTAAATAGAAAACATACGGGTCGATTTATTTTAGATGAAAGTCAACCCCACCAATGACAAACATGAGCTTTAAGCTTTTTTTTTCCAAAAAACATCTTCACCAAATTATTGAAGAGTTCAATTTTTTTGTTTTGAAAAACGTAATCTTGATATAACGTAACGAAAATACAGTTACTTTATGTCGAGGAAATGACTGAATATACATTTGTGAGAAGTTTTGGATAGGGTGACGATGGATTTTATCGACAGATTTGTTCTCTTCGTCATGAGAGGTTTTTGTCGGCCAAATTTCCTGACACTCGGTCGTATAATTCACCAAGGTTGGGAAGGATTTGAGGCCAACTCTGAGTTCAATAGCTTTCGAAAAACCCTCCATGACAAAGAGGGTTTGTGCCGAATATCACAATTTCCCCTACATAGTTCGCTGAATTATGTAAGAATAAGAAAACGCCACTTCATGAGCAAATCCTGAAGTAAACTGTTCACCATCGCGTCCAATATAGTGTGTGTTTCAAAATAAATAAAATATAGCTTTTGACATGGCGTAGATGTTTTTATTTAATACTTTGTCTTGCCTACTGCGTTTTATGACGTTTCAAGTTTCTAGGCAAGACCAAATCTCCGGTCAAAATGTATTGAAGATCGATTTGCAAAAACTCTCAGTTTTTCCATGTTTTATGCCTCATAAACCTTCCTTGGGTGGAAACTAACAGAACAAAACTAAGACGACCAAAATCGGACCTTCCGATCGCAAGTTATGCGCAGTCCCACGTATGCCACTGCATTTATATATATATATATATATATATATATATATATATATATATATATATATATATATATATATATATATATATATATATATATATATAGATTTTTGTTTAAAAACTATCTCAAGTTGGAACATTTTCAAAAAAAAAAAAATTAACTAAAAATTAATAAATAAAAAATAAACTTAAGGCTGGCGATATAGAGTTTTTCAAATTTTCAGATGTGTTCAGATGCAGTAATATAATAAGGGGATTCGCCAAACAGCGTAAATTGCTGCGCAAGCCATGGTTTTCTGCTATTTGAAATGTTTCAAGAAATGGCGAATGAACGAGCTCCAGCCTCAGAGTGGTGCCGAAAAGGTCTGCCTAAGGCTAGAGGATACACTGGAACGGTACCAAGATATAATTATTCACTGGATTTTTGGGTATTTTCATAAACTGAAAAATGTAGCAGATTTGTTTAGAGTTTCTTTTGAATATTCACAATCTTCATAATGGGAAATTTTCGACATTTTCTAATTTGGTTTTGTTTTGTTTTTTTTTTATTATTATTAGCTACCTACCTTTTTTGTTTTCTACAGAATAAGTGAAGAAGTTTTTCGTTTTTTTTAAATATTAAATTCTATCGATATTTGTTCTGAAAACTTTGACTACATTCTCACTAGGAAATGTATTAAGTTTATTGCATCTATTTAAAAATCTAGTTATTCAAATCATGTTCTTCCTGTCACGCATTTCTAATTTTTTATTATTTATTTTTTATTTTTTATTCACCCAACCTAGCTAACTAACTTATGGTCATGAGAGTCCATTTGGGCAATAGGTTAGACTTCCGCACTTACACTTTTGTACAGCATTCTGGTATTCTTCAATTTTAACCACAGAAATTCTTCACACGATATGTTGAACCCATTTGTAGCGTGGTTCAACTATTCAGCGTAAACCATCATTTGTTTTTTTAGTTTTGTGCTCTTGAAAATTCTTTTGGGAGACTCCTTGTCAAGCATTTATACTGGCGCGCCACATTACTTATTGTCTTTTGAAGGCTTATTGTATCTTTTTTCTAAAAGTTTATTTTTGGAATTTCGAAAAAGTCGCTTCGCATGTTTTCCTTTTCTAAAAGTTTGATGAAACGTCTTCCAATTTTTTCTCCGTAAATTTCTCCGAGTTTTTTGCCGTGCGCTATTTTTTTTCAATAATGTCTATACAAACTGTTTTAAAAAATAATGACATTCCGAGATCATAAATGGGTGACAAAACGCCGTCAGACAAAATGTCGAAAGGATAAAACGTTGAAAAGTGAAAGAATGGGTTCCCCTTAAAAATAGAGAACTCACCTTTTGCTTATATTACTTGTTATCGACGATTTGTTCCTAAGCCTACCTCCTCAATATGATGTACATATCAGCCAAAATAAAAAAAAAGAAAAGAAAATGTCGTTTAAGTCAAATGCCACACAGATTTGGACTGTTCCATGTCCAAGCTAGTTTCGTTTTCCAATTAGATAGTCCATATTTTTTACAATGCCCCAAGCCAATACAAAGCCAACGCCAGTCAGTATCATCCGCAATTTGGTTGATGTTGTTACTGCCATTATATTTCAGTGCATTCGCACACATGAAGAAGAGGTACAACCAACCACCCAACCAACAAACGACTATCATGGAGATCTCTGTTTTGCCCTCGTCTCATTTCAATCGAGGGGTTTTTATTGGTAATCAGAAACAAACTGACTCGTTTTTCTCGTTGGTGGCTAGGTACGGAGAAGATGCCATTCGCCGAAGGGTTCGTATGGATTGCCATTGTTTTTGGATAAGAAAGGGAGAAAAACAAACTAAGTATGCAGTAAGTAGATCGTGCACTTCCTTGTGCAATGTTTTACAACCTGTGAATCAACAAAGGGTCAACGGGTTTTCCTTCATTATGCCACAAGAGATGCAGACAAATCTAGCAAAACCAGTTGGTAGAAATTTAGAAAAAAACAACCTGGCGCCTTTCGAAACCCCGAGGGTACAGAACACACCCAGCTATTCGACTAGAGTCAGAGTCGTCTCTGAACGCCGCCGCCCCGCAGCCCGGGGCCAATTAACCTTATAGCTGCACTGCATGCAGTGCAGAATGAATCTAAAATAATAGCGGCATTCCAAGACCCATGAAGTACCGCCGCGCATTACCGCTCTGCGGAAGGTACCATTTTTACCAGTGCTTCGATTCCACCAAGAGCTGATCGAACTGGAGCGCTTTAGAAGCGCTGCGCGCAAAAGTTCTAGGTCATGCTTGCCTAAGCCCGACGCGACGCGACGCTGCGCTAGAACCACCGACCGAGTGCAGCAAACCACCACTTGTGCATTGTTTATGACGAGAACGATTCGCTTTCCAACCACCACCGACCAACAACTACAGTACCCGTAGCTAACAGGCGCTTCTTCCTCTACTTTGGGCCAACCCGAACCCAGCTAGCATTGAATGAAACTGTAAAACTCTACGAGCAGCTAGCTGCAGCCGGTGCAGCAGGTTGTTATTTTGTGAATCACCGATGTGATTCGATGTTGACCACGGTTTGGCGTGAGAGCGAATAGTTACAATTTTTCATGCTGCAGTAAGCATAACAAGATTTTCCGTGTTCTTAGCTTAGCTGTACTGTGGAGGGCAGTTACCTAACTACAATTTCTACTGAGAAGCATGTTTCTTCCGAACGGTGCTACGTTGCGTTGCATGCAGTAATATAATGCATTTGCTTGTTTTTAGATGCACTTAAATCATAAGAACTTTCAGTTGAGGATCATGATTCTGATCAGTGAGAACTGAACTTGTAGAAATGTATATCAGCCATAGCAATTCTAAGTGTATCACCTGAAGAAAGCTACATCATATTCTCGAGATTGAGGTCTATAACCTTGTCACGCCATATTCGGAGCGATTCGTAAACTGACAACACGTGCCTCTGCAGCTTGGAGGACTAGAAGCACGCGGCTAGCGAATTGGAAGTTGTATCAATTGAGGGTTTCAGCAAAATTTTGCTGAATTTTGCCGAGCTGAAGGTTTCAGCAAAATTTTCGCTGAAATTCAGCAAAATTTTGCTGATTTGTTCAGCAAACTCTGCTGATCACCAGTAACGTTTTGCTGAAATTCAGCAAACTTTGCTGAAAAATCAGCAAAAAAAAATTGCTGGACCGTTCAGCTCGGCAAAATTCAGCAAAATATTGCTGAAAGGGTTTGGTGTGTGGGTTCGATTCTCACCAGAGCGCATAGATTTCGTTTTGCGATTGAAATATGTTGTGTACATGAATGTCAAAGCTTTTGAAACATTGTAATTTACGACAATTCCGTAGAAAATTTTTAGGTACTTCCTTTAGGAATTTTCCCTTCAATTTGCCTGGTAATTCGTTTGCATTTTTTAGGGAATTTGTTTGGTGATTCCTCGAGCAGAACCTTATACTGAAAGGCGGCTTACGGTAATGACCAGCATAAAAATGTTTTCAAATTACCACGGCAAAACGTGATCATTGACCCACAAACACTGCTCGTGTGCGTTTTGTTTCCTCCCATATCAACCGATTGATTAGATAGCCGAGTGGTAACGTGCGAGCCTGGTGATTTCACGGTCCTTGGTTCAAATTCGGCTGGCAACACGTTTTTTTTTTAATTTGTAAATTGGGTTCATGGTATAATTGAAAATATTAATCTGTTGAATTGATACGAAACTCAGTCTGTACAATATTAGTGGCGTTGTGTATTTATTGTTACTATTTGCAGAATAGTAATTTCAACCGCACGCCATATTTCAGTGTACACGCAGAAAAATGGCGCTTGTTTAAAACAATAAAACGCATGGTTGATTTTCAAACTGAGAATTTACTTATTCCAATATTATATATAATTGTTTTCATTTAGAGTTTATCGATAAATACAACCGATTACCATCATTTCATAGAATGTCAAAAATTTCATTTGTTTCAACAAAATAAAAACCATAAACATGGTCCGAAAGCACTCACACATCTATAAAATGCTTACCCGAAACATCACCACAACGAAGAAGGTGCATTCTCCTCCCCATCCGCTTACCGACGGTCTCAAAATAGATTTCCGAGCTGCCGCAGTTGCTACCGTCACCAACACAATCACATTCCGGGTTTGTTAGTGGCAAAAGTGCAGTCGTTTGAATCAATCCATTATTTCATGTTGAAAATACCATATCTCTGTTTGTTTTAACAAACTGTCAAAAATTTCAACAAATGAAAATATTTGTATTATCAAACAATAGAACAGTTCAGTTTAAACTAGAAATCAGTTTGTCGCTATAGTAAACTGTAAAATTGGTTGATTTGAACTAGAATTTAATTGTGTTTACAATTTATTTTTCTGCGTGTAGGAATGAATCCTGTAGTAGACATTCAATCAGTAATGATTTTGCAAATTTATGTGGAAATTTATTTTGAAAAGTTTTCGACAATTCCTTTGAAACCTCTTAGGCAATCTATTTAGGAATTACTATGGAAATTCTGTCGAAAAATTTTGTTTTGAGAATTTCTCGAGAATTTTTTATAATTGATTCAAAAATTCTTTTGGTATTTATTTTGAACACTTCTTTGGAAATTCTGCAAAATTTCTGGGCATTTTCTCGTAATTCTTTGGAATATTTTTCGGCAATTCCTCAAACATTTCCTCAGCACTTGGTTTGTTAATATCTTCTGTAATTCCTTTGAGAATGATTTGCACAGTTTCTTCGTGAATTATTCAGTGATGTGTTTAGAGCAGTTTTTTGGAATCTTCGGCAATTCTTTTTGAACTTTATCACAATTTGGGAAATTTATCACTATTCCATTGCTATTTCTCAGATTTTTTCGGAAACTTCTTCGGTCATTATTTCGGAAACTTTTTCAGTAGTTCCTTCAGTAACACTCATTACAACTTCTTTGTGGATTCGGTAAATTTCATTTGAGCGTTTTTTTGGAAATTCTTTCAGGATTCTTTGAACAATTACTTCAGAAATTGATTAGGAAATTCCTTCGGCAATTTATTTATGCCTTCTTGTGGATTTTTTCAAAGTTCATCCCAATTTTTAGGCCTACCTTTGGCATTTCCAATAGGAAATTTGTTCGGCAATTTGTTCGGGAACTCTTTTGAGATTTCTTTTTCTTTATTTCATGCAAAATTCCTTCTGTAACATCTTTTTCGAATTTTTCCAGGGAGTTTTTTTTGAAAATCTTTTCAACAGTTTCATTGAGAATTTCTTTGTTTAGAAATTTCATTTTCAAATTCATATGGCAGTATTCTTTTAGAAATCGCATTATTTTTGTTAATTTTCTTAAATTTCTTTATTTTTAAAGAAATTGTCGGAATAATTTTCAATAAATATTTTGGCGAGGAAAATATGGAAGGATTTTCTAATATAGTTGCCTAAGAAATTATCAGAGGAGTTGCGGAACAGTTTTCTAAAAAAAAATGAAACAAAATTAAAACGGTATTACGGAAAGGTTAGCAATAAATTACGGAAAGGCTGCAAAAAATTCAAAAGAATTGTCGAACCGCCTTGTCTAGCTAACTTGGAGTGTCGTGGGTTTGAACTCCAGCAGAACTATGTATTTTTTTTTGCAATTTTTCCATTTCAACTTGTCCACATTTTTGCCTGTGAGCTTCAGGCTTTACATATGTCTAACATGCCATTTCGGTTGGTTAATCAAAAAAAAAAATAAAAACAATAACATTCTTGAACGCTGTTGTACATAGGCCACTCTCAGAGAGTGTTAAAAACGGACCGAAGAAAACGGCGAGTTAGAAGAGCGTAGATTGAGGTGGACGTTGGATCAGAATAGTTACCTGCTCTGTGGCGAAGTTGGCTAAAAGCCCTGTCAAGTGAGATTAGAGAGTCGTGGGTTCAAATCCCACCAGAACTACTTCTCATCCTATTTTTTCAGCCTATTTTGTGCCTATGAATTTCAGGCTATAGGCGTCTATCATACCATTTCAGTAAATTATCCGAAAAATAACAATATTTGTGTCAAAAAAATTGCCCACATGCCCGGTCGTTGTGCAGTGCGGACCACTGTGATGGAAGAGACGATCGTCAATGGTAAATTATGGGCTATGAGCGGTGATCCCAAGTTACCATTAGCACTATATTTCGGTTTTTTGGCCTGCTAGGGCTATTAAACGGCCAATGCAGAGCAGGTAAGTTCTACACTAGCACTGTATTGGCATCTTAGGTGAATAATAGTGCCATATGGTTACTTGGGATGACTGCAATACGAAAATCCGTCCTGGGTCTCCACACTCAGATGACGCGGATGTTTCGTCGTGTCCCCTGATGATGAGCGTCCCCCTGTCGTAACGTCATTTGAGAGGAGTCAGACTGCCGTCTCTTATCATTACCAGGGTCCCGATGATGATGTTGGACTTCATGTGGATGCTATCGAAAGGTGATTTTTGTACATGTTTTTTTTCGGCCTCGGAGTCGTCTTTGGTACAGCTAAAACAACATATATTTTCTATCCCCGACGACGTTTCGATAGTTTGTGTCATCTTTCTCATGGGTTCTATTTTAAAATTACCCTTCTTATGCGCCTATTTGGCTCTTGGCTGAAATCTGGACAGATATTCCGAGGTCCAGCGATTCCAGAGTTGCCGAAGGAACCGATTGAATGGCCTGGTTTTGCGGTAGTAGACAAGGCTACATAGTCCTACACGCCAGTGCAAAAGAACTTCGTACTTAGTATGACAGCGGTAACGGAAGCAGTTTATGTACGAATGACGGTTCGTATTGTCAGGTTCCGGGCTCGTAACGGGCAGAACTTCTTCCGAAGAAAAACGATCGGATGTTCAATGCTCAGGGATTGAAGCAATACGAAGCCGTCGATCAGCTCGCAGAGCACCCTGATTACCTTGAAAGACCTTATATTCGACAACGGCTTCACTTAAGTCCGGATTGTCACAATTGTCCGGAAATTGCTAACGAAGTGGTTTATTCTTGGAAAGCTTCTCGCTGTGTGATTCAGATAAGTCCGAAAGTCTTTAAACATTCGAAACGACAGTGTGTGTGGTTAGTTTGATTGGAATTGGATTGGAATATCCGAATCCTTGCAACTATTTCAAAGTAGTACAACATACGATAACTGCAGGGAAAATATTGGATATGGTGGACTGGTTTTGATTGAGAGAGCAACTTGTCGTACTTCATGGTTTACCGGGGGAAAGTCTTCGTTGGATCTGTGGCCAAGTGCAGGCCAGGATCATTATGGTTTGGACAACCAGTCTGGACCGTGCCACCACGAGTTGGTGGACTTCATTTGTACGGAGTATATTCCTCGAGAAAGTATGTAAGGCTGGGTTTTGAAATTCAGCAATGTGAGCCTCTGAAACCCGCTTGGCCACAAAGGTTTACCGCTGAGATGAAGTAGTTAGCGGCCAGCTAATGGAAGACGATGGCGATGGTAGAATCCATCCAGAAGAACGTTTGTTTGGGGTTTGAAACTAATGGAACTGGAGCAGATGGGCCAACTGCAACGCCATCAGTTTCTGCTCCCGAGAATCCGCTTGGTGAGCCAGTTTTAGAGGAGCCAGTATGTAGAGACAGACCTTGTAGATCTTCAACGAGGCATTCCAGAATCTATGGGTTAGAGTGGATGCTGGTTCTGCAGCACATTGTCCAGAAATTAGGCTCATCTCTTTTTATGTGTGTTCAGACACCAGTAGATGGATTTTGGCTTGGGCTTTTTCCGGCCCGACAAGTCCTACAAGTCAAGCAGCTTAGCTGCATTAAAAAAAGCAATCCGTTTGGTGATAATCGGAGACTTGTCTGCCATTTCAATCCAAGCGTTTTTCTCGGAAGGAAGGCTTCCAGATCGAGTACTGTTACTTCGTTACGTATCTCGGATGAAAAGTGTTCAAAAAGTGTAGGTTAGTTCGTTAATCTCTTTCAAAGACAAAATTCAGCTGATTGAAGAAGACCTAACAGCTAACAGCAGAACCGCAGTCTTTCAGAGTACTTCGTTTACGCCGGCTGGGAGGTCATCCATATAGAAATCCTGGGAAGCTGCTAAGGTAGTAGCTTGTGGGTGATTTGCCTCTGCTGTTTTGGTGGATTCGTACTTCGTACAAACATCTGGTAGTACGATAAGGCGCACAAGATGTTCCGCATGTAACTAAATATTAAAAATTGGTAGGTGCGGACGGAGAATTCCACCAAACGATCTCCAGCAGGTAACGATCAGACGTAAAGTTCAAGACTTATCAGTACATTTTCCGCCACTATCGCCGTATCGAGACATCCGGAACAGCAACGTGATGACCACCAAATCATTTTGGACTACCTATAGAGACCACCATGAGCCGACACGTTGAAGAGTGTCGTGCTCCGATAGAGGCATCGAAGACTTGATTTGATACACAGACTTCTGGTCTTCTGACATAATAGGAAATGAATACGAATGAGCGTTGATATCCAAGACTGCTATATGTGTTGCATCCTCCATATGATGCAGGTGATGGTACTTCTCGACGAAGTCCGAATATGGCCGCTTCAGATGCGGATAGCTGTTCAAGCACCGCTCCAAAGCGAGGAATACCTTGGTGGCAATTTCGTAAGAGTCTCCTAGAGTTAGAAGGACTGCTGACAATACGGAAGTTGAACTACAAAGTGTCTTCGACGGACGGACTGCTACTGGTTTGACACAATTCAAGCTCTCAGAAGCGTGACAACTGGTCCTCGCACAGTTCCACAGTCATCAAGTTCATCTGTCTGTCATGAGTCCAGCGAAGCACGAGATCAAATAGTAGAATAGTTTTCGGTGTAGTTACAATCATTATGGTCTACTTTAATACAATCAAAACCATATTCATTAAACCTTGAAAAATGTGTTCAATGTAACCATTAGCACGATATTTAGCCTTTTTGGGCTTATAGGGCTATTGTACGGTCAATATAGAGAAAAGCAGAAGAGGGCTCTAGATTCTACAGCAATTCCTTGAATAATTCTTTTAAGAACTCTTCTAACGATTCTTTTGGAAAATTTACCAAGGATGCTTTCAGGATTTTTTCCATAAATTTCGTCAAAAAATCCTTCATGTATTCTTCCGGGTAAGGCTCTAAGGAATCCTTTAGCAATTCCTTCGAGATTATTTCAGGCATTCCTTCAGAATTCCTCCATTGATTCTAAATTCTAATGCCCCGAGTATTTTATTAAAAATTATTGTAAGAATTGCTTATACATACTAAAGAAATGGAATTGAATATGAATGTACCCCTTCAGAATTTCTCCATTGCAGATTTCTTCTAGACTCTTTCTCGTAAATTTGCAACTATTACACCAATAACACTAGTTTACAGCATTTTTGAACTCGGTAAGCTGATGATCATTTTTGGTGTAGAATCATGCCCTGAGTTCGAAAACGCGAAGGAAAAAAATTACAGTAGAGCGGAAAATTTTTCGACTTTCCATACAACGTTGATGATTTGGAATCGATTTTTGTTCTATTTTCAAGCAAAGTGGCTCACTTCAAACATCTCATTCTTCGTAATCAATGCTCCGATTGAGCTGAAATTTTTACTGTAACTCGCCTACATATGATATGTCAAATAAACGTCGAGAAAGAATTTTTAAGTTGTTTTTTTTCTTATTGAAAAAAATACATTTCTTCAAAAAAATTTGGGGATTTTGCTAAAATTTAAGAAGATCGTCCCCAAAACTCGCCAATATCTTGAATTTCATCAATCTGACGCAAAACCTGTATTCAGATGATCGAATGGTATTGTATTCAGATTTTTATTTATGGAAAAAGATTTAAAATTGGTTGAACAAAACGCAATATATTTGAATTTTAGTAAATTACATATTTTGAAAAGTTACAAAATTCGATATTGAGGTAAAACTCAAAAACTGTTCTACTTTAAATTTTTTGAAGGTCGGTTTCGAAATCAGCACTAAATTGTGCTTCAAAAATTTTGGTCGTTGACAGAAGTTCACGAATTTCGTTTTATTTTGTAAACTTGTGTAATTAGTTCTTAAATCTCAGACAGTATATCACATGCCATTATTTACTTTTCCAAATTTATTATTATTTTCCTACATTAATTAACGCGCTTTTCTGTTTCTCCCCCATTTCAGGTAAGCATCGTTCACAATCACTTATCTCGGGGCAAAGACTGACGTGAAGTCGCCGTCTTTTGCTGAATTTCACAAATTTTGCACGCGCATGTGCGCCCGTAAGTACTTCGCCAAACACCAGTTCACTTCGACTTGTGGTGGGAGCTGATATCAACGTATGGTATATCCGATAGTGATATCGTGCCTGTCTGCCAACCAGCCTGCATCAGCAGTAGGTACAACCCTCGACGTCTGTCATATGTCGCGGCTCTCATCGCCGGGGTACAACAGAACCACAGCTGTGCTCTATACATCCTATGCCTCGTTCATTGGTTAGCTATGGCCAACCAACAGGTGGCTCCCCCCAGCGCCAGCGTAGTGGTTAGCGCTTGGTGTGATCAATGCGGATATGCTTGTTCAACATAGCTTACGACGAGTCGTTTCTATTTGTTTTTGCGGACCGGCAACGGCCGGCGGCGGAACGACGACGACGACGACGCGACGACCGATGGTTTTCGCCTGCCTCAGCTATCGACAGGATTGATTCGATCGTGAATCGATAGTATTGCCCCGGCGCCGCCACCACTGCATGCTCTTGACAATCAGTCAGTGTGAACGGAGGTAAACCATGCTGTGCTCACTCACCCGCGCGTTTGCAATGGTCAAGGATTTTGCTTGACCGTTGTTGGTGTTGTGTCTGTTCGGTGTGCTGGGTAGAAAACTTGAGGGTTGGAATGGGTGAAATATGAACTTTTTGATTGGCGTACAAATTGCATTTTTATTTCAAATCTTTCCACGAGTTGACGTAATTTTAACCATCAAAAGCCGATTGAATGCCGATCTAAAGCCAATTTAAAGCCATTTCCAAGCCAATTCAAAGCCAATTCAAAGCCAATTCAAAGCCAATTCAAAGCCAATCCAAAGTCAATCCAAAGCCAATCTTAGGCCAATCTTTAGCCAATCCAATGCCAATCCAATGTCTATCCAAAGCCAATCAAAAGCTAATTCAAAGCCAATAAAATGCCAATCCAAAGCAAATTCAAAGTCAATTAAAAGCCAATCATATGCCTATTCAAGGCCAATCCTGAGCAAGGCAAAAACCAATCCTAGGCCAACCCAAAGCCAATCCAGAGCTAATCCAAAGCCGATCCAAATCCAATCCAAAGCCAATCCAAAACCAATCCAAAGCCAATCAAAAGCCAATCTAAAGCCAATCGAAAGCCTATCCAGAGCCAATCGAAAGCCAATCCAAAGCCAATCCAGAGCCAATTGAAAGCCAATCCAAAGCCAATTCAAAGTCAATTAAAAGCCAATCATATGCTAGTCAAGGCCAATCTAAAGCCAATCCAGAGCCAATCCAAAGCCAATTCAAAGTCAATCTAAAGTCAATCCAAAGCCAATCCATAGCCAATCCAAAGCAAGTCCAAAGCCAATCCAGAGCCAACCCAAAGCCAATTCAAAGTGACTCCAATGCCAATCGACCAACCGAATGTCAATCCAATGCCAATTCAAAGCCAATCCAAAGCCAATCCTAGGCCAATTCAAAGCCAGTCCAAAACCAATTCAATGCCAGCCCAAAACCAATCTAAAGCCAAACCTAAGTCAATCCAAAGTCAATTCAAATTTAATTCAAAGCCAATCCAATAGCAATCCTCAACCAAACCAAAGCCAATAAATAACCAAACTGAAGCTTATCGAAAGCCAATCGAAACTAAAGACAATCGAAAGCCAGTTTTAAAACCAATTCAGAGCCAATCTAAAACCTACCCAGAGTTATTCCAAAGTAATCTGAACCATTTTAAAGCTAATCCAAAGCCAATCCAATACCAAAAAGAATTAATCCAGTCAAAAGTAAAAAAAAAACCTAACTAAAAAAACTGGAAATATTTCCAATTTGAATTGAATAAATAATGGGAAACACATTATGTTACATTCTTCAGACATTTTTCGCTAATATTAAAATTAAACTTAAAAATTTCCGCATAAACATTTCCTTCTGCAGATTCCTAGCTTCGTTTGTATAAACTACACCGAATTTCGCACCTCGATCCCAGAAAAAGAAATTTACGCCGAAAAAACACCCGCCGGCAGCAGGTCAATTAACCGAGTGCCGATGATATGTGTTTGTGCGAATGTTGTTGTTTATCGAACCGAATGGCCTGTCTGCCGGTCTGCTTTGGCCCGACGTGATGTGTGAACTCCAGCTGGTTTTGGCTGCTTGGCGCTCTGGACCAATAATAAAAAAAACTCGAGATTAGAGACCCCTCAGGAGATTATTTTGAACTAGACTGGGGAAGTTGGAGGGAGTCGATTATAAGAAGGTTAAGGCACCACACACCCCGGTAGCAGCAGACTCGGTGTGGTGTGGTGGTTTTGCCATGGCCGAGTTTTTTGGACGAAAGCCTCCGGCGGATTTGGGGATGCGCTGCCGGCTGCCGGCTACAGACCAGTTAGACGAGATAAATTTCTGCGGAAAAAAGTGATCATGTTGTTTTGGGCCTTCTCATTTAGCATTGGGGCGCTCTGGGAGATGATTTTATAAGGGTTCAGCTTTAATCCGTGTTTGTTACACCTGTTTTTTTTTCGGGAGCATTACGAGATGCTTCTTCTGTAGCGGAGCTTTCAACAGTATTATTAATGTGATAGAAAAAAAAATATGGAGTTGCGTTTACATAATCCGTTAATGCATTCAAGATAAAGATCAATTGAATTAACTGTTCTTCATCGAATGCTAATTTAATTCTCTTGAACTATGTTTAATCAAGTTTCCTTTTCGATACTGGTTTTGGCGTATGAATTTAATTAGTTGATTCGATATCAGTTGATTGATCTTGCATTCTTACGCATTCCAAAACCTTTGACGTCGTTTTTCAGCTGAAATCAAATTTACCCTGAACATAATTTTAATTATGTTGAAAACCAATCCGAAGACAATCCAAAGCCAATTCAAAGTTAATTAAAAGTCAATTGGAAGCTAATTCAAATCCAATTGAAAGCCAACCCAAAGCCAATCCAAGACCAAGTAAAACTAATCCAAAACCAATCCAAAGCCAATCCAAAGCCAATTCAAAGTCAATCCAAAACCAATCCAAAGCCAATCCACAGCTACGTCAAAGCCAATCCTAAACCAACAAAAAAAAACCAACCCTAAGCCATTCCAAAGCCAATCCAAAGCCAATCCAAAGCCAATCCAAAGCTAATCCTAAGCCAATCCAAAGCCATTCCAAATCAATTCAAAACCAAACTGAAACCAAACTAAAGCCAATTCAAAGCCAATCCAAAGCCAATTCAAAGCCAGTCCAAATCAATTCAAAGCTAAACCAAAGACAAACCAAGGCTAATCCAAAGCTATTCCAAATCAATTCAAAGACAAACCAAAACCAAACCAAAACTAATCCAAAGCCAATCAAAACCAAATCAAAAGTCAATCAAAAGTCAATCTAAAACCAATCAAAAGCCAATCCAAAGCCAATCCAAAGCCAATCCAAAGCCAATCCAAAGCCAATCCAAAGCCTATCCATAACCAATCCATAGCCAATCCAAAGCTAATCCAAAGCCAATCCAAAGCCAATCCAAAGCCTATCCATAACCAATCCATAGCCAATCCAAAGCCAATCGAAAGTCAATCCAAAATCAACCCAAAGTCAATCCAATGCTAACATAAAGCTAATCTAAAGCCAATCCAAAGCTTATCCAAAAGCAATCCAAATCCAACCCAAAGCCAATCCAAAGCTAACATAAAGCTAATCTAGAACCAATCCAGAACCAATCAGAAGCCAATTCAAAAGCCAATCCAAAGCCAATCCAAAGCCAGTCCAAAGCCAATCCAAAGACAACCCAAAGCCAATCCAAAGCCAATTCAAAGTCAATCCAAAGCCAATCCAAAGCCAATCCAAAGCCAATCCAAAGCCAATCCAAAGCCAATCCAAAGCCAATCCAAAGCCAATCCAAAACCAATCCAAATCCAATCCAAAGCCAATCCAACGCAAACCCAAAGCAAATCCAAAGCCAATGCAAAGCCTATACAAAGCAAATCCAAAGCCAATTCAAAGCCAATCCAAAGCCAATCCAAAGTCAATTCAAAGCTTATCGTAAGCCAATCCAAAGCCAATCCGAGGCCAAGTAAAGCTAATCCAAAACCATTCGGAAGGTAATCCAGAGCCAATCCAAAGACGATTTTCAATAAATCCAATGCCAGAAACAAAGCCTTTTCAATGCCATTCGAATCCCAATTGTAATCTTATTTAAGGCGAAGAAAATGAAATCTTTTCATCATCTATTTTTCTATCAAGCAACGTTTTCCAGATTTTAGCATCTTTAGTTTTTCAGTTTGTTACCCCCTGATTAACCAGATTTCTCCCCAGCAAATATTTGGCAGAAAATGAACCCCTCTAGTCAGCAGAGGCCATGTGACTAATTTCTTAATTTTCATCTGGAGCAACATTATTGGGGTCCCAACGCTCTATGACGACGGTTCGTCATAGGTTTCACGCGTGATTGTTTCGCATTTTTCATATTCACAGGGCAACAACACTCCAGCTCCAGCAGGGCTTTCTCCTTCCAATTTCTTGTTCGGGCCCACTGCTCGGTGATGGCGGTAATGAGAAGATCTACAACGATGCCATTTTCCCAGTTTCTATCATAGTGCTCCAACTAAGCTACCTAGACCGGAGTATGTCTAGTACCTATGGTTTTTTTTTGTCTTCTGTTATGATTTATCCGAGCGTTTTTGTTGAATGGTTGGAACCTAAAATGATTCCACTTTGGGGTCTTTCTTTGGGGCGTCTGAGATGTTGGCGTTTTTGTGATCCTAGGGAGCAAGTTCATTGACGTTGGTGTTTCATGGGTTTGAAAAGGTTAAGCATTTATCGTTTCTTTACCAGATGGTGGGGAACTGATCGCTCGAAGGTGGTCTTCTTTGTTGCTTTATTGACGATGTAATTGAGTGATTGCATGAAATATTACACCGGAATTGCAAACTTGAATTTCATCATTTTTTCAAGAAACATTTTTAAGCCTAATTAGTTTTGAAGAGGTGCTGAGAGCCGTCACCAAGGCCAAATGGTTTTATTTCGGTTTTCTGTTGATTTTATTGAATATCTGAGACCACTTGACCAAACTTTTTCCCAAGTAACATTTTTAAGCAAAACAGCATCGAAGAGGTCCTTAAACACATTACTAGTCCCAAATTAAACCATTTAGTTTTATGATAGTTCTTAGAACCTCTTATAAACCATTTGGACTTGAAATCATTGTTAGAAGGGTTTCCATCCAAAATTAGTATGATTGTTTGCAGCTCCAAAATTTCCTACCTTAAAATGACCGCCACAAATGGAAATGACCTACACGTAATTCCATCCAATAATGCAATAATGGGTTGCCCATCTTCTCCGGAGGAAGGAAGGGTTCATGAATCTTTTTGTCGGTCGAGAAAACAAAAAGAAACGAAAGCGAAAGGGATCCAACACCACCCCCCGAAACTGTAAAGCTGAGACGTTCAAATCTGACGATGACGACAACGATGACGAGATGCGACGCAGCTTGGCGTGAGCACCGTTTCACTTCGTCAAATTATTAATTAACGATTGGGGGGAGACCCATAGACACGCAGTCCCAGACCTTGAGAAAAAGGTGTCTGAAATGCCATATTGCCACCAACGGTACCTCCAACACCACCACTCAGTCGAAACTGAGTCTGAGTAGATTCGAGTCGGCAGCTTTGTTTCACCCGGCGGCGGGGAGGCGGAGAATTTGATTGTGTTTTGTTAGGAAGAAAGCGCGAAAATGTTAGGGTTCGTCTATGAATCTAGAGTTGTTTTTGAAGGAGTCGAGGGAAAAGGGTGGATGATGCTATGCAACATAAAGGGTGAAATGGTTGTTGGCTTCCATTGTGAAAAGGTCAGTCATCTTGGGGGGAAGAGTGTGAAATTCGGGTGTCAGAGCTTTCTAATCATTGCCAGCTTCCAAAATGGAGATTAGTCATGATTTATGGCTTGGTCTTAAAAGCTGGGATGTTTCAGACAAACTTATTAAAAACATGTCGTTGATAACAATCCTAATTATGTTAACCCTAAAAGGGATACCTGGGGTCCATTGGACCCCAGGCGCCTTTCAGAGCTCGTCTTTGATGGAACACACTCAGCGAGGTGACGAAACTGAGGCCATGAAGGTATTCCTTTTAGGGTTAATCCAAATACAATCTCAATCCAATTCACTTTCTATTGACATCAACTTAAATTTTACTTGAATCTTACTCCAACCTTACCCAAATCTTACTCCAATTTCACTCTAATTATTTTCAAATCCCCCACTGTTAAATCCCACTCCAGCCCTTCTAGTTCAACATCAATCTCAATTTTATTTTAATTCTACTTCAATTGTTATCTCACTACAATCCCGCTCCAACTCCACGCCAACTAAATTAAGATTCCATTTCAATCCTTGTTTAACCCTTATCCAAACTTTATGGAGCTCTTTATCAAATTTGAATCCCATTCCAATATAAATGTACAACCAAAGGTCCCCCACACTTACTAATATCTCGAATTTTGTTCCAACTCCACTCTAATCCTAATACATTAATGGCACCATAATCTCAATCCAATCCTTCTCTTGATAAACTCCAATTTTATTCTACATAAATCTCACTTCAGTTCTACTCCAATCCCACTATAATTCTACTGCAATACCATTTCTACACATAACATAAGTGGAACTCCATGGTCAGAGCGAAGGAAAAAGTTGTATCCTTTTCCAGCACGCGAAACTGTTATATCTTTCATAAAAGGCGTCGAACTGTCACTTATTTTGGTAAACAAAAAAACATCTGATCCAACCAGTATTCCAGTTTTGGCAAAGAATACAGGAACGAAGATTGGCATCTGAGATATGCGCAAAACTAGCTGCTGGAAATCCACTTATTCATGTTGTCATAGATTCATTGAAATCTTCGAAATAACACATCCACGTTCCACAAATCGATCTCCCTTTATATTTAAAGCCATAAAACGTACTTTCGACTTGAGTTTACAAAGTTTATTACAATTTATGCCCAATTTTAGATCTCCACGTGCTGCCAGTCTAGATCTATGAGGTCTTTGTTTTACTTCACAGCAATGAAAAATGGTATACATGCTGAAAAATAGTATGGCAATAATGCTATACACTGAATTCTTTTTTTACACGACTTTTTTACGCGATTTTATTTTGCACGACTTTTTTTACGCGATTTTCTCGAAGTTACGCGACTTTTTTTTACGCGATTTTGGTCATTTGCGGAGGGCAAATCGCGTAAAAAAAAATTCCTTTGGATTTTTTTTGCGTGAATTCTCGAAGTTACGCGAACTTTTTTTACACGATCTTTTTTTGCGCGAACGCATCCATCGCGTAAAAACAGAATTTAGTGTAATGCATTTGACATTTCGATGCCCTGTATACCAGCGTACGAACTCGGAAAGGCAATAACTTTTTGAGCCAGAGTTCCACTTATGTTATGTGATTTCTATATCACATGATTCTTACTTGAATCTCTATTTCGTCCTATTTCTATTCTGCTTCAATCCCATTTCAATCTGATTCAATTCCACTACCGAAATGCTTCTCCTCCTCCTCTTCTCCTCTTCTTGGCGTAACGTCCTCATTGGGACAAAGCCTGCTTCTCAGCTTAGTGTTCTATGAGCACTTCCACAGTTATTAACTGAGAGCTTCCTCTGCCAATGACCATTTTGCATGCGTATATCGTGTGGCAGGCACGAAGATACTCTATGCCCAAGGAAGTCAAGGAAATTTTCTTTACGAAAAGATCCTGGACCGACCGGGAATCGAACCCGTCACCCTCAGCATGGTCATGCTGAATACCCGTGCGTTTACCGCCTCGGCTATATGGGCCCTCCAAAATGCTTCTCCTATTTTATTCTAATTCTTTTTCAATCCTTCAAACTTAAATCTCCACTCCAATTCAGTTCAGTTCAACATCTAAAGCACTAAAATCCCACTCCAACGCATTTTTAATTCTTTTTCAATCCTTCCACAATTCCTACCACAATTCCACTGCAATCCCTCTCCAATCCCACTCTATTCACACTCCTACCAAGCTCCATTCCCATTCCGAATCCACTAGAATTTTGCTTTAATCATCTCTAGTTCTATTCCATCTCCATTTCAGTGCAACTTTTACTAATATCTAATTCCACTCAAATTCTACTTCTATTCCCCTCCAATTTCACTTCAGCTCCAATCCAACTCCAATCTTATGCTACAAAAGTTCAGCTACGCATTGGCTGAATTTCCCCTATACAAAAAAAAAAAACTCCAATTCTTTTCTACCTTAATTTACTTTACCAGTTATTCTAATTATTTTGCTTCTTCTCATATTCTCTGCAATCCCGTTTCAATCCCAGTCTAATTCTACGCCAATCCCAATATCATTCCAAATCCTACTTCAATCTGAATACAACTTTAATCCGTTACTATTCAACATCCATCGGATCTTATTGTAGTGCCACTCTAATCCTACTTCGAATCAATTCCAGTTCTATTCTTATCTCACTGTAATCTAATACCAATTCCACTTCAATCATATTTGAAGCCCACATCGTTTTATTTGTATGTTTTCTCAAATCATACTTACACTGGAATCTCATTCAAACTCCACGGAAATCCTACTCCAGGTCACAAACACGTTTGAATTCTACTTCAATCGTACTCCTGTCATGCTCCAATTCTACAAACTAGCTCCAACCCAACTCCATTTCAACTCCAATCCCACTCTAATACAATTCTGCTGTCACCAAAATTCTGATCCAATTATTATTGAAATCGCTCCCTTTTCTACTTCAATCGCAAACCAGATTCAGTCCAATTGTGCTTCTTTGCAGTTTTCCTCCAATTATACGCTAATCACATTTCGGTCTCATTCTAATTCAATTTCAATTCTACTCTAATCTCGTTATTTTTTTTTTCAATTTCGCTCCAATATAACTAAAATCCTACTCCAATGTAATTCTCATGTGACAAAAATCCAATTCCGATGTAACTGTGTGAAATTACGTTACAAATTTGTTTACTGTGTACCCTAATCCAGCTTTAATCCCACACCAATCCTGTCTCACGCCAATTCCTTTAAAACACACTTCCACTCCAATACCTTTAATTCAACTCCAACTCCACTTCAATCATATTCAAATCCCACTCCATTTCAGTTATAACTCTACTCCAATCACAATTTAATTAAACTGCAATTTTACTCCAACTTCACATAAATCCTACTCCAATACCACTCTACTCCCATCCTACTTCCGTCTCACTTTAATTTAATACACTAGCTCCAATCCAAGCCAACTCTATTCCAATTACAATCCCACTATCCAAATCCCTGTTTTACTCCCATTTCTCTTTAACCTCATTTTAGTATTTCTCTAATTTAATTTCTATCCTACTCTGATCCTGCTTCATTTTTTTTTTCAGTTCTACTCCAAGCATGCATAAATCGCATTCCAAACCAATTCCACGAATCTGGGCTTTCAACATGAGATGGAGTTTCCATCCGGACTTCTAGGCTTTCATTTGGCCCTACATCTGGAATCGGGACTTCATTAGGAGTATGGGCTTTCATCTGTAATCTGCGCTTCCATCATGGGTCTGGACTTTCATCAGGAAACTGGGCTTTTATCACGAATGTAGGCTTCCATCTGGAATCTGGGATTCTATCGCGAATGTGGCTTTCCTCCTGAAGTTTGTTATGTTTGTTATGTATGGAATTTATTCTGTAATTCTTTCCGGAATTCCTTGTGGATTTTTTCCCTGAATTCATCTTGGATTTTTTCCTGGAACTTATCTTTGAACACCTCCTAGAATTCCTCATTGAATTTCTCCTGGCATTTCCCTTGCAATTTTTCCCCAGGAACACCTCGTGGATTTTCCTGGAATTCCTCTTGGATTTTTCCAGGAATTCATCTTGGAACTTCTCCTGGAATTCCTCATCGAATTTCTACTGGAATTTTTCTTGGAATTTCACCTGGAACAAGTTGTGAAATTTCTCCTAGAATTTCTTCGCGGAATTTCTCCAGGAATTTTTCATAGAATTCCTCGTGGATAGTGTTCTGGAGCTCTTCCGGAAATTCTTGCTGGAGCTCCTCCTGGAATTCCTTCTGACAATTGCACCTCGAATTCCTCCTAGAATTTCAACTAGGATTTCTCATGTGACTCCTTTTGTATTTTGCCAGTAATTTCTCTTAGAATTCTCCTGGAATTCATCGTTGAATTTCTCCTGAAATATCTCATGGATTTTTCCTGGAACTCATCGTGGAATTTCTCCTTGAATATCTCGTGTAACTTCTACTGGTGTTCTACACCTTCATTACGAATCGGGCCTTCTATCATGAATCAATACTTTCATTAGCAATTTGAGCTTCCGTCAAGGATCCAGATTAGGAATTTAGGCTTCCATCTAGTATCTGGGCTTCCACATGGAAATTTTTATGAGAAGATTATTTCATAAGCTTTAACCGTTAATTTTTTGAATGCATTTTTTTTCGTTTTTGAGTTATGGCCAATTTGGTTGAAAAATGTCCAAATGTATCATATAAGCCTTTTCTTTGAAAAAATATAACTCAAGAACAAAGCTTCGTAGAAACATGAAGTAGATGAAAATGCCCACGAAATTTTCCACCGTTATGAAAATATAAAAAAACCGAATCCGCGGAAAATTTAAAAAATATATTTTTTAAAAGGTAATTTTATAAGCTTCGATCGCTGAAATTTTTGGAATGCACTTTTTTTTCTTTCTTGAGTTATGGTCAATTTTGTGAAAAATAACCATGTACGCATATATTATATGGTCATTTTTCACATAATTGACCATAACACAAGAACGAAAAACAAGTGCATTCCAAAAATTTCAGCCAATAAAGCTTATGAAACAACCTTCTCAAAAATGTTTTCAAAATTTCCCGCGAGTGTGGGCATAGTTTTTTCGGCTTTTCTTTATGAATTTCCACAACGGTGAAAATCTTTGTGGAAAACTTTTTCCTTTTCATATTTTTTTTTGATTGCTGAGAAAATTTGCTCTCATTTTCTAAAAAAAAACTTTGTTTCTACGATGCTTCGTTCTTGAGTTATGATTTTTCAAAGAAAAAGTTTATATGACGCATTTGGACATTTTTTAACCAAATTGGCCATAACTCAAAAACTAAAAAAAGTGCATTCCAAAAAGTTCAGCGTTTAAAGCTTATGAAATAACCTTCTCAAAAATATTTTTTGAATTTTTTTTACGAGTTCGGACATTGTTCTCCGGCTTTTCTTTACGAATTTTTTCAACTGTGGAAAGTTTTGTGGAAAACTTTGTCCAGTTCATATTTTTTGAGATTTCTGAGAAAATTTGCTATAATTTCCTAAAAAAAAACTTTGTTTCTATGATGCTTCGCTCTTGAGTTATAATTTTTAAAAGTAAGTAGAGTCTTGTACCATTTGGGCAGATGTACCTATTTTGGGCACTTGCCGCTATAACTAAGGCAATTTCAAACCAATTGACTTGAAATTTTGTATAGAGTTAGGCACGTACAGTATCTAACTCTGGGCAAAAATTCAAGTCAATCGGTTTGAAATTGACTTAGTTATAGCGGCAAGTGCCCAAAATAGGTACATCTGCCCAAATGGTACAAGACTCTAGTGTCAGAGGAAAACAAATAATTTCCACCTGAGTTTTCTGGGAAAATAGGCGACCCTGAATTTTTCTCAATTTTTTTGTTCATATACACTCCCGTTCAAAAGTTTGGGGTCACCCCCTCAAAAACATGTAATTTTTTTAGGCTCATATCTCCGCCAATTTGCGTCCGATTTCAAAACCCTAGGTTTCATTCAAAAGATAATAAGTCAAAGGAACTTTGAACATGATTTAAAAGAAACTTTTTCAAAAAATTTTGTATGTAAACTTAACCCAAAGTTGCCAAATTTTCTAAAAAATGAATATAAACTTACGGCAGTGTCGCTGGAAGTTGGGTCGACCAAATTTTAAGATGAGAGCGGTAATATGACCCATTTTTTATTAGCTTTCAACTGCTTTTTACAAAACTTAGCTAAAAAATCTAGAAAAAAAGTTATTAAGTAAAATAATACTTGATGTCATCGACCAAAAGTTTGGGGTCACCCCTCAATATGATGTATCGGCCAAAAGTTTGGGGTCACTATCGTAAAACATGGAAAAGTGATTTGTTGATATCTTTGTCATCTTTCATTCAATTTTAATTCTTCTTGGCTTATTTGAAACAAACTGAATGATACTTACTGCATAGACATTGAACCACACATATTTGTTGAAATTTACATACTAAAACTTAACGTAAAGTTGCCTCATTTTTTGAAGCGTGGTAAAATGTGCTAACTTAACATAACATTTTTATATACAAAAATCGTTAAATACGTTAAGTTGAAGACATCAAACGTAAATTTAGTTAATTATCTTTGAAATGAGCCAAAAATAATTAAAATTGAACTATAGATGACCAAAATATCACCAAATCACTTTTCCATGTTTTACGATAGTGACCCCAAACTTTTGGCCGATACATCATATTGAGGGGTGACCCCAAACTTTTGGTCGATGACATCAAGTATTATTTTACTTAATAACTTTTTTTCTAGATTTTTTAGCTAAGTTCTGTAAAAAGCAGTTGAAAGCTAATAAAAAATGGGTCATATTACCGCTCTCATCCTAAAATTTCGTCGACCCAACTTCCAGCGACACTGCCGTAAGTTTATATTCATTTTCTAGAAAATTTGGCAACTTTGAGTTAAGTTTACATACAAAATTTTAGGAAAAATTTTCTTTTAAATCATGTTCAAAGTTTCTTTGACTTATTATCTTTTGAATGAAACATAGAGTTTTGAATTCGGACGCAAATTGGCGGAGATATGGGCCTAAAAAAATGACATGTTTTTGAGGGGGTGACCCCAAACTTTTGAACGGGAGTGTATCTATGAGCCCTGCCTGTGGAAAAAGTTTCATGAAAGTCTGGGCTCAATCCCGTACGGTAATAAAAAAAATGCCCTGCAATGAAACTTCGCATGGCATGAATCATACTCTAATTTGACTCCCATTTCACCCCAATTTCATTTGAATTCTACTGCAATCCTACTCCAATCCTACTCTAATCGCACTCTTGCCTATTCTACTTCCAATTGAATCCAATCAAACTTCCTTCATCTACAATCCTTATCTCTTATGCTGCTCTGGTCTCAGAGTTCTGTTTCCATTCTTCTTTAAAACCCCATTCTTATGCAACTACAAGGTCAACTTTACTTCTGATGCAATTTCTACTCCAATTTTTATCCCAGTCCTTTCCAATGCAACTTCAATGCCACTCCGATACTATTGAAATACACCTGAATCCCACTCCTCTTCGGTTCTACTCAAATTCTATTCCAAGCTGAGGTCAATGTATAATTAAAGTGGGCCTGGAGTACAATTTCGGTAGAACCAAAGTAGGATTTTAGAGGGATTTTGATAAATTTACCGCAATATACCGTTCCGCTTTAACTTCACATAAATCCTACTCCAATTTCAATCCAAATCCATTACATCCTTCTTCTGTATTCTACTCCAATCTTATTCCAATCTCACTTCAACCTTTCCAATTGCATTTGATTCGACTTCTTCAATCTGCATTCCCTATCCAAAGCTACTCTGTTCTACTTTAAAACGCACTTCAATTCTAATGCAATTCATACTAAAATTTCTGTCACAACTCTTCCCAATGCAACTTCAAATCCACTTAAACACTATACTCAAATCCCACTTTAAACCCAATCTAATTATTTCTACATTCTATTCATTATAAATTTTGAAAACAATGAATTTTATATTACCTCATGCTTAATCTTATCGTAGAAGAAGTGGACAACCTCCTAAGAAAACTGTTTCAGCTTTCAATCAACGTAATGATTCAAACATACAAAAAAAACGCCAATCTTTTCACTTTATCAACAAATTCAAACAACTAAGCACGTACCACTTTTAATGCTTAACATCACATCCATTCAAATGAGTTAGCCGTCACAAGTCAGAATTCATCAACATTCAACAAGTGCCCACTCTTTATGTTTAATGTTATTGCTATTCCCATCAGCACACATTGCAGCAACGTAATGAGCGCCGCTATTGACCGATGATGTACCTATCCCGCGGTTCGTGCTTTGCATAATTTCGAAAAATCGACTGCAGCCCTCTGGTTGTTCCAGACTAGCCGTCGCCATTCGCCGCCGTGGCATTATTCGTTGTTCCTTGTTGTGGAATCACGTGACTTTCGCAATTACGTTGATTTTCCGCAGTGTCGAACATTTTCCCCTGTTTCACAAATTCCACTGCAAAACATTTCGTGTCCCTAATTTGCATTCGGAACAGCCTAAAAACAATATGACAGTGTTATCACCGGCACCGCTGGCGCTGGCTGGATTTCCAGTGCGGCGTGAGTTCATCGGAACCAGCTGTCCCAGCGGCGCAAGGTTTTACCCCGACCAGTTTTCCCACACGAAAGTCGGAAAATCGATAATCGGATAGGTTATGTCGTTTCTATTTTAAGCTCCAGACGACATCCGCGCGGGTGACGTCATCGAGTTTTCCTCGCAGTTTCCTGTTCCGCTGCACGCTGCTGCTGTTTCACCGGTCGGTAGGGGTGTTCTCTCACGCTCCTAGAAATCTCATTTCTCGATTCTTTCTCGTCTTCGTTCGCCAGACGTCATCAATTCAATGCGTCGCGGTCGCCGAAAAAACTCTCTATCTCCGTAGCCGAAGGGGAAAATGACGAGTCTGCGCCTTGGTCTGATGCGCTGTTGCTTGATGGTCACAGGAAGTGTGCTGTTTGCATCCTGTTGGTACAACAGCTGCTGTCCCTAGATATGTTGGTATGCCTACTTTTGAGTTAGCTTTCCAAGTGCGGTCATAGAACAACCAATGTAAATCAACGTAATAGTTCGTAGTGTCATTTTTTTTTTAAATTATTCATTCACGAAATGTTATTTTTTTTATCTGTATTAACGAGATTTTTAGCCCAAGGCTAGTTCATCTCGGGACCCACGCTTTACTTTCCTTCCGAAGGAAGAACTCACATTTTGTGAGTTTTGTCGGGAGTGGGATTCGATCCCAGGTCCTCGACGTGATAGTCAAGTGTTCTAACGATCACGCTCCACGAAAACGAAATATTATTGAAGAATTTATTCATTATTCTTATTAATTTATTTGTCTACACTCAAACCTCCATTTAGGTAAGATCCATTTAGGTAAAATCTATTTAGGTCCCTCCATTTAGGTAACGTTACCTAAATAGAATTTGGTTGTGTTCAGATCAGTTGGAGTACTTAAGATTAGGTATAAGGTTGGTTTACGGGAAAGAAGTAGCGTGGGGAAATGTGGGGGGAGGGGAGGGGGATGCAATGTTGAGATATGCCCCCTAAACACTTCCCCCCCCCCCCTTCCATGCAGTGTTGAAAAGTGTCAATATCCAGCGTCATTTACAGCTGACATTGAGATAAGCAACCATCCTCCCATCATTCAATTGATATCAGCTCCAGCATTGATGACGTCAAACCCGACATCAACCTATCATTCACCTGTTGTTATTTTGGCCACCAAACCCAACATAGACCCAACAGTTGTTCGATGTTGGTCCAACAATGGCCCAACATACGATAAAAATTGACCCGACTTTGACCCAACATTCTAATTTTTTTTCAGTCTGGCGGAATTTTGCAGGGTTTTTCGTGTTTCGTGCCCTGCTAGTCATTTGAATGAAAATTCTGATCTAAGACCCTCCAAAACCCCCGAAAACGCCCCTGCAACCCCTCCCCTCCTGAAACCCATCCCCCCTGAAACTCTTTGAAAGGCATCTGAAACTCCGCATGACCTCCTTTAAATTTCCTAGAAACTCTCCCTTCTTAAACTTTTTGGAAACCTTGTACTCCATTTAGGTAATAAACTGAATCCATTTAGGTAATGAATCCATTTAGGTAAAAATTCTATTTAGGCAGTCCCGACTCATTACCTAAATGGAGGTTTTAGTGTATTACAACATTTTCACCACAAAATCAGTCCTTCAAAAATTCCTTCGAGAATCCAGGGCATTTATTTCCTACAAAAATTTTATGAGATCCTAGTATAATCTGTTAAATTTTCTGGTTTTTCATCAGTGATTAATTCAAGATAAGTTTTAAATTTTTTTCAAAAAAATAAAATCTTACTAGACACTTCTAGGAATTTGTTTAATGATTCATTCAATGTTTTAATGTTACTTTGAAAATTTCGAAATTCTTCCAGGAAATCTACAAAAAAAAGTGTTCAAGCATTCCTCAAGAAATTTTTCTAAATAATACAACGGATCCAATAACATCTTCAGAAATTTAACCATGGATTTCCTGCATAATTTCTCCAAGGATGACAGAAAAACCTGCGTGAATTTCTCTAGGGAATTTCCTTCAATAATTTTGCTAGCTATCCTGCATTTTTTTCGGAGTATTTTTTAGATACTCGTCTCGTCTGATCTAAAAATATTTTTTTTTCTCCAAACACCTCTTAACATTCCTTCTGTGATTCTTCTAGGAATGCATTCAGGGACTTTTCAAGGATTCCTTTAGAAATTTGCTCTCGGTGGAAACTGAATCAGACACCAACAAGCAAACTGCTTGGTGGCTAGGTATGCGGAGTGCGAAAATTAATCTCGGCTTCATAAAACAATTCGCTCGTGTTGTGGATTGGCATCTAAGCCGAAAGCCAGATGGGTTTGTGAAAAAGGAGTGTTCACGGTGTGGCAGTTTGGCGTTCTATTCCGCAGAATCGTTACTTGTTATGTGGTTCAGTTGGTTAAAACACCGGTCTAGCGAATTCGGAGACGTTGGTTCAAACACCACCAGAACGCGACTTTTTCACAAATTTCTACCCCCAATTTGTCAGAAATTCCAAATTTTTCGGGAATTTCTAAAGGGATTTTACCAGGGATTTACCTGGATATGTTTACACGAACGTCAATTAGTGGGGAATGCTTAAAAACGTAAATTAGTTTCTTTGAAAATCTCTATCAATCGTGGTATTTATTCTAGTAATCACAGAAAAATTGAATTTGTCCAGGTATTTTTTTGTGTTTCTTCAAGTCACAGTCACAGGAGGTTTTCCAAGATGCCAGTGCAGAGGTTATTCTAATAGCTTTCCCGGAGCGTTTCAGAAACTTTGATAGCAGACTCTCTTGGGAACTGATGAATATTAATTCTTTTTAAAAGGCAAACGAATCTTCAAATGAATCTATTCAGCGAGATCTTAGGAAGTTTGTCTTTCAGTTGGTCGGCGTTAAGTCAGACCAGACCATCCTTTTTTCAATGATTTCGAGAAAATGTCCTGCAAACACTTGTAATATCAAATCCCTAGCATTATTTTCAGGAATACTGTTATTCTTTTATGTAATGACACATCTGAATCAAAATAACGCCGAAAAGTTCAGGTTTAACGAATTCCTCAGCTTATCTTTACCTGCTCGAAAAATCGCGTAGTTCACTCTAACTGAACGCCGACCAGTTGATCTAAGGATTCCTACTCTTGGAGATCCCGGCAGCCTCAAAGCTTTTCAGCATTTTATCTAGGATTGTCTCGAGGAACGACTTCCAAAACTTGTTGCACGGGTTTCTCTCGGAATTCTAACCTTAAAAATTTCTGGAATCGTTCTCTTTGATTGTTTTAGAAAAGTCATCAGAGATACTTGCCACAATTTATCAATAAATTGATCCGTAGATTCCTCGACGAGCACATTTGGGAATCGCTAAAAGTATTCATTGCCCCGTGTCGAAACTTAATGGTTTAATCCATTGCAAGGCACGTTAATACGATGTTGAACTGGGAACTAAAAGTATTCATCATGCAGTTCATACAGGGACTTTTTTATGAAAATATTTGAAAGCTCTTGAAGAAAACCTTAGATTTTTTTTTAACTTGTTTGTTTTTTTAATTTGTTTAGAAGCTTTCATAGTTACTCTAGAAATTTCCCAGGAATTTATTTCCATTTTTTTGCTTAAAAAATCAAAGCATTACATTTTTGAGAATTTATTTAGTATGTCTTCTTAAAACTCCCGGAGTACTTTTCTGAATTCACCCTAGATTCCTCGTGGGAGTCCTTCTAAATTTCCTTTCCAAACTCATTCTGGAACTCCAGAAGAAATTCGTCCGAGATTTTTTTTCTTGAATTGAATTACCTGGAATTCCAGCTGGAAGTTCATAATTGAATTCCCTCTTCCTAGAATTATTCTAGAAAATTCTCATGGAATTACTATTGGACTAGAATCCCGGTTACTCCTTCGGAAATATATAGCTCATGGAATTTCTCTTAGAATTTCCTTTAAAATTCATCCTTGAACTCACCTTGGATTTACCCTTAGAACTTCTCTTGCAATTTTGCAGGAATTTCTTTTGGAATTCCTTGAGGAATTCCTCTTGGAATTCCTTGTGTATTTTTTGTAAATTTTATTTGATTGATAATGTCTACTCTAATTCTTGGGATTTCTTTTGGGTTTTTTTTTCTGGAATTCATTTTGAATTTTTTTGGGGTTTCTTTTTCAAATTCATTCTTGAATTCCTGCCGTAATTTCTCCAAAAATTCTTTCTGGAATTTCTCCTGAAACTCCTCCTGAAGATTTTCTCGGCATTTTTTATGTGGATTTTATTTTGGAATTCCTTTAGGATTTTCTGCTCTAATTTCTGGAATTAGTGTTGGATTTTATATTTTTTTTTAATTTCTTTTAAAATTTCTTTTGAAATTCCTGGTTAAACTTTTCCTGAAATTCTTGCTCGAATTTCTCCTAAAATTTCTCGTGGAATTACTCCTATAGTTCTTCCTGAAATTTCTCTTGAAATTCGACCTGAAATTTCTCAAGAAATTTGTCCCGGAGCTCTTCATGAAATTCCTCCTGAAATTTCTCATGAAATTCCTCCTGAAATTTCACATGAAATTCCTCCTGGAATTCCTCATGATTTTTTTTTCCTGGATTTCCTTTCACATAATAATCCTCCTGGAGTTTGTCTAAAGGGCGTCCATGGTGAAATTAGCACACAGAAAATATTGTATAACTTTTGATTGCGTTCGCCAAAATAGCCAATTTTTTGACCATGAATAGTATATTATGTGTAGCTAATACCATAAAATTTTCACATTAATATCGGTTGAGCATTGGCGGAAATATTGTCGATATCAATACTACCGGGAATTCCTCCTGAAAATCCTCCTGTAATTTCTCCTAAAATTACTCTTGGAATTTTTAACGATATTCCTCCTGCAAGTTCTCATGAAATTTCTCCTGCATATCTCCTTATATTCCTCCACAAATTTCTCGTAAAATTTCTTATGAAATTACTTTTGGAGTTTCTTACGAAATTCCTTCTGCATTTTCTCATGAAATTCCTCCTGGAATCTCTTATGAAATCCCTCCTGGAATTTCTCATGAAATTTCTCCTGGAGTTTCCCCTGAAGTTGTTCCTAGAATTTCTGCTGAAATAGTTCCCGACATTGCTCTTCTGATATTGTTCCTTGATTTTATCTTAAAATTCCCCCTGGGTTTCCTCCTAATATTGCTCGTGGAATTTCTCATGAAAATCCTCCTAGAATTTCTCTTGAAATTCCTCCTGAATTTTTTCCTGAAATTCCTGCAGGAATATGTTCTTGAATACCTCCTGGAATTTTTCCCTCAATTCCTTCTGGAATTCCTCCTGAAATTCCTTCTGGAGTTCCTCCTGAAATTCCTCCTGGAATTTCTCGTAAAATTCCTCCAAGAATTTCTCGTGAAATTCCTCCTGAAATTCCCCTTGGAATTTCTCCTGAAATTCCTCCTGTATGTTTTTCTCAAATTCCTTTTGAAACTCTTCTGAAATTCTTCCTGGAATTTCTCCCTAAATTACTCTTGGCATTTTTCCTGAAATTTCTCCTGGAATTTCTCTTGTAATGCCTCCTATAATTTTTCCTGGAATTTCTTTTGGAATTCCCCTTGGCAATTCTCCTGAAATTCCTTCTTTAATTTCTCCTGAAATTCCTCCTGGAATTTCTCTTGTAATTCCTCCTGGAATTTCTCCTATAATTGCTCCTGGAATTTCTCCTGAAATTCCTCCTGGAATTTCTCCTGAAACTCTACTTGAAATTTCTCCTGAAATACCTGCACGAATTAAGCCTGAAATTCTTTCTGGAATTTCTTCTGAAATTGCTCCTGAAATTTCCCCTGGAAGTCCTCTTGGAATTTCTCCTACACTCTTGTAAATGTCCCGTGGAATTTTTCCTGGAATTTACCCTGAAATCGCTCCTGGAATTTCTCCTGGGATTTCTCCTGAAATCCCTCCTGGATTTTTTACTGAAACTCCCCTGGAGTTTTTTTTTGAAATTTCCCTTCGAATTCCTCCTGAAATTCCTCCTGGAATTTCTCCAGAATCTTCTGAAATTTCTCCTGAAATTGCTCCTAGAACTTTCACTGAAATTGCTCCTGAAATTTCTCTTGAAATTCCACCTGGAATTTCTCCTGAAATTCCTCCTGGGATTTCTCCTGACATGTCTCTTAGAATTTCTCCTGAAACCCCTCCTGGAGTTTTACTGAAATTCCACTGGAATTTCTTTTGAAATTCCTCTTCGAATTTCTCCCGGAATTCCTCCTCGGATTTCTCCTGGAATTCCTCCTAGAATTTCTCCTGAAATCCCTTCTGAAATTTCTCCTGAAACTTTTACTGAAATTGCTCCTGAAATTTCTCTTGAAATGCCTCCTGGAATTTCTCCTGAAATTCTTCCTGAAATTTCTCCTGAAATTCTTCCTGAAATTTCTCCTGAAATTCTTCCTGAAATTTCTCCTGAAATTCCTCCTGAAAGTCCTCTTAGAATATCTCCTGCAATTTCTCCTGGAATTCCTCCTGAATTCTTGAAATTTCTCCTAAAATTCCTCTTTAAATTCCTCCTGAAATTTCTCTTGGAATTCCTCCAGAAATTCCTCCTGGAATTTTTCCCGAAATTTCTCATGTAATTTGCCCTGAAATTGCTGCTGAAATTTCTCTTGGAATTTCTCCTGGAATTTTCCCTGAAACTTCTCCTGGAATTTGCTCTGAAATTTCGCCCGGAATTTCTACTGAAATTCCTCCTGAAATTTCTCTTGGAATTTCTCCTGCAATCCCTCTTGGAATTTTTCCTGAAAATGCTCCTGGAGCTTCTCTCAACATTGCTCCTTGAATTTATCCTGAAATTCCCCCAGGATTTCCTCTCTATATTGCTCGTATAATTTCTCATGAAATTCTTCCTGAAAATTTCCCTGAAATTTTCCTTGAAAGTTCCTCCTGGAAGCCCTTCCGGAAGTCTGTTTAGAATTACTCCTGATTTAAGTGTAGAATTAGCATTTAAGTTAAAATACACGTTAATAAAAATGAAAAAAAAGGCTTCTGATTTTTTTTCTATATTTCCTTCTGGAATTTTCCCTGGAGTTCTTTTGTAAATTATCTTGCAATTCTTCATGAAATTTTTATTGAATTTTTCTTTTAACTTCTCCTGAAGTTCAACCTGGTAAACTTCCTGGATTTCCTCTTTTTTGTCTTTTTATATTATGTTGCAAAAACTTTTTACCATACCCTGACATTGGACTTGAACTAATGTACACACGTGTGCAACGTACGTCGGATTTTTTTTATTTTTCCTTCTATTTCTCAAACCAGATTTCTCTTCCGGAGATCTAAGCCCGAGCCGTGGAGAAGAAAATGCAAACTGTAATTAAAACTGCCAAGCCCATCCCATACAATACAATGGCCTTGATGAGGTTAAAGCTACTCGCCCAAAATAAAAAAATCCCAACTTTAATCACATGTCTTGCAACTACTCATCTTGGGGCATTACCGGATCGGATCGTCGTCCATTCCAGCTCGGGCACGGAGTAACAATATCATTTCGACAATTCGCGTACTTTAATGGTCATATATGCGTTTTTCAGTTCATTAAACCTGGGTTCTTCCTTTGAATGAGAGAGAGACCATCAGCCGAACGACGAAGGCCAAGGCCGTTTTCACTCTAATTAATGACCATCAGTACCTACTGGCTGGTTGCACTACCGCTGAAGTTTACGTAGCTTACACTAGCAGTATAAATATGATCCGTTGTTGCTGGCGCTCCGCTACAACTTATGCTGGGTACTAACACATTTTACCGCTGTCCGCTGCCCGCTGTCTGTGGTGTGATTAATTTGGAATGCGTTTTTCTGCCGTTTTTCGTGTTCGATTTGGGTAATGTCCAGCAGCCGGGACCATAAAAGTGTCGATTTATTTGGGTCGACAATCTCATTTCCAGCAATTTTCACTCCGCAGCCGATTGGACGGATGGACAGGTGGCCTAGGTAGTGGTTGCAGCGAACAGACAAGCATTTGGATTGGTGGTTGGTCAGTTCCACTGCTTGATGGAACGGAACAAGACTCGGTTGTCGTTGGGTAGACGACGACGTGACGGAATCCAAGCCCAAACGATAGATTTGATCGTGCCATATCAATCAACTTTATTACAATACGGGACGGCATGCGTGTAACGTTAGCTTGGAAGGGTTTTTTTTTTTGTGGTAAAAGTATGCCATCCAGTACCTATACCTAGCAGTATTTTCCTAGATTAATTTGGGTCCATTAATAGCAGACCTTACTTGCTGGCTTTTTCATGGTCATTAATCTTGATTGAATGGCGGAGTGACATATATTTTACGCTTTTCGATGGCCCAGATTTAATTTGTCGTTATTCATGTATTGTGTTGGTACGAAGGATGCCATATACACAGATTTACATATCTGTATTATACTGATTTCCGAGTATCCGAAATCCTCCGGGAATTTATCCAGGAATTTCTCCAGGAATTTTTCCAGGAATATCTACGGGAATGTCTTCGGGAATTCCTCTGGGAATTTCTTCAGGAAAACTTCCGGTTTTTATCAAGATAATCCTCCGGAATTTTTCAAGCAATCTGTTCAGGAAGTCTTCCGTGATTTTGTTTTCTCAGAAGACCCTCTGAGAATTTGTCCACGAATTCGTCTGGGAATTACTCTAGGAATTCCTCCGGTAATTTATCCTGGAATTGCTCCGGGAATTTCTTTAGGAATGTCTCCGGGAATTCCTTCGAGAATTTATCCAGAAATCCACTAGGAAATCCTTCCTAAATTTCTCCTGGAATTCCACTGGTAATTCCTTTAGGACTTCTCCAAGAATTCCTCTAGGACTCCCATCAGGAATTCCTTCGGTAATTCCTCCAAGAGTTCTATCGCGAGTCTTTCCAGGAATTTCTCTTGAAATGTTTCCAGGATTTTCTCCGGGAATTTCACAGAGAATTACCCCTGTATTTTTTTTCCTGGAATGTCTCCGGGAATTTCTCAAGGAATTTCTGCGGGAATTTTTGCTAGAATTTCTCCAGAAAATCTTCCGGGAATTGTTTTGGGAATTTCTTCAGTAAATATTCAAAATCCATCAGCAACTATTCTGTAATTCCTCTGGGAATTTCTTTAGGAAATCCTCCGGGAATTCCTCCAGCAATTCCTCTGGACTTCTTCCTGGAGGATTTCCCGGAGGGTTTTTTGAGAAAAAAAAAAATCACGGAAGACTTCTGGAAAATAATCTAGGAGAAATACCCAGAGAATTTCCTTGAAAAAAAATTCGGATGTTTTGCTGAACAATTTATCGGAGGAATTCCTGGAGGAATTCCTGGAAGAATTCCTGGAAAATTTCCGGACAATTTCCTGAAGAAATTTCCGAAGCAATTCCTGGCGGATTTCCTGAAGGAATTCCCAGAGGAATTCCCGGAGACATTCCCGGAGATATTGTTTGAGGAACTCCTGGAAAAATTCTCGGAGAAATTCCCGGAAAATTTCTAGGAGGAATTCCTGAAGAAAATCCTGGATGAATTCCTGAAAAAGTTGCCGGAGAAATTAATGGAGGAATTCCCGCAGGACCTCATGAAGGAATTCCTGGGGAAATTCTCAGTGATTTTTCCGGAGGAAATCCTGGAAAAAAAATCCGGAGGAATTCCTTGAGAAACTCCCGAGGAACTCACGGAAAAATTTACGAAGGAATTCCTGGATTAATCCCTGGAGGAATTCCTGATGTGAGTCCTAGAGGAATTCCCGGAAACATTCCCATAGGAATTCCTAGAAAAATTCCCAGAAGAATTCCTGGATGAATTTCCGGTGGAATTCGTGGAAGAATCCCTGAAGGAGTTCCTGGAGGAATCCCCAGAGAAACTCCTGGAGGATTTACTGGAGGATTTCCAGGATGAATTTCTGAAGGATGTCCTTGAGGAATTCCCGGAGGTTTTCCTGGAGGAAGTTCTTGAGGAATTCCCAGAGGAGTTCATGGAGAAATTCCCGGAGGAACTCATGAAGGAATTCCCGGGGAAATTCTCAGTGATATTTCCGCAGGAAATCATGTAGAAATTCACGAAGGAACTCCTGGAAAAAATTCCAGAAGAATTCCTGGAGAAATTATCGATATAATTCCTGGAGGAATCCCTGGAGGAATTCCTGATGGGAGACATTCCCGGAAAAAAGATAAAGCAATAAAACCGATTTGTTCTAGCGTCACCCTATAAAAACTATGGGAAAATGCTCCAAATTTGGTCAAAACATTTTAAACGCTTTATCTTTTTTGTTTCAAATTTCTCATCAAGGTTGTCTAAGAACCAGTTTTAGAGCTTTAAAAAACGCAAATTTTCATGTGCTGAGAATGTTGCTACGTCATTCCGTTCAAAAGATATTGACGATTTTCTAGAAAAAATAGGCACTTTTCAAGTATTTTTCACTTGAGTTACAAAAATAACACCCCTCTAATTTTTTATATGTTTTATTACAACATTTCTTCTTTTGAATGCGGGCAAAAGATATTTTTTATGTTTGCCCCAACCGGTAATAACACCTTTTTAAAAAACTATGATTTTTTTAGAAAAATGCCTGTAACTTTTGAACCAAAAGAGATAACGACCATGAAAAATCGAAACTGAAAAAGTTAACGCCAGAAAACCGATTTTTCTTGAACCACCCAAAACTTATTCAGAAAAATACCTCTAGGTCGATCAATTTTAAAGCTACTTGAAATGTGTCTTCAGCAAACTTGCTCTGAATTGATAGATCTACAACTATTCCGAAGAATGTATATAGTTATTCTTGCAAATAAAAAAGTTTGGTTGCCAATTTCTTTGAAAATATGGACCACCCTAATTTTCATGCATATTGAAAAGAGGGCTTTATTTTTAGGAACAACTTTGAAGAAGACCATATTTGTCTAAAAAATCATTTGAAGGCGCTGCATGCATCTTTCCTCGTAAATCTGGTTCGTGGACCATTGTGCACCGTATTCGACCGCCTCGCCTACTGTCCTACCAAATGCCATTTAACTTGCTGAACAACTATGCTGAAAATAGAATACTTCTTGTTCATTAGGGTATGCATATACTAGACGGAACCTTTTGCAAATTATCAGTACCAAGGACACCAGATATGCCCTACTTTCTCTTAACTTTCGGAACAAGTTGCTGGACGTTTTCAGGTTTTTAAGATCAACATGTTTGAACGTTTTGATTGCTGGTGTCACCCAGCGTCACCATTGCCGGATAGATCCCAACTGGCCAAACAATTTTTCAGAAAATGCCATGTTTTTAGCTCATTAGAGTTTCGAGATATACGTGTTTAAATATTTTACACAAGGTGTCACATAGCGAATAAATCACGAATCAAAGACTCAACTGTCAGACAGTTTTAAGCTTGCCGAAGAACTTTGTTGAAGACGGCATCATTCTATCTTATCAGGATTCTGAGATATAGAAGTAGCGGACGATTCTCGAACTAAAGACGCCATTAACAGATAGTTCTTAGCCTGCTGAACAACTTTGCTGAAAATGGCATGCTTGTAGTTCATTAGGGTATCGAGATATACGTGTTTGAATTTTTCAGACACAAGGCGCCACCTAGCGGGTAAATCCCAAACCAAAGACTTTACTATCAGATAGTTCTGAGCTTTGCCGAAGACAGCATCATATTATCTTATCAGGTTTCTGAGATTTGAGGGTTTGAGTATTTTTGACACTGTCACCACCTAGCGGCCGAACCGCGAACCAGTTTTGAAACACCACTGTCACGTCGCACAGTGGGAAAAAATGGACCCAAAATCGCAACTTTTAGAAGCCACTGATTTGGAAAAGCATCAAATACCTATTTTATGTAAAATATGACAAGGAATCGAATGGTGGTGGTCTCATTTTGTGCAGACCACGGGAAAGGTCCCAATTCGCCCCATTTTGCCCTTTTTTGTACTATTTTAATGCAAAACATAACAAAGTAGCAAAGATAAACCTCTGCCGCCGACATATAACCCGGGAAAACGTTAAATACTGTAGTAGAGGTTGTTCTCAATTAAAGTGGAACATTTCCGTGCTGACCAGATCACTATAACGCCCCATTTTGCCCCACACTACTTATCAAATATGAAAAAACTAGTTTTATCCATGGATTTTCAAGCAGTTTTTGATGTTTCCATTCAAATCATAGCAATCATGATGCAAATATTCTTAAACAACTAGATAGAGTTGATTTCCACCACGGCAGAGCACGACTTGTGGCTTACTTTGCCCCAATTCTCCCTTATTTTCATGTTTCGGTGCTAAATTTTACCAAAAAGCTTATGAAGATCTCCGCTAACGATTTGTATCTATAAAAAAACGTTCAATACTTCAGCGAAGATGATCCACAATGAGGGTGGAACATTTTCATGTTGCCCATATCACTATAATGTCCCATTTTGCCCCATATTCCTTAAAATCTATTAAAATGAGTTTTTTTAAGTTCTCATGATGTATTCGAAGCTTCCATGCAAATCATAGCAATCATGATGCAAATACTCTTTAAAAAAACTAGATAGAGTTGTTTTTCACCATGGAAGAGCACGAGATGTGACCTATTTTTCCCCAATTCACTCTAATTTTGATGTTTCGGTGCCAAATATGTCCAGAAAGCATATGAAGATCTCCGCTGATGATCTACATCCATGAAAAACGTTCACCACGAGGGTGGAGCATTTTCAAGTTGCCCATATCACGATAATATTTCCATTTTGCCCCATATTCCTTCAAAACTATGAAAAATTAGTTTTTTCATATATTTTCAAGCTGTTTTCGAAGTTTTCATGCAATAACATGCAATTATGATGCAAATACTCTTAAATAAACTAGATAGAGTTTATTTTTACCATGGATGAGCAAGGGATGTGACCTATTTTGCCCCAATTCATTCTCAATTCATTTTCATGTTTCGTTGCCAAATTGACCAGAAAGCATATGAAGGTCTCCGTTGATGATCTACATCCATTATTATTCTAGCAAAGATAATACGCAACGAATATGGAACATTTTCATGCTGCCCATATCACAATAATGTCCTATTATACCCCATATTCTCTAAATATTGAAAAAATAGTTTTGATAGGTTTTCAAGCTGTTTCGAAGTTTCCATGCTAATTATCCCTTTTGGGACGGAGCACAAAAAAGTGAAATTTCCATACAAATTGCTCAACTTTGGCTCTCCAGAACTCTTAGACTTCCCAAAAAAACAACAATTATTTTACCTCATTTGAAAGAACTACTCTTTATCTTTCGATTTCTAGCTTTGACAACCTAGATAAATCGGAAATAAAAAATATGCGACAGATAAAACTTTTTCATGTTTTACAGTTTTTGCCCACTTTTTGTTTACCTGGTAGTGGTAAATTTTACAGACAATGTAAACAAAAGTTTGCTTACACACAATCAAGTATAAGTAATGACTGAATTATTGAAACAGTTTACATCACATACAACAAAGTATAAACCGATGAAAAAAATTTGCTAAACTGTTACCGCTCAACAGCACAATTGTGCTGGTTCGTCACGAAAGGGTTATGTCACACGCTATGTCCAAAGGGAAGTATTATGAAAATCGAATGTACCTCTAATGTTATTTCCTAGGATTGTAGTTTTGGTCCTCTAGTTTGAGAATCTGTGCGGTTTAAAATATTTCATCTTGGGTTTTTAATATTTTTGATTTTTTTCCTATTTTCCCATACAAATATCCAAAAAAGCCATTTTAAGGTCAATTTCTTCCCATATAAAAATGTATGGGAAAAAACCCAAGATAGATTATTTTAAACCACACATTTTCTGAATCTAGAGTTCCAAAAATATGGTTCTAGCGAATCAATTGTGAGGTACATTCACTTTTCATAATACTTCCTTTTGGACATAGCGTGTGTCAATCACGATTCAAATACTTTTAAGAAATGAGATAAAGTTGATCTCCACCATGTAAAAACACGGAATGTGACCTATTTTGCCCCGATTCAGTCTAATTTTCATTTCCAGACATATTCAATGCTTCTTCGAGAATCAACAGATCATGTATTTTTTGTTTAAACATATTTCTTAAATTTCATTTTAAAATGTCTGGTATATAAGATAATGTGTAAGAATTTTATACCATATTTGCAAATAATGGAAAGAAGAGGTTATCATATGATTCTTGATTAATGAAGCATGAAAATGTTTAAATTTGGCAACGAAACATGAAAATTAGAATGCATTGGGGCAAAATAGGTCACATCCCTTGCTCATCCATGGTAAAAATAAACTCTATCTAGTTTTATTTAAGAGTATTTGCATCATAATTGCATATTATTGCATGAAAACTTCGAAAACAGCTTGAAAATTTATAAAAAAAAACTAATTTTTCATAGTTTTGAAGGAATATGGGGCAAAATGGAAATATTATCATGATATGGGCAACTTGAAAATGCTCCACCCTCGTGGTGGATAATCTTTGCTAAGATATTGAACTATTTCATGGATGTAGATCATGAGCGGAGATCTTTATATGCTTTCTGGACATATTTGGCACCGAAACATCAAAATTAGTGTGAATTGGGGCAAAACAGGTCACATCTCGTGCTCTTTCATGGTGAAAAACATCTAGTTTTTTTTAAAGAGTACTAGCTGTCCCGGCAAACGTCGTACTGCCTGCCTACTGTGTTTTTTGACATGCAGCTCCATAGGGACGTCCCCGGCGAAGTCATCTGTATGGGAGCCCCCCGTTCCAGAGACCGGAGAGGTCCCGCACCAAGCTAAGAACCTTCCCCGGCCCCATAAATACCCACATACAAAATTTCACACCGATCGGTCCAGTAGTTTCCGAATCCATAGCGGTCAGACAGACAGACCGACAGACAGACAGACAGACAGACAGAAATCCATTTTTATATATATAGATGTGCATCATGATTGCTATGATTTGCATGGAAGCTTCGAATACATCATGAGAACTTAAAAAAATCTCATTTTAATAGATTTTAAGGAATATGGGGCAAAATGGGACATTATAGTGATATGGGCAACATGAAAATGTTCCACCCTCATTGTGGATCATCTTCGCTGAAATATTGAACGTTTTTTTTTACAGATACAGATCGATAGCGGAGATCTTCATATGCTTTTTGATAAAATTTAGCACCGAAACATGAAAATAAGGGAGAATTGGGGCAAAGTAAGCCACAACTCGTGCTCTGCCATGGTGGAAATCAACTCTATCCAGTTGTTTAAGAAAATTTGCATCATGATTGCTATGATTTGAATGGAAACATCAAAAACTGCTTGAAAATCCATGGATAAAACTAGTTTTTTCATATTTAATAAGTAGTGTGGGGCAAAATGGGACGTTATAGTGATCTGGTCAGCACGGAAATGTTCCACTTCAATTGAGAACAACCTCTACTATAGTATTTAACGTTTTCCCGGGTTATATGTCGGCGGCAGAGGTTTATCTTTGCTACTTTGTTATGTTGTTTGCATTAAAATAGTGCAAAAAAGGGCAAAATGGGGCGAAATGGGACCTTTCCCGTGGTCTGCACCAAACGAGACTACCACCATTCGAATCCTTGTCATTTTTTACATAGAAATAGGTATTTGATGCTTTTCCAAATCAGCGGCTTCTAAAAGTTGCGATTTTGGGTCCATTTTTTCCCACTGTGCGTCGGTTCGTCGGTGGTCATATGCCATGGGGTAAGGTGCCACTTAATGACGACATTCAAAAATGACGTTCATCATATTTCGGGCATTGTAGACTCCGCTTTCCCCCTCTGTCACACTTTTTCGTATACTCAATACCTGGAGTTTTACACTTTTACTGGCCCCCTCCCTCCTAAATGATGATCGTAATAGTTGAAATACCTACATGGAAAGCATAGGCATCAAGAACTATGCGCCTCCATATGTTTCTTAATCTTCTTGGAAACACATGGCTGATCATAAAATCACCACCTTAATCAAGCAAGAAAAACCGGAAGTTGCCAATTTTCATTAGGAAATCAAAATATTTTCCATGGGTTTGCCTGCCTGGCTTCTAGAAGGATGTTTTTGGGCCAAGTTCCCCTGCGTTGAACATTTTGCCCCCAATGGTTAATATTGCCACCACAACAAACCTTAGCGTTTCATGAACTTGAAATGCATACGTCATCAGAAACGAAAAGAGGTTTGTTCAGTACACCGAAAAAGTAAAAATGGTGCTACCTAACGTTTATTGGAGTGCAGCAGCAGCATCTCAATCGCACATTTTGTGCGCGGACAATGACGACCAAATCGACCGACCCGACAACACCTTTTCCAGTCGCCCAATCGTCGTGTGATCGACTCGGACACGCACTTGGCGTCAGTCAAATTAACCGTTATGTGTCCGACAAACTTTTTGCTTTTTTCTACACCATGCTTTTTAAATGGGCGCTGGGTACCCGGGTACCCTGTCGGCCACATAAGGGTTAAAAGCTCTCTCGTCGTGTCCGCCACACACCGACCGCACCGGCACGAATGAGTTCGTGATCGCAAACACCTTCAGTTTGTCTAGCCTAGCTGCCGCTACCTAATGCTTGCGGCTGACTAGGTCCACCAAAAAGACTACTGACTGTCATCAGCCGCTAAGTGCACTTTGGTGCGAGCACGCGGAAACATTAGAGCATGGCGGATTTAGAGGCCCAGAAGCCCCCACCATGAAATCCATTCTCAATGGGTCTCTCTGATGATCGGTCGGTGGTGGACATTGCAATAGGTGGGGTTTAAGATGACGACCGTGATACCGGTTTGATTGAGGAAATTTGACATAAGAGTTTATTTTGATCTTGTCGTTGTTCCTCGTAGATGAGATGCTTGTGTTCTGAAGATTTGATACAAATACGGCAAAGGTGTCATCTCTTCTCGGCTTCTTCGGGTAGTTTAAATCCGATTTCAAAACACACGCTGTCTAAAATAAAACTACCACTTCAATAATATTGATTTACGACTGACAGTAATACAGCTGTACGTAATCACATCCACGTTAAGACTCCGATGTTTGCGGTGAGCATCAACGGGCAGTCTTTTGACTTCGCTCTGATTCGCAGGGTTGGAAGCATTTCCATTATCAGAAATCAGTAAAAGATACGTATTTTGAGTATTACTTGAAAGAAGAACACAATTTATGCTCGAAATACACATTTATCTGTTTGAGGTTCTTGATTAGTGGAACAAATGGTAGTTATTTCGATAAATTTTTCAGATTTTATGATTCGCTACCAACCCTGGGTTTTAAAACTACTTCGAAATGATACACACTCAGCTATAAACAATGGCGCAAACCATGTGTGTATGCTGCGGCTTCACTGACTGACTGGAGGGTGGTGCAATTTTCGGCACCACACCAAACGGGTTAGTTTCAACGCGCGCACTACTGCGTCTTCGTCGCCGTCGAATGAAAAACAGTTACGTAAGGAAATCACATTTCCGTTGCTTTTGTTCCACGACGAAAAACACATTACCTTACGGCGGTGGGTAATCTTGATGTTTTTTTTTTCTTTTTGGTTAACTGCACACACTAGGTATAGGTTGGTTCCTCCTCCGCAGCGAGCGATTGCATATGCGTGACTTTGGCGTGAAATCTGCCGCTAGATGCGTCGTTGAAGCCGTCACCGCCGCTGCCGCATTGCGTTACATATGTCCCTCTACCCCAGTGACTGAATAACGGCTGCGGTAAGTGGTGCGCGGCTGCGCACCAGTCAGTCAACCTTACCAAAGTGGTAAGTCTATCCACGACACAAATTAGCAAGGCTCAATGACCCGAATCTTCAATCTCTTCACGAGGGAGGTGTTGGTGAGCGGAAGCCTGGTGCCGCGCGGTAACATCGCCAACATCAATTTAGTGCCGACGACAAATTTGCGACATTGGCAGACATTTTGGAACAAACCGGCGGAAAACTGGCGAATACCAAATCACATTAGGTATTGGTCGATCGTTTTCTATGGTGTTGATCACCGTGTTGCTTCATGGCGGGCTTGGTGGTGCTATTTCTATTGCTTTTTATCCATACGAACTTGATTCCTTAATAGCTGCAGCGTAAAGTTACCCCATCGACAAGTGTATAGTTGAGTCTTGGATGGTGTTCCTTCAGTTTCTTCGAACGATTATGGTTCCCAGACCCTCTTCCACCGCGTGCAGCCAGCGTATTCGCTATCGTCAACGAAGTGGCAGATCTTCACTTGGCAGACTGATTTTTGCAATTCTTTCTCTCGACATGCACACTACGTGACCAGCTCACTCAAATTTGCCGTACTTACTTTCCCTTAGTTGGTTGGCTTAGACCTTCCATCTACCTACTATAATTCATTTCACGAGAAACGTCATTGTCAAATGTCGCAGTAGTTCCATGTTACACACTTCACAACTTCAAACACACCCGCATCATTCAATTTTTCTGCACTAACGCCACTAGACCTGCCTCTGCCTCTACCAGCTATCATGTACTTCGTCTTATCACTCCCTCTTCCGTTATATCACTCCCTTTTCTGCCGGGTCTCCGACACCAGAGTCCAGCTTCTGGCAACATTCTTCTCATCCGTTACCTTGTGGCACTTCTCGTCGAACCAGCTGTTCCTAGGTCGTCTTTGAGTAGTGTTTATTACCTTCCGCCCTGCCGTAACTATCGCTCCGTGGACAGATTCCCAAAGAGTGTTAAGATTAACCTTCTTGTTTATTTTACTTATCCCCTCGTCCGCTCCGTTAGCTACCGTACCGTCTGCTGCAGAACGCTCGATGTTGAAACACATCGATTGTCGGTTCTTAGAGTCCGGCACGGTTGATAACCGAGCTCGAATCTTACCAACTACGAGGTAGTGATCTGAGTCAATGTTGGGACCCCTAAAAGCTCAACATTAATGATGTCCGAGAAGTGTCGGCCAGTATCTGCACTTGGACGATTTGGTTGCAAACATCGCCGTTTGGGTGTCTCTAGGTGTGCTTGCGGATTTTCTGGCGTGCAAAGTAGGTGCTACTAATGGCCATCCCGCTGGCAACAGCAAAAGTTAACTAATCTCAGGTCATTGTCGTTTGTGACGAAGTGAAAGCTCTCTGTACCGATGATTGGACGGAAATGTCCTCTCTTCCGACCTGAACGATGCAGCATCGCCAATCTTAAACATTATATTACACAATAATACTAGTTGTGTTAAAGCATAAAGGTAAACGAGAATGGAATCCAGAAAGTTTAGAGTTCAACGGTTTATACCAAGATTTCTAATCTGCAAAAGTAATTAAAACAATTTATCTTCATTGGAAGCATTAATATAAATCATTCGGCATGTTGCGTAACGCGTTCTACCTTTGATAGATGCGTGATAGCAGAACGCCTTTTCCGCAACAGGGCACGGCTAATGAAATTCTAAAAATGAATAAATTATTAAATACCTGTTCCGTCCTGCTTACAATGATAGTGGTGGTATGCCTACATGTGTGATAATCAAATGACAAGAACACCAGCATCCGCATTTGCATTAGCGCATCATAAAAATAGAACGTATAAATTCCGTGGACGTGTCCAGCCTAGTCTCAATACGAGCACGGTCGTAATAACATCAGAAAATTCCACCATCCATCAGTACAGTAGGCACTGTAACCGTTCCACAACAACTGCGGCGTGGCAGGAAGCTCCTATGAAGCCTGTCTCTGCTATGGTATATGCTCTCCGTCAGTCCGTCCGTCCGTTGGTATCAATCAATCCCGCAGGGTTCACACAAATAACAGGTTTTAGGTAAGCGCATCATCGAACCCGACGCGCCTTCTCGCACCTTAGCTCTCGGAGTTGCATTCGCGGAGGTAAAACTATTTCATCGCAGCAATTCATCCATATTTACACACATCTAACCTGTCCGCCAGGGCTCTGCTTGCGAGCGAGCTGAAGAAATAATTAACATACTTATGCAAGTGTGCGCACTCTAGAGCTATGTGTGAATGTCTATGCTACAGCACCTACTAGAGAGGCAGTGATCATGCGTGCCCTGAACCCTATAGCCTACATTCGAGATGGCCTCAAGGCCTTCAACTTATTGCTCCGGTACGCGCGCGCGCTGCTGAGTGGGACGTGGGGTGTGTCTAGCCTACAGCGCGTCTCGCTTCTCCGCCCATACACCTACTACGGCTCATATCAGCTACTCCGTAAAATCGATCGGTATCGCTACCGGGTGTCGAGTGTAATAAAATCATAATAATAATTATTAAATAAATTTATTTACAACCACCACTCAAGCACACGCACATGCCTCCGTCCGTCGTGTCTTCTTCGGCTCGACTTCGACGACGATGGATGATTATGATCCAGTTCACTCCATTGAGCGCAGAAGAATCCCACGGGGTACGTAATCAGCGCGTTGCATGCAGCATAAGTACTTTCTATATTCAAAAAGAAGGCAGACAGGGAAGTGCACCACGAAAGTGCCGACAGAAGTTGATGGACAGACAGTCGGCCAGACCAGTCCAATCCCCGTATTGTTGTTGATCGATTCTGCTGCAGCTACCACGCCGCAGCTAGGGGCTGTCCATAAACCACGTGGTCATTTTTTTGGGACTTTTCAAACCCCCCCCCCCCTCCCCCGCGTGGTCATTAGTCCATACAAAATTTTTTATTCGTCCATACAAAATGGTCATTGACCGAACCCCCCCCCCCCCCCCCTCATGACCACGTGGTTTATGGACAGCCCCCTATTATGTCACTTAACTCACGCGCCCACGACTTGCACTTGCGACTTGGTCGGGTAGATCCCCATGTAGATCATGTTTTCAGGAATTCGCGGATTCTCCTTCAACCGGCAGCCGACATGAACGGCTTCTTGGCTCTTAAGTCGTGCGCGACCTAATAAATGAAGCTCGGCTCGGCTCGCGTCGTCGTCGTGATTGATGATTGATGCTCACAGAGCTGTAGAACACTCTGAATGGGGCCAGCCAGGAAGACGACTCGACGATGCTTTGGAGTTATGTAGGCTTGATTCATCCAAACAACACTTGAATCATGCGCCTGTCAAGCTCGCGCTCGCACCCCAGACGAAAGTGTTACGAAGTCGTGCGATCACGGTGCGGTGGGTTAACACCCAAACAATGGCGAGTTGATCTGATAGATGCGCCTTCTCCAAAGAAGAGGAAACCACCATGTGTTCTCTTGGAGCGGAGGAGGGATGCTTTTGTTGTGGTTTGAATTTGATTTATGTTGATCACTTTCTTCGATGGAGCACCGTCGCGTCGTAGTGTGATAACCAGATGGTTTTGGTTGGACAGAGAAGTGCAAGAAGTGGATTCTGATGGGGTGTTTGATTGAGTGCTCGCTGCGTGAGATTGGATTGTTAGTGGGCATGTTGTGAACTCAGCAGAATGTTTTGGAATTTCTTTTTGGGCAGAAATGATGATGTGACCCTGGCGATAAGTGAGGTTCATCGTGCTTTTTTGTTGTAATTTGGACTTGAGAAAATATGTAAGAAATTTTTCTGCATGACTGTATAAGATTTGTTTTGAGCTATATGATTGAACAATTTCATTTCATTTATTTAGTATTACATCAAATTCAAGATAAAACTGAATCAACAATATTTCTCCATAATACACGGTTCGTGGCTGCCGCTCTCCATCCTCGGTCGTGCCCGATGCTCGCCAAGTCACGTACCACCTGGTCCGCCCATCGTACTCTCTGCGTTCCACGCCTTCTTGTGCCAACCGGATCAGTTGCAAACACCAGCTTTGCAGGGTTGTTGTCCGGCATTCTTGCAACATGCCCTGCCCACCGTATCCTTCCGGCTTTGGCCACCTTCTGGATGCTGGGTTCGCCGTAAAGTGCAGCGAGCTCGTGGTTCATTCTTCTCCGCCACACACCGTTCTCTTGCACACCGCCGAAGATCGTCCTTAGCACGAGTCGCTCGAAAACTCCGAGTGCTTGCAGGTCCTCCTCGAGCATGGTCCATGTCTCGTACCCGTAGAGGATTACCGGTCTTATTAGCGTTTTGTACATGGTGCATTTGGTGCGTGGGTGAATCTTTTTCGACCGCAGTTTCTTCTGGAGCCCGTAGTAGGCCCGACTTCCGCTGGTGATGCGCCTCCGAATTTCACTGCTCACGTTGTCGTCAGCCGTCAGTAAGGATCCGAGGTAGACGAATTCCTCCACCACCTCGAAAGTATCCCCGTCTATCGTAACATTACTACCCAGACGGATCCGGTCGTGTTCGGTTCCGCCTACCAGCATGTACTTTGTTTTTGAGGCATTCACCACCAGTCCGACCTTTGCTGCTTCGCGTTTCAGGCGGGTGTACAGCTCTGCCACCGTTCCAAATGTTCTGGCAATAATGTCCATGTCGTCCGCAAAGCACACAAATTGTCCGGATTTTGTGAAAATCGTTCCCCGGTTGTTGAGCCCGGCTCGTCGCATCACACATTCCAGAGCGATGTTGAAGAGTAGGCATGAGAGTCCATCACCTTGTAGCAGTCCCCGGCGAGATTCGAATGCACTGGATAGTTCAACCGAAACCCTTACGCAGTTTTGCACACCGTCCATCGTTGCTTTAATCAGTCTAGTCAGCTTCCCAGGAAAGCCGTTTTCGTCCATGATTCTCCATAGCTCTGCGCGGTCGATACTATCGTATGCCGCCTTGAAGTCGATGAACAGGTGGTGCGTTGGGACCTGGTATTCACGGCATTTCTGGAGGTTTGCCGTACGGTGAAGATCTGGTACGTTGTCGACCGGCCGTCGTTGAGGCCGGCTTGATAACTTCCCACGAAATCATTAGTTTTAGGTGACAGACGACGGAAGATGATCTGGGATAGCACTTTGTAGGCAGCATTCAAAATAGTGATCGCCCTGAAGTTCTCATATTCCAAATGGTCGCCTTTCTTGTGAATGGGGCAGATTACCCCTTCCTTCCACTCCTCCGGTAGCTGTTCGGTTTCCCAGATCCTGACTATCTGCCGATGAAGACAGGTGGCCAACTTTTCCGGACCCATCTTGATGAGTTCAGCTGCGACACCATCCATACCAGCTGCTTTAATGGTTTTGAGCTGGTGAATGGCATCCTTAACTTCTCTCAGCGTGGGAGTTGGTTCATTTCCGTCCTCCGCTGCAGTGGCGTCGTCGTTTCCTCCATTGCAGTGGTCTTCCGTGCCTACGTTCTCCACGCCATTCAGGTGCTGATCGAAGTGCTGCTTCCACCTTTCAATCACCTCACGTCCGTCCGTCAAGAGGCCTCCGTCTTTATCCCTGCATATTTCGGCTCGCAGCACGAAGCCGTTGCGGGATGCGTTGAGCTTCTGATAGAACTTCCGTGTTCCTTGGTAACGGCACAGCAGTTCGATTTCTTCACACTCCGCTTCTTCCAGGCGGCGCTTTTTCTCCCAAAAGAGACGGGTCTGCTGTTTCCGCTTCTGTTTATAACGTTCCACGTTCTGTCGGGTCCCTTGCTGCAGCATAACCGCTCGCGCTGCGTTCTTCTCCTCCAAAACCGTTCTGCACTCTTCGTCGAACCATTCGTTCCGTCGATTCCGTTCCACGTACCCGATGGTGCTCTCTGCTGCGTCGTTGATGGCTGCTTTCACTGTACTCCAGCAGTCCTCTAGAGGGGCCTCATCGAGCTCGCCCTCGTCTGGCAACGCGGCCTCGAGATTCTGCGCGTATGCTGAGGCGACATCTGGTTGTTTCAGTCGCTCTAGGTTGTACCGTGGCGGTCGCCGGTACCGTACATTGTTGATGACGGAGAGTTTTGGGCTCAGTTTGACCATCACCAGATAGTCGTCGGAGTCGATGTTGGCGCCACGATAGATCCTGACGTCGATAATGTCGGAGAAGTGCCGTGCATCAATCGTCGGTCTGAATTCCTCCTCCTGGCCTACCTGAGCGTTCAAATCTCCTATGATGATCTGGACGTCGTGGCTTGGGCAGCGATCGTACTCGTGTTCGAGCTGCTCGTAAAATGCGTCCTTGTCATCATCAGTACTTCCGAAGTGTGGTCTGTGCACGTTTATTATGCTGAAATTGAAGAATCGGCCCTTGATCCTCAACCTGCACATTCTTTCGTCGATCGGCCAACAACCGATAACGCGCCTCTGCATACCCATCACGATGAAAGCTGTTCCCAGCTCGCGTGTGTTGCCACAGCTCTGGTAGATGGTATGACTACCTCTAAACGTTCGCACCATGGATCCTGTCCAACACACCTCCTGCAGCGCTACGATGCTGAACCCGCGGTCCTTCAGTAGTTCGGCGAGTATGCGGGTGCTCCCAATGAAGTTGAGAGATCGGCAGTTCCATGTACCGAGTTTCCAATCGCAAGCCCTTTTTGTTCGCTGGGGTCGTTGCCGTTGGTCTCGGTTCGTATTATTCTGTTGCTGATTTTCCGTTACAATGGTTTTTTACGGCTGGCTCGTAGGGCCTGACACCAACGCCCTACTTTCCGGAGGACCATAGTGCACAGTTGAGCTTAGAGTCCTTCCCTGGCACTCGGACGTAGATCAGCAGCCCCTAACATGAGGATCAGACGCTGTTGTGAGCCGCTCCTCCTGGAGAACAGACGCTCAGGTTTGCCGAAGCAAACCCCCCCCCCCCTTCACTGTCAGCCTACGATCAAAGCTCCCACCGGGGTTGGTTACCCGATCTTCCCTAAGGTTGCTCATAGTTTCCGGGCGGTACCACGTGAAGGTAGGGATAGGAGTTGCTGGGCAGAGGCTAGTGGATCACAATAATGGGATCTGAATTGCGCAGTATACTCAGCCTTTACCGTGCCGCGGAGCTCTTCATATGAATAAACTGTTGTGTAGAGCACCCATAATAAACTTCTTTCAAGATTTCTTATGACTTCCTCATCGAGAATTCTACCATATTCCTCATATTTTAGATAGATGCCTTATACTATCTTGGCGTGTACTCCACTTCTTTGAATTCCAAATTTGTTGCAAATTCCATAAAAAAGGTCATTGTAATGCTTCGGAAAATTACTGACAAGATGATTGATAAATTATTTCCAGTGCTGTCATGGTATTATCAGAGCTAGTTAGTCAAGGTTCCCCAATTTTAGCGCCCCATTCACTGATTTATTCCCATGGATGAATTTCTGGAGGAATCTCTGAAGGAACCGCTTGAGCAATTCCTGAAGAAAGTGTTGAAACATTTTCTGAAAGAATCCATGGAACTACTTTTGAAGGAATTCCTGCTGAAATTTCTGGAGTTATCAAAAAGAAAAACTGAAGAAAATTCTAAATGAATTCCTGAAAAAAAATCTGAAAAAGCAGGAAATATTTTACGAATACTCTCTCTCTCTCTCTTCTTGGCGTAACGTCCTCATTGGGACAAAGCCTGCTTCTCAGCTTAGTGTTCTATGAGCACTTCCACAGTTATTAACTGAGAGCTTCCTCTACCAATGACCATTTTGCGTGCGTATATCGTGTGGCAGGCACGAAGATACTCTATGCCCAAGGAAGTCAAAGAAATTTTCTTTACGAAAAGATCCTGGATCGACCGGGAATCGAACCCGTAACCCTCAGCATGGTCATGCTGAATACCCGTGCGTTTACCGCCTCGGCTATATGGACCCTCTACGAATACATAGATAGATTTTCTGAAGAAATTCCAGGAAGAATACCCGAAGAAACACTTGGAAACCCTTAACAAAACTGCTTGAGACATTTTTGAAAAAAAAAATCTGGAGAAATCCCCATACACAAAATAAAAACAATTTTTTAATGAATTCCTGGAGGAATCCAAAAAGAAATTCTCAGAAGTATGCTTTGAGGAAATCCAGAAGAAATTTTTGAGAAAATACATATAGGAATAGTTGGCCGAATTTACAAGAATGTCTTTCAGCTTTTCTGTAAGAATCCTTTTAAGAAACTCTTAAAGACTCCGTAGAAAAAAAAAATCTGAAGAAATCCTTCGAGGAGTCTTTCTTAAGAATTCCTTGGAGCAATTTCTTGAAGAAAAATCTATGCAAGAATTTTTGAAGGGATTCTTGAAGTATATTTTAAAGGAGTTCATGCAACATTTTTGGAAGCTGTCTGTGCAAGACTTTCTAAAGAAGATTCTTGGAGATATTTTAGGAGAACATTCTTAAGTCTTAAGGATTCAATAGAAGATTTTGTGAAAGAATTTCTAACTGAATTCTTTTAGGGTATCCTGGATTATTTTTTAAAGTAAATGTACGAGAAGTTTTCAAAGGAGACCCTGATAGATTTTTTTTAAGAATCCCTGGGAGATTTTTTTTTAGAAATTCGTAAAAGTTTTTTTTTCAAATGAAGCTTATGATGGATTTCAGCAAGGATCCATGCAAGAATTATCGAAAATTCTGTGGAAGGATCCTTGGAAAAAAAATGTAAAGAAATTCGTTAAGAAATATCTGGAGATGTTTCTGAAGAAATTGTTAGTCGAATTTGTAATAAAAGCCATGGGAAATTTTCTCAAAGAGTAGTGTGCGGTAGTTCGGCAGCAGCAAAGCTTCGCGCGCTGGCTTTGCTAGATTTTTGCGATTTTTTTCTCTTCTCTCTGCGGGGCTCCAAGCTTTGCTAGATTTTTTTTTCTCTTCTCTCTACGGGGCTCCGACGACGGGACGCCAAGCAGTCAGTAGTGTGCGGTAGTTCGGCAGCAGCAAAGTTTCGCACGCTGGCTTTGCTAGATTTTTGCGATTTTTTTTCTCTTCTCTCTGCGGGGCTCCGACGACGGGACGAGTGTGCGCGCGCCGTGGTTCGAGTCGGTTCCTAATTTTTCGCTTCCCATCGGCGCTAGTTTCCAATACACTTTTAGTTGATAATAAATATTTTTTTAATTTTTTGCATTTACACAAAAGAGTGAAAAATGTTAGTTCGGGTTCGCCGGTCGAGAAAAAATCCGGGTGAGTCGCGTTCAGTGTATTTCTGTGTGGAATAGACTAAAGGTTTCTGCTCCCTAGTGGAGTGGAGACGCGCGATAGAATTTTCTTTATGGCTAGTTCTTGCGTCCAAAAGTGGTTGGTTGTTAACGGCGGTTTGTGTATATTGATCCATTGTCAAATCATATCACCAACCATAGGTGACTCCCGGACTAACAATGTACCTTACCCTACTAACAAAAAATTCCTTCCTGAGACAAACGTGGAGATGCAGCGAGTCGCGGTCTTTATAACAACGTTTGTCTTACTAACATTCCCTTCCATCCTCGATGACTGTAAGGACGTGGCCGGCGCCGTTATTGACCTTATTAAAGTTGAGAGCTCTCGACCTGTGTACATTGAGAACGGTAAGCTAGTCCCAAGCTCTATTCATTGGTTCCTTGTGCAATTTCGATTGCTCTGGTCAATCACGGAGTAGCAACTACGAATTGTGCGGTCATCTATGCTCATGCTCATGCTCATGCTCAAAGCCATGTGAAATTTTCTTTAAAAAAACCCTCGAAAAATGTGTGAATGAACCCCTATAGCAGTATAGGAATCCCTGCAGAAAATTCCCGAATAGATCTCCTTTTTTTTAGAAAAGAGTCCCAAGAATCCCAGGAAGATTTCTGACAGAAATTGTGAAATTCTGGAGGAATTTCTTGTGGAATTTTAGGAGCAATTGAAAGGAACTTTTGAAATATTTTCTGAGAAACTCCGGAATAGTTTCTGAATGATTTTTTGAAAGAATCCCTGTTGAAATTTCTGCTCAATTTCTTTTTTTTTTTAAATAGGGGAATTTCAGAAGTAAATCATACAAAGAATACGAAGAATTCTTTGTGGAATTTGTAGAATAGGAAGAATTTATAACAAATCCCTGAAGAAAAATTCCGAATAAATCCTTGGAAGATATTTTGAAAGGAACCGTGAGAGAATTTTTGTTTGAATACTCGGACAAATTTCCGAAAGAATTATTTTTAAGATTTTTTAGAAGAATTTCTGAAGAAATTTATAATAGATTTTCTAAAGGAATCTCCAATACATTTTCAAAACGAATGCCATAAGAAATTTCTGAATAAATATCCAGAGGAGTTTCTGTATTCATGGGGGAATTTCCAAACCATCTCTGAAGTGATTTGTGAAAAATCATGGAGGAATTGGCGAAGCAGTAGAATAATTCTTTGTGACACTTCTGGAGGAACACATTAAAAGTTTTTTAAATAATCTGTAACATGATGATTTTTTTTGGGAAGTTTTCTTCGAAGACTGTCGTAATAAAGTTGAAAAGAATGTAAAAAAGAAGGAGAAGGGAAAATACATAAATAGCCCAGCAAGTCGTAATCAACCAGGGATTTACATTCTTCACTACAAAATTAGTTTTATCAACAGTGACCCAGATCACTTATTATGACTCTAATAATTTCAGCGTAAAATTCCGGCCAAACTCTCTCACGAAAATTCGGTTGATGTGATCGTAAATTAAGGCACATACCTTATCAATGCCGGTGGTTTCCTTCTTTCATTCTCTCAAATTCATGTACGTAGCCCAATGTGCATTCGTGTAGAGCAGTAGGTTGCGGTTCGCTCTCTCAGGAAGAATTTATGGTCCACTGAATTAACGGGTTCGGAGTATAGAGAAAAAATGCAAACACTACTTAATCATTGCATGAAAATAAAAGTTATTTATGGGTCTAGTCGCTTGGTGGACGGTGGTTACGCTCCAATCGAGATACAATGTATGGGAAATGCTGAAAGGTGCGTGTTGAAAATTCGTTAATTTTCAGTGATAGCCACCTATCATATGCTGAATACTTGTTTCCTTCGAAAGGTGCAAGAATGATCGACTTTTACGAGCTCATTATTTCACTTTCATCGTGCGTCTTCAAACGATCGTCCGCTGATACCTTGATGGTTAGCGCGTTCAATGGGAAATATTTCCAGAGGAATTCAGGAGAGTTTTCGTGGAGTTTGGATGTATTACAGAAGCGTTTTTCGAAGGTTTCAGAGAAGTTTCAGCGAGTTTTGAAGGGGTTTAAGAGGGCCTATAATTTTCGAAAATATTTATTGGATCACTGCTCTCAGGTGAGCATCAGGGGGAACACAGAGACGTTTTGAAGCGTTTCAGGCGGTTTCAGAAGGAATTCAAGACTTTCCGGACTGATCGTGATCACGCTTGTAGATCTGATGACCTGTATTCAAGGGAATTCGTAGCAAGCGATCTGTTGATGCAAGTGCAGTGTTTGTTGCAACAATGGATAACGTCGAGACGTTTTTGCTGTCGTCTGGAGATGGAAGTTGGGAAAAACTTTCTGATTTATTTTTCTGGGTTGCCCAGGTGTGGAGAAATCTGCAGTGCCAATTGCTATATTCCTGCTTGGTTCTGTTTTTACAATTTTTACAAAAGTTGCCATACCAAGTAATGCTTGGCTATGCTCTCAGTTATCAACGTAGTGCGATCTCTTAGAATTTTGAATGATAACATGATATTATAATGAGCCAATTTGAATTTATCTCATCCCAAAGAAACTTCATGACCCACTTTCCGCAGCCCCATTCGCTCGAACTCCTAATTTGGAAGCAGTAATTGCTATCAGTAGAAATGAAGACCTTTCCCCTTTCTTACCGTACGTACACTCCCGTTCAAAAGTTTGGGGTCACCCCCTCAAAAACATGTCATTTTTTCAGGCCCATATCTCCGCCAATTTGCGTCCGATTTCAAAACCCTAGGTTTCATTCAAAAGACAATAAGTCAAAGAAACTTTGAACATGATTTAAAAGAAACTTTTTCAAAAAATTTTGTATGTAAACTTAACCCAAAGTTGCCAAATTTTCTAAAAAATGAATATAAACTTACGGCAGTGTCGCTGGAAGTTGGGTCGACCAAATTTTAAGATGAGAGCGGTATTATGACCCAATTTTTATTAGCTTTCAACTGCTTTTTACAGAACTTAGCTAAAAAATCTAGAAAAAAAGTTATTAAGTAAATTAATCCTTGATGTCATCGACCAAAAGTTTGGGGTCACCCCTCAAAATGCTGTATCGGCCAAAAGTTTGGGGTCACTATCGTAAAACATGGAAAAGTGATTTGTTGATATATTTGTCATCTTTCAATCAATTTTAATTCTTTTTGGCTTATTTGAAACAAAATGAATGATACTTACTGCATAGACATCGAACCACACATATTTGTTGAAATTTACATACTAAAACTTAACGTAAAGTTGCCTCATTTTTTGAAGCGTGGTAAAATGTGCTAACTTTACATAACATTTTTATATACAAAAATCGGTAAATACGTTAAGTTGAAGACATCAAACGTAAATTTAGTTAATTATCTTTGAAATGAGCCAAAAATAATTAAAATTGAACTTTAGATGACGAAGATATCACCAAATCACTTTTCCATGTTTTACGAAGGTGACCCCAAACTTTTGGCCGATACATCATATTGAGGGGTGACCCCAAACTTTTGGTCGATGACATCAAGGATTAATTTACTTAATAACTTTTTTTCTAGATTTTTAAGCTAAGTTCTGTAAAAAGCAGTTGAAAGCTAATAAAAATTGGGTCATATTACCGCTCTCATCTTAAAATTTGGTCGACCCAACTTCCAGCGACACTGCCGTAAGTTTATATTCATTTTTTAGAAAATTTGGCAACTTTGGGTTAAGTTTACATACAAAATTTTTTGAAAAAGTTTCTTTTAAATCATGTTCAAAGTTTCTTTGACTTATTGTCTTTTGAATGAAACCTAGGGTTTTGAAATCGGACGCAAATTGGCGGAGATATGGGCCTAAAAAAATGACATGTTTTTGAGGGGGTGACCCCAAACTTTTGAACGGGAGTGTATGTACGTACCGTCCATAATTGACTTCCCGGGAAGCCTTCTACCGCCAAAGTGCCCGAGCCCAAAATTAATTGTAATCCACTTTTACTCGACCTGCCGGAGTACGCTACCTCAATGTCCGCAGTCCATTACAGGTACAGGTAGGCTTTTCTAGGGATGTAGTACCGGTAGTACCGGTACCGAAAATACCGGTATTACCGACCATTTTTTGGTACCGAAATACCGGTACTGACTGATCCTTGGTACCGGTACTTTCGGTACCGTGAAATCTCTCCCGAAGTTGATTGATTGATTTGTCTTTATTAAAGAGACTTTCAGTCCCTGGCTGGTTCGTCTCTACCGCCCGAAGTGCTGAAATCCGGTCATTAGTATAGCCAATATGCAATGGAAATAAACAAAAACATTTAAACCCAACTACTTTGACAAACAAACATTTCATATGCAACCATTCTGCAAATCCAGGATATCTTAGTAATGATTTCAATATACGTTGAATTTTGAAAATGGATCAACTACCTTAGAATAAAACCTGTTAGATTAGGGGTTCTTGTTATTTATTCAGTTTTTAGGATCCGTTGGTAGCATCATCAAGGAAAAATCAGTTAAAACTTCTTCTGTCTTCATCTTGCAAATCTGATTTGGGTACATGTAAAGTTGTTCCTGATTTATTGTAGACTGACCAAGATACTGCCTGTGAAACTGCGCAGAAGCTTCAGCGCGCACGCCGTTGTAAAAAGTACAACACTACCAAAAAACCTCGCTCGTCGTATACAGCGCGAGCGCGGTGCAGTTTCAGCTGCTCGATGGCGCGCATCCTGAAAAATTAAAGAGAAACTGGATCCATTTTTTTTTTTCATTTCTTATTAAATAACGAGGTAATATTTTCAAAATCGGTTTTCTTACACTTGTAGAGTATGGATCAAGGTGGATCAAGGTATATCCCGATTTTTTTTCTGATGAAAAATGTTTATCGTTTTTGCAGAAACCATTTTTGAACAAAATTTTACATAAAAATGGTTTCTAGAAAAATACAATTTCCACCCAGAGAAAAAATAGAGATATCTTGATCCATACTCTACATGTGTACGAAAACCGATTTTAAGAATATTGCTTCGTTATCTAATTTAAAATCAAAAACCAAAAAAATGAGGAAATGCTTCCAGTATCGCCTTAAGAATAGATCCAAAAACAGTTTCAACAGATTTTCTGTGCAACAGGTTATTCTTCATTTTAGTGAAAAAAATTCCCAGTACCGGTATTTTACCGGTACTACCGGTACTGTAAGCTCCAGTACCGAAATACCGGTACTCACCAAAAGTGTCCGGTACTGCGACCCCTAGGCTTTTCTTTCTTCTCCTGCGAAGACTGGCCTCTGAGCTGAGCGATGCTGCACTTTGCTACGTTTCTGGATCTGATGGCCACTTTTGGACCGAGCAATAAATCAGTTTTAATGGCCACGTGAATGCGTGTGTTTGTACCAACGACGGACCAAACGCTGTGAGATCCCGCGGGAGAGTGAACGTCTTTCGTTCCATCTCACTAGAGGGTTGAAAACCGGTTCCTTCAGAAGACCTGCGCGTACAAACTCTATCAGCAGATACCATCACGGTGGTGATGGGAAGAAAGTGACGAAGCGACGATAGATGAAAACGGGAAAGTAAAGCATTCTCGGGGGAACCTCCTTACGGGATTGAGTTGCTGCTGCACCTCCTTTCAACCTACACATGGGAGCAAGTGTCCAAATTTCACCTGTTGGATTTATGTGCGGCGAGAACGAACGTCCGGGCTGCTGGATGTCTGCTGAAACTGGAACGATCCCAGCAGACGATGTGACGTTTGTGGCTTGTGCGATAGGCGTTCTCTCGGACCCTAATTAAGTGGCCCTTCTGCTGGGGATCACCCCGAGCGTACAATCAACTCTTCGCATCCGAAGGGCAAACGAGATTGAATGATTCTTTTGGAAATCTTCACGATTCAAACATTTTCGTTTGTTGATTACCGACGGCGGCAGCGACTGCCACACCTTCTGCCAAAAGGCACCCAAAGGAGTCTAGAATGAAGTTGATTTTCTCTAAATAGATGTTCGAATCGGGGGGTTTTCTGTCCAGCAGCAGGGGTAGCAGCCGAGGGCACAAGCGAGCGATGTGATGGCGGCGCATTTAAGTCGTATTAGCATATGTTTAAGATCACACGCGTGCGCCGATGGTTTCGAAAAATGGTCGTTGATGCTTGAACAGTTATGTGGCTCTATTTCTGTCTTGGGCTTGGTGATGGGCGGCATATTTCTGTGGGATTTTTTTTTGTTTGGGGAGAAATATCAATAATCGAGCCTAATCGTGTGCCATGGAGCGCGCGGATGATAGCCGTAATTTTGAACACACAGGGGCCATTTGTTTGGATTGCGGATTAACACTTGAAGGAATGATGTTATGGGATTGTTTGGAATAATTTGAAAAGAAGTAGGCAAATTGGGTCGTTTTTCGTTTTGTAAATAAAAAAAATAGTGTGGGTCATAGACGAAAAGGGACGCTGATGATTTAAAAAAAAACTGTAAGTCAGACATACGTAATACCTGAAGTTTATAGGCATAAAATGTGTCGAAACATTGACAAATTAAGTGAAAAAATTGCAAAAAAATCCACCTAGTTCTGATGGGGTTTGAACCCGCGCCTACTCAAGTTCGATAGAAAGGGCGCGTTAACCAACTTCGCCACAGAATTTGTAACGATTATGTGAAGTAGAAAGCTCACCTCACCTGAATCCAATGCTCACCTCACTACACGTTTTTCCTCGTATTTCATCATCTCCTATGGTCCTCAGATGTCCACTTCCAACCAGAGCTGAAAATGTCATTTCGACATATCAAAATTCAACCACATCCAGCTCATTTTAGAAGCTCAACTTGTGCGATATTCACCATGAATATCTTTTTCATTTTTCGAAGGAAGTCCGTGACATCTATATATATAAAAATGCAGTGGCATACGTGGGACCGCGCATAACTTGCGAACGGCTGGTCAGATTTGGGTCGTCTAAGTTTTGTTCTGTTAGTTTTCACCCAAGGAAGGTTTATGAGGCCTAATACATTGGAAAATTAGTAGTTTTTGAAAATCGGGGTTTCGTACATTTTGAACGGGGACTTGGGCTAGGGACTTGAAACGTCAAAAAACGCAGTAGGCAAGACAAAGTTTGCCGGGGACAGCTAGTTTATCTTAAATATTTGAAAAAGATTGGGTTTTCCGTAACTTAAGCCGCACAAGTTTTTCATATATCATATTCCCAGGTTGAGCTTCTAAAATGAGCTGGATGTGGTTGACTTTAGATATGTCAAAATGACATTTTCAGCACTGCTTCCAACACTTATGAGTCAGTTAGTTCAAAGTAGATGTCGCTACAGGTACAAATTCAGCAGTTTTTCCAGGATTGCTACTAAACATGCATAAGAATCTGAAATATGAGGTTTCTCCATTAACTGCCCAAAATGTCTCTATTAAATTCACCAGATTTTTTTGGGTTAACTCTATGGGAATACACTGTAATCCCCTTTTGAGGAGTTTCAGGTGACCTAAAATGTTTCTGAGCGTTTCAGGGGTATTGGGGATCTCCTGAGGCATTGAAGGTTACTTTGGGTGATTTCAGGGAGTTTTGGGTGCGCTTCTGTGGGATTCCAGGGGGTTTTAGTGTGGTGTCCGGTTTGTTTTAGATAGATTAAAACTTTTAGATGTTTTTAGAAGTTGAAAGGGCGTTTCAGAAAAAATGAACGACCATCAGAATACGGCTCTTAAAAATGCTCCTAATACTCTCTAAAGCCATGGGACTCTTTGAAGCACGCTTGAAACGCATTAAACTTCTTCAAATCCCCTGAAACCCCTTGAAACTATCTGAAATGCCTTTGAAGCTCCCTGGAATTTACTGAAACAGCCTGAAATCTCTCCGAAACCCGGCTCAAACACTCCGAAACGCCTTTTTAATGCCCTTGTGCATTAGGGCAAATTTTGTGATTTTGAGCAGTTCCCTACGTGATGCATTAGGAAGCGTAAAACTCTCTGAAACCCTTTGAAACCCCCTTAAATACCTTCGAATCCCTATGAACCCAATGAAAATTCGTGACACCCCTGAGACATCGTGAATCATCCCTAGAATCCGCATGAACCCCCAATGAAACGCCCCAAAACCCGATAAGTTCCTCCGAATTGTCTATAAAACCCCATGGAACGCCCCTAAATGCGCATGGGACCCTCTGACACGCCTCTTGATACTCCATAACCCCCTGAAACACCCTTGCAAATACCTGGAACCTGCAGAGACTCCCTGAATTGCGCTTGAAACGCCCGTAAAACCGCTCTGAAACTTCAAGAGACATCTGAAGACATTCTGAAACGCTCCTGAAAATCCCTTAAAACCTTCTTAAACATCTCAAAAACTACCAGAACCCCCCTGAAACTCCCTAAATCTCTTAATGCCCCTGAGACCCCTTGGAATTCACCTAAAAACTAAATAAAACCCTCTGAAACATCCATGAAATTCTCCTAAAACTCTCTGAGCCCCTTTGGAAAGTTGCTCATGCCCCTGAGATCCCCTGAAACGACCGGCATCTCTTTGAAAACACGTACAACTCCTAAAGCCCCCTGAAACTTCTTGATACCCCCGTGTAAGTTCCATGAAACCCCGGAAACCCTTTAGAACCCGTTTAAAATCCTCCATGAGACCCTCTCTTGTGTTGAAATTCATTGAAATGCCACTGAAACTTATTGAGGTTCATTGAAACCACCGAAAATCCCTTGAAAACTCGTGAAACTCCTAAAGCTCCCTGAAGTCTCGTTGAAACCCCTTTGGAACCTTCTGAGTTCCCTGGAAATTCTTAATACACCCTCGTATGTTCTAAGAAACTCTAGAAACTCTTTTGAAACCTTCTGAAACTCCTTTAAATCATCTCGAAACCCTATTTGATCTAATTAAGACCTCTTTTTATTCTCCCCGGGTACTGTAGTTATAATTACCGTCCTTTTTCCACACTCTTTGGCAAACTACAGATACCAAATATTATTCTCTCTATTATGAGAGCACCAAATAGTGCATAAATTGTTTCTGCGTAAAAATGATATCCCATAAGGAGGTTTTAGTCTATTTATTCCTTGAGTCGATTGTCTCAAATGTCCAACTTTTGCAGGTCTGATAATAAGGGCCTCCTCCAGGAATTTCCTCATAGAAAATGCAAGATATTCCCTGAGAGATTATTCTCGTAAAACGTCCAAGATGTCCTCTAGGAATTTTAAATAAAAACTTTTCCCGAGTTCCAATAATTATTTTGAAAATTCTCACTCACCAGAAACCATTTTATGAAATTAATTGTGAAAATTTAAAAAATATAAATAAAATCCGGCTTTTGTCAACAGTTTGAGAACGAATTGTTTTTTTTTTTAAATTTCCGCATTACATTTTTTACAAAAGTTCTGATGAGATTTATTTTTTATTTTGTTTTAATCATGAGAGGTTGCTTACAGGAACACCGTGAATCGTGGTTCTCCAAGATTTTTTTTTCTGAATATCTTCGAAGGGTTCCACACCAAAAATGTCACATTCTTCAGTTTTCTCCGGTTCGTCAAGTTCTTCCCGATCAGTTAGTGTAGACTAGAGTAGACTATACATTCTGCCGGCTTTTCTATAAACTATTTATGGAAATAAAAAACTTCTTGAAAGTTTTTTTTAATTATTTAAAAAATCTGAAAATCTCAGCAGCTTTTTTGTTCTTTTAGATTTTTTCCTATTAATTCTACTAAAATTTCAAATAAAATGTTTTTAATTATGGTTTCAGCATAAATATCCTCAATGATAAAAGTATTTTTTTTTCAGAAAACTCTAAAACCATGTCTTTTTTACTCTATACATTTATATTGCAAAGTGATTATTTGAGAAAAATAATTTTTAAAACAAATACTGCTATTGTTTTGAACATTTTCACCTAGTATTCAACTTTTTGCAGCTGCTCCAAAATAGAATCTATATTTTGCTACAACGAAATTGATCATAATTGTAGTTCACTGTTAAATTTTCAGCTCTATCGGTCATAGGAGAACAAAGTTATAGCATGTCAAAGTTGATTATTTTGTATGAAAATTGGCATTCACTTCTATTTTCATAAAAACAGCTGTACAATCGTCTAAAATTGATGTTTTTGCCAGCATTTAGATGTAATTGTAGGTTTTGTATTAAGGACAGGCTCATTAAAATCCCAAGATGGTTGCCACAATGACCGAGTTTTACACATACGCGTGATTTTGAATGCACAAATCTCATAAATAACTAAACCAGCGCACCAGATTTTCTTATTTCAAGGTTTTTGCAAGTAAGCAATAAAATATAGCATGAAGGTTGGTTCTTGAGATTTTTGCTTTTGAGGTTCTGATGCAATGTTGAACAGGGATGCAAAGACGTTCGTTATTAAATCGCAACATCTTACATATTTAACAAATTCCCCCAATCATTCTATCATACTAAAAGAGATTTCATAAAAAATCGTAATACGTCAACAATAAATACAAAGTGCTTAAATTGTTTCCGCCTCAAAAAAAAAAAAAATAGTTTCAATAAAAAAATATAAAAGGGATGTTCAAAAATTAAAATTAAAAATTGAAACCAAAATTAATAAAATCGCGAATATAAAAGAAATGGCGTCAAAAAAAAAATAATCGTTTTTTGATGACGAGAAATGATATTTGGACCAAAAAATTGGGCATAAGAGGCTCAATCCTTTTATTTTAACTTCATTTCTGCTCTTTCAGTGGATTTTTTTATGACTGTACGGGCTTGGGACGAAGGGTCTCAGATTTTCGTGAAGATTTTTCCACAGGCAGGGCTCATGGATATACGAACAAAAAAAAAAAAATGAAAAAAAATTCAGGGTCGCCTATTTTTGCGAGAAACTTAGGTGGAAATTTATTGTTTTCCTCTGACACTACTTACTTTGAAAAATTAGGGTAAAAGCTCCCTTAGTGGAGGTAGTACCAATAGTGGTGGTAGTGGCAAAATAGCACTATTTTGACCAAAAAGCTTGCAAATGGCATTTTTAATAGATGCATCATACCTAATTAATAACATTAATTCAATTGTGTGGATTTGGCGGAAAACCTATTTTAAATAATTATTTTCCTTAACTTTTTTGCTCCTTTGCACCTATAGTGGTAGTGGTGTTCCTATAGTGGTGGGTCCCATAAGAATTCAATAGGATGCGCCACTATAGGAACCAATGTTAAATTTTACCTCCATAATAGGAACCATGTACCTATAGATGGTGCAAGTGCTTTTTTAGCAAAAACTGAAATAAACAATGGTTTTTACATTTTTCTTAGCGAATTTAAGTGAAAAACTATCGATTAACGTTTTCAGACTTTTTATTTTGTGGTATTATAAATTTTATTCAATTATTTTAGTACAAGGAGCTACTAATTGCACCACTATTGGTACATTTACCCTATAACTCAAGAGTGAAGCATCGTAGAAACAAAGTTTGTTCAGAAAAAGAAAGCAAATTTTTTCAGGAAAAAAAATGAACTGGAAAAAGTTTTCCACAACATTTGCCACAGTTGAGAAAATTCGTAAAGAAAAGCTGGAAAAACTATGCCCGAACTCGTGGAAAATTTTCGAGAAAATACTTTTGAGAAGGTTATTTTAAAAGCTTCAATCGCTGAAACTTTTGTAATGCCCTTTTTTCGTTTTTTGAGTTATGGCCAATTTTTAAAAAATGTCCAAGTGTGCCATAAAAGCCTTTTATTTAAAAAATCATAACTCAAGAACGAAGCATCGCAGAAACAAAGTTTTTTTTTAATGAAAACAGAAGTAAATTTTCTCAGGAATTCAAAAACAAATATTAAGTGGAAAAAGTTTTCCACAAAATTTTCCACCGTTGAGAAAATTAAAAATGAAAAGCCGGAAAAACTATGTCCAAGCTCGTGGAAAATTTTCCAAAAAATATTTTTGAGAAGGTAATTTCATAAGCTTTGATCGCTGAAGTTTTTGGAATGCACTTAATTTTCATTCTTGAATTGTGGCAAATTTTGTGAAAAATGATCATATAATATAGCCTTACATGGTTATTTTTACAAAATTGGCCACAACCCAGTAACGAAAAAAAAGTACATTCCAAAAAATTGAACGCTGAAATGAAGCTTATAAAATTACCTTACCTGACAATTTTCCGCGAGTTCGGGCATAGTTTGTCCGGCTTTTCTGTATGAATTTTTCCAGTTCATATTTTTTTGGATTCCTTGGAAAATTTGCTTTCATTAAAAAAAAAACCTTTGTTTTTACGATGTCTCGTTTCTGAGTTATGATTTTTCAAAGTAAGTAGTGTCAGGGGAAAACGGAAAAAAATCCCCCTGAGTTTTCTGGGAAAATAGGGGACCCTGAATTTTTCTCAGTTTTTTTTGTTCATATATTCATGCGCCCTGCATGTGGAAAAAGTTTCATGAAAATCTCGGTAAATCGGCCCAATTTGTGCGATAATAAAAAAAAGCCCTACAGTGATTGGTCAAAGAAATCCAACGATTTAATTTAGAGTTTCTACGAGGTCTCCAGTAAGAATCTTTTAATGATCTCTGTAATGTATTTCTGCAGAAATTTCTTCTAGGACCCTGCCAAAGATTATTCCAAACCATTTGCAGTAATAGTGTAGAGTAAGCTTTGGTTTAAATGCAAGATAGACTGATTAATAAAAACTAAATATTTTCAATAAATCATAATTTTTGAATCAGTACCATCAGCAAATATTGCTGTATAAGAGTGGATTGAACAAATCTTAAGCAAACTTAAGCTTAAGAAACTGTTGTTCAGCTACTTCTGTTTCTTGGGTAGGTTGATTTTTAATTTATTTTCTGTTTGATAGACATTGAATTATAGTTTTCAGGAGAAATATGTCCCGAGATGAACTAGCCAAGGGTCAAAAATCTCGTTAATACAGACAACACAACAGGAGAAATATGTTGAAAGGGTCAAATTGTGTTAAGGTGCAACGAATATGTTCAAATATTTGTATTTTTTCACGTTTTCATGGTCATGGATCCGAAGGGGTATCCTGTGTTATATTTTCATCAGAAAATTCAGAAAACTTGGCGTAACCTATAAAAAAATCCAAGATATATGTTTTTTAGTTATTGAGGTATACTTTTTTTAAATACACACTCTAACAGTATCTTATGTTGTAAATCCTTATCAAACTATGCATTGTATTTCATTTTTGAGTGATTTCCGGTGTTTTTCGTAACCAATCCTTTATAAGGATTCAAAATATAATAAAATTGAAAAAAGTATTTATTATGGAAAAATATTACTTCTATTTTCAAAAAAAAAAAAACATATCTCAAAAACTAGAAAACATAGGGACCGAGTGTCATTAATAAGCTCACGCTCCCAAATTCATCCTATCCAAAAACAAGTGATTACGGCACCGATTGATGCCGTTCTTTTTGTTATCATGCGTGCTTACTTCTAACAAAAAATAAAATAAAATAAAATCCTTTGTATTCAGTAGGGAAAATGGGAGCCACATGCTTAACAGGGGAACCACCCAAGTAACAATCTGTATTCTATTTGGTTTTATTTGTTTTTATGATAGTTTTATCGGAACATTGCATATTCTAGTTGATTTTATCAGAGTTTCAGCTGAGCACAACTATTCTTCGTCAATATGTGGTTTTAAAAACACCTTCAAGAATACTTGAGGTACAGTTCATAAAGCCATAAACACAACAAGAACTGTTGAACTTATTTTCAGTTTTATAAGGATCTTGTAGTTATCTTCAATCATCCGTTCTTGAACAAGAGCAACTGTTCTCGCATGAGAACAGTTTGGTACATGAAAAATACAAGAAAAAACTCAAGCATCAGATTTTGATTCTCATCGTTCCATTATTGCTGCCAATCAAGAACACCTACCTGGAACCCAACAGCGACGCGGTGCAGTGCCAAGTTCCTCCGGTTGCAGCATCCGAAATAAGGTGGATTTGGTCATCCAGGACGTCGATTCCCGTGCAATCAGGGTTTCATCGATCATCAAAATCAACAACTACTTACCTGTTGGAAATGCTGACCGGAGGAATTAGGCACTGCACCGCATCAAGACCGGTTATCCAAAAAGGTCTGCCTGGTTGGCAACGGTACCGGGCTGGAAATTAAATTCATCGGACGAGATTCGCAAAATCCACCGCGGTGTGATAATTTATTGTTTGTTTACAATTTGGCTTACATGATTTAAGACGTTCTCGGTGGAGTTTGCATAAACCTACATCAAGAACGTTATAAACCTGAGCACTCTTTAGTAAAACTTCTTACCCTTGCATAAGATGAAATAAATTTAAGACGTTCTTGATGGAGGCCAACCAGAATGCATTGAGAACGTTACAAATCCTAGTATTCTTGAGTTATGCTTTTAGCTCTGGCATGAGTTGAAAGAAATTTAAGACGATCTTATGGTGATGTTGATTAAAACCATCGATGAAGGACCGACCACCGGCCTAGATTTCAATGGAAGCCATGTTGAGAAAAATCATGAGCAATGTTCCCATGACCAGAAATAATATTTTTGAATATTTTATTAGTGCGTTATAATGGAAGCGCGTTGCATTTTTTGGAAGTATCTTGCAACATATATACGATGAATTTTGCTTGGCATTTGGCATCCTTGTTACACCACGGAAATATTTCCAATTTGTGTAATAAATTAATCCCGATTACAATAATGTGTCATTTTCATTGTGTTTTTAATTTCAATTTAATTCACCAAACTTTTCTGTCGACATAAAAGCTGCATCAGCAACAACCCCGACAAATTTATTATCGTTTTATCGTGCACTTGAAGAATTCTAGAAGGAGAGCGCAATTCGCCTTGAGGACAACTTGGGAAGTACAACAAGTTTTAAGAGAAATTTAAAAACAACTCTCCAAGAGCATCTTAGGATGGGCCTCTTTGGTCTTATGGCGGGTTTATGGTTGTGTTGATGTCGTTTTGCAGAGCAATTTGGTTTATGCATGGTTTTAAAGAACAGGTGTTGAAGAATACTTCAAAAGCATTATAAATTTAATTTTGTTACTTGGGGCAATACTCTACATTTCAAAATCTTGATATTTTACCTCGAATTTTCGGATTTTTTGACGAAAATTTATAAACAGTGCACCTTTTTGGTCCCGAGAATGTAAAAAAAGTGAAAAAACTTATATTTGTATATGTTTGATGCAACTTAGCCAAATTTGACCCTTTCAGCGTATATTTCCTAATGCATAGGTTCCCAAACTTTCCGGTGCGCGACCCCCTTTGGCCAGCAGAAGTACTATTCGCGACCAACCATAGAAATTCTCTCCGTTGCTGTCTGTTACAGTAAAATATTCCGACTGTCCTTCGCGACCCTCTGGCTGAAGTTCGGCGACACCCCTGGGGGGTCGTAACCCACAGTTCGGGAAACCATGTCCTAATGCATTACTACAATTCAATTAATTGAAAAAAGAAATTTAAAATCTGCTAACTGATTCCAAAGTAATGATTTTTTTTAAACATTTGGTTTTTGAAAAATTTTGAATTTTGTACCGTATTGGTCTCCTTAATGTCGAATAAAAAATACGGGTCGAATTATGTATTTTTGATGAAATTCGGAGATCCACTATATCGATTTTCTTTGAAATTGCTGTTATAGTGAATTATAATTATTGTAAAACTGTTTTAATTCCGTTTATGTAAATGAGAATTAGATTTGGTTCTAAGTGAGAAGTCTTTCCATTTTTATAAAAGTTCTGGTCATTGGGGAACCCAGTGTCAAGTAGTCAGTACAAGTCATCTATTTCCTTGTATGTCGAAATTTCAATTATATTATGCCTTTCTGTTGATTAACCCATATTCCTACTGGCTTCCCACTCAAAAACAAAAATACAATTTCATTGATCAGACCCACCGTTGCGGATCGCATGGCCAACCGAAGTTGCTTTCAACGCCACCACCGGTCGGTTGTTGTGCAGCCGAAATGGACGACATGCATGCAACACTTATTTTATTAGCCCTTCTGCAATAAAACTCCACGGTTTGGGGAAAGTTCCTTGGACAATTCGGCGCGGCGGTCTGTGGCTTGGCTTATTTCTTCCTCCTTTCTGTCTGGAACCCACCGGCCCATGCACCGTGTCCGTGTGTAGGTACTTTCTCAAGAATGCGGTTGCAATTTTGGGCCTCCTGCCTGGCCTGGCTGGCTGCCGAAAGAAGGCAATCGCGTGAGATTAATTACATAAAAATGATCGAAATTTATTTGCATTGCGGTCTGATGGCGAGGCGATGACGACCAACCAAAATGCAACAACGGCGCATCGTATTTCGGTCGGTCGAAATGGTCCGTTTTAAGTGCCGCGTTTTAGTTTTAGTATCGATTGGTGCAATTACAATTTTATTGGTCCCCACCGTCATCGTACTTCACCTCTAGATGTCTACTCTTCTTACATATATGGCGCAGGTTAGCTGACTGCCTGCCTGCGTGGCGGTGAATGGCGCTGGATACGTTCCAATCCCTGTGCGGTTGGAATTGGCTGAATGGTTGTTGGTAATTATTAATTTATGTATTCCGATCGTTTTTTTTGCATTTAAGTAACTTCGCAGTGGCAAATGTGAGTCGATTGGTCGTGTAAAGGGTTACGTCGGTGCAGAGCATCGAAGTCCCTCCATCCCGTTACTGCCGATGCTGTCTGCTGCGGTTGCTGAAGAATGCTAGTGGGACACTGGGCGAGATAAAAATAGCACCACTTTTGGAGCCTATGGAGACATACATAATTTTAGTTTGAGCTTGGATCTTGAATCAACGACTGTAATGACTTTTACAGTTCTTTAACATCAGCTACACTGATACAAACAATCAACAATCAATTGGAAAACTGCTTGGGAATAACAAGCACTTTTAGTGTATGAGTGTTGATGATTTTCTGTTTTAGATCAGAATGACGCTTGTTATGAGAGCCATGCAAGCGCGAGTGTGGAATGCGGAATCAGATTAGCTTGAGAATTTTCGAATGGCAGACAATTTTCAGGTAAGAGTGATGGGGGTGCGAGTGAAAAATCCGGGATCAGAATCGCGCTACAATAACACTGTTCGACAAAAAAAAACTTTTGCCGTGATCAGAGACTCCATTAGTAGGGCATAAAAGCGCATGGAAAATGTAGAAAAATGCCATTTTCAAATTTGTTGGAGCACCCCTAGAAACTTTTTGAGATAAGTTTGAATTTTATTCATTTTTGGAGGTTCGACAAGAGCTTTAGAAATCATCATAAACACATTTGAAATACAATATCTTTGAAATGCAGTTTTGTACACCGCTGAAATTTTCACAGATCTGAGAAGTAACTTTGATAAATAACTACTCAAAATTTTAGCCTATTACACCATTCCATTTCAACAACACATATCCAGGAAAATCAAATATAACTTATATAATACAAATCCTTGAAATTTTCCCTTAATTCAATCACAAAAAGCAAGCCCCTATCCTTATCTAATCATAACAAAATATCTATTTTACTTTGATTTGACCTCGAAATGCTACACTTATGATCTAAATAATTTAATTCAAATTTTCGAGAAGAAAATCCGGTCGGTTTTTCAAATTACTTAGGTGGTAAGCCTGTGTAAAAATAAAAATAAAATCTAATACATTTATATTTTGCGATCAGTACAAAAAACACGTTCCAGTGGTTTCGTGGGTTGTCTATATTCACTTAATGTTTCGAAGAACCTCCTAGCCATACCAAGGTGGTTAAATTGATAACTTTATTGAATAAAACAAACCTATTTCAATACTATGAATTGAAGCTGGCATTGCGCAGAAAAATGGTTTAAGTTCACGACTGTTCAAAACAATACAACCCTAAAAAAATGCAAGCCAAAAATGAGAACATTCTCCATTTACTATTAGTAATCGTACAAGTACTGTTGTTTTCATCACATTTTAGTTAGTTTCACAATAAAGAATGTGTATGTTGGGGCATTACCATTGAAGACACTTTTATGAAATTAGTTGAATTTGTCATGTAGTAAAATATTTCCAATCCTAATTTCAGGCTCAATAATGTCCTCCACGATTGTAAAATTGCTTTATAAGTTCCAGCGGCATAGGGTCTGGAACCATTAGGGCAGAATCACCTATTTTGGGCACTTGTGTCTATAACTCAGTCAATTTAGAACCGATTGACTTGATTTTTGAGACACGATCAGATACGCAACGCATAGTACCTAGCTATGTGCAACAATTCAAGTCAATCGGTTTGGAATTGACTGGTCCTAGACTCTATTTGTTAATATAGTGTAAAATACTATCTATCCAGAAGAGACGAACCAGCCAAGGGCTGAAAGTCTCTTTGATAAAGACAAATCAATCAATCAATATTTATCCAGAAGCACAAAGGCGAGTTAATATAATTTATTTAGTCCAAATAGTCCAAATTTGTTTCAATACAGAGGTCGTTGGAATTTGAATATATATTCCGCATCGTATTTAAACTTTTAGGAACATGGAACTGCTTGATATCCAACAGGTCAAGCAATCTGGAACGGTTACTTAGATACACACCAAATCATTGGAAAGCATTCTCATCCATATGCGATATATGGATATTAAAATTTGGGCACGACTCGAAATTCGATCAAAACAAAATACTTCCTTGAATTAAATGGACGAAGTGTATTTTGCCTGAATTGTGATCCTAATCCATCGCATTCAAAATTACAGTTTATTGGTATTTAAACATGATTATGAGAGTAACATTTGATGTCAAATGTTACAATAAACTTTGTTCATTTTCATAAGCGACAAAAAAGTTTTTGAAAACTGCAATTAGAACATTAAATTTATTGGGAATTTTTTTTCCTTAAAACACACATGTGGATCCTTTGTAATCATATCCTAAAATTTCTCGTGTAGCTTTCTAGAATCATGCTTAGTTAAACCAGATGTTTGAAATACAATTTTCATCTTCTTCAGTCAGAGACTGAAAAATACATTAACACTAGAAAACGGATGTCACATCTAGTGATCTAGTGGAGAACTTTTAAAGAAACGTTTTCTCCTAATGGAGCGGAAATCCATCCAATATTCCGAGGCGTTCGAAGTATCCGAAAGACTGATGCTGCACGGCATTAACGCATAGAAGTTTTTGAAATGGATATGAACATGGACGTGCTTTATGGGATTAGATTAAAAAAAAAAACTAAAAGATTTTCACTATATAAGTCAAAGTTAAGCCTTCGCGGATATGTATCAATGAAATGGAATGTCATAATAGGTTGAAATTTTGACTAGTTATTTATTAAAGTTGCTTCTCAGATCTGTGAAAATTTCAGTGGTGTACAAAACTGCATTTCAAAGATATTGTATTTCAAATGTGTTTATGATGATTTCTAAAGTTCTTGTCAAACCTCCAAAAATGAATAAAATTCAAACTTATCTCAAAAAGTTTCTAGGGGTGCTCCAACAAATTTGAAAATGGCATTTTTCTACATTTTCCATGCGCTTTTATGCCCTACGAATGGAGTCTCTGATCACGGCAAAAGTTTTTTTTTTGTCGAACAGTGTAATCGTAGATCAGTCGGTTTCCACGGTAGGGCGATGGAAACGCGAGCACGAAATCCGGGATCAGTGGTCATCGTGATCAAATAAATCATAATCGTGATGAAGACCGCGACGTGTATTTCCATATAACTAGTGGATCATATCACCTAACAGAGGTGGCTCCTAGATCCACACCTTACCCTACCCTACTAACCACCATTCCTTCCCGTGACAACTGTGGGGATGCTGTGGATTCCACGGTTTCTAGTAGCAACGGTTGTCGAACTAACATTCCTTCCCTTTCCTGATGACCGTAAGGACGTGGCCAGCGCCGTTATTGACTTTAAATAGCTGAACTCTCGAATTGTGCACATTGAGAATGGTTAGCTAGTCCCAAGCTTTCACATTCATTGGCTCTCTGTGCAACTTCGATTGTTCTGGTCAATCACGGAGTAGCAACTACGATGTGTACGGTTATCTTTGCTTTGCTTTGCTTTTTAGGTCAGAATGACGCTTGTTACGTCAGATTACGGATCTCTGTAGGAAATGGGCAGTAATTTGCCTTTGTGCTTATTTGCAAAATATCAAGAAACCCATTTTGATACAAAAACTATTTCTCTGACTATAAGTCCATCCACGCTGGTGGTACCCATTCCGTAGAATATCAGCCAAGCAGCCATTAAGCTGGGGGCATATCGACTATTCTAAGAATGTGCCATTGGAACGCACCTTAAATGAGCTGCCTCCAAGATCGTGCAAGTGGAAAAATGAGGACTTGCCGCCAACCAACCAACCAGTCAACCATTCAGCAGCAGCCGACTAAGGCTGACTGGCATATATGCGACAAGGGTGGAAGGCCGTGACAGAATGGCGACTGACGACTGGCTATGTACCTACTCATGCGCCGAGAAGAGTGAGAAAACAATTGAATTGTCGCAATTAATTTGACGGCGATGTCGATACCGTGGAATGGTAATTGATTCTCGGCTTTTCTGGAGGGCGGTGTTTGGATTGTCAGAGTGTAGGTTGACAACAGTAACTGTACAAGCTACTTTGAATATTAGAATTTCCTAAGATTAGGTTTTCTAGATTTAATCTCATAGTTTTGTTTGTTTTATTAGCTAAGCATGTATTGTTCTTCGTAATTATTCAAAGTTTGGAATTTGAGACTTCATTTTCAACAAAATAAATGTCAAGATCAATTTGCTCATATTTTGAAGCTATTTCTAAAGTAATCCCGTAGGAATGATTCAAAATGAAGGTTTTATGTCTGAGATGAACCAGCCTCGGGCTGAAAATCTCATAAATAAAGGCATAAAAAAAGGTTTTGTGTAATACAAAAAAAAATCTGAATGACTAGAAATCTAAAAACTTTTTTCTGCCAGCTTTATATACATTCCCGTTCAAAAGTTTGGGGTCACCCCCTCAAAAACATGTCATTTTTTTAGGCCCATATCTCCGCCAATTTGCGTCCGATTTCAAAACCCTAGGTTTCATTCAAAAGATAATAAGTCAAAGAAACTTTGAACATGATTTAAAAGAAACTTTTTCAAAAAAAATTGTATGTAAACTTAACCCAACGTTGCCAAATTTTCTATAAAATGAATATAAACTTACGGCAGTGTCGCTGGAAGTTGGGTCGACTAAATTTTAAGATGAGAGCGGTAATATGACCCATTTTCTATTAGCTTTCAACTGCTTTTTACAGAACTTAGCTAAAAACTCTAGAAAAAAAGTTATTAAGTAAATTAATTTTTGATGTCATCGACCAAAAGTTTGGGGTCACCCCTCAAAATGCTGTATCGGCCAAAAGTTGGAAAAACATGGAAAAGTGATTTGTTGATACCTTTGTCATCATCCATTCAATTTTAATTCTTCTTGGCTTATTTGAAACAAAATGAATGATACTTACTGCATAGACATTGAACCACACATATTTTTTTGAAATTTACATACTAAAACTTAACGTAAAGTTGCCTCATTTTTTGAAGCGTGGTAAAATGTGCTAACTTTACATAACATTTTTATATACAAAAATCGTTAAATCCGTTAAGTTTAAGACATCAAACGTAAATTTAGTTAATTATCTTTGAAATGAGCCAAAAATAATTAAAATTGAACTATAGATGACGAAGATATCACCAAATCACTTTTCCATACATAAAAAGAAAATCGCGTTAAGTACTGTTCCTTTGAATTCCACTAAGAATTTGCATCCTTTGACAGATACGTATTTCGACCTCAACTGTAAGGTCGTCTTCAGTGTCTTGTACTTGGCTCGACTGCTTGACACTGAAGACGACCTTAAAGTTGAGGTCGAAATACGTATCTGTCAAAGGATGCAAATTCTTAGTGGAATTCAAAGGAACAATACTTAACGCGATTTTCTTTTTATTTACAGATATTCCCCTAACAAGCCCAGGTTAATCATCATCACTTTTCCATGTTTTACGATAATGACCCCAAACTTTTGGCCGATACATCATATTGAGGGGTGACCCCAAACTTTTGGTCGATGACATCAAGGATTAATTTACTTAATAACTTTTTTTTCTAGATTTTTTAGCTAAGTTCTGTAAAAAGCAGTTGGAAGCTAATAGAAAATGGGTCATATTACCGCTCTCATCTTAAAATTTGGTCGACCCAACTTCCAGCGACACTGTCGTAAGTTTATATTCATTTTTTAGAAAATTTGGCAACTTTGGGTTAAGTTTACATACAATTTTTTTTGAAAAAGTTTCTTTTAAATCATGTTCAAAGTTTCTTTGACTTATTATCTTTTGAATGAAACCTAGGGTTTTGAAATCGGACGCAAATTGGCGGAGATATGGACCTAAAAAAATGACATGTTTTTGAGGGGGTGACCCCAAACTTTTGAACGGGAGTGTATACCACGAAAATAATATTATTAGCAAGTCTATATGACATGCACAGCTATCACAATCAATTATCACATTCATGATGATACATTTAATTATCACTATATGGAAAGTAAACCATGCGTTCTCTCGTTCTCACATTGCAAGTATAAATTGCAATATCATGTTAATAAGAAAAATCAGATCCCAATGATACAGTTAAATGCAAACAATGATCTCATCTCCCTCTGGAAACCCCCATTTGATTGAAACAACAATCTGTTTAACATCAGTTTCTTTTGTTTTCCTATTTACAGACAAAGACCAGTGCGTGGCGTCTTCCCAGAAAAAGGTAAGTTTGCAACTGGCTGTGACAGCATTGTTAATTAGTAAATCATGTACATGCAGCAGCGGTGGAATCGCGGCCTTTCAAGTGCCGCCCTTGGAGCGGTTTGGTTAGCTGATGAATGTAATGTTTAAAAATTCGACACACTTAATTGGATTATTTCGTAGAAGTGCGTAGAATGTGCAGTTTTCAACGGCTCATAAAATATTTCAAATTATTCTAATAAAAAAAAGAAAAAAAAAATATAAAGGAATGTTTGCCACGGGGTCTTAAATAAATGTGTTCAAATTTTTAGTGGGATTAAAGGTGAAGCTCCTAGAAAAATCATTGGAATATTTTTTTAAATGGTTCATCCATAGACATGTTTCTTTTTGTTTTAAATATTTCCAGGTGAATTTTAAAAGTTTTATTTCTCCTATTTTATTCACTTGCATGATGTGTTCTTCGGATTTTTTTTTTTTTTTTTTTTTCCTTCTAAACCATTGGGGGATAAATCTGCTCATCAGACACCCTAACAGGAAGGTTAGGGTAGTGTGGGGTTAAGGCCGTCTTCTACAATGCCGGTAGAAGCCAGGACTACTCTCTCCTCGACCCACTAAAACACATTCCTATGGTCGTCAAACCCTACGTCTCTCCGGAACCACCAAGAAGGTATTGCTTCAGAGAGGGGCTAGTGCATATCGCACCCTCAAGGTTAGCTGCCGTAGCCTAGCAGCAACGAACATCGATGACTCGCACTGGAGAGTCCATCACGATAGCATGCTGGCGCTTAGCCAGTTTCCCGAGTGGTCCTCGCCACTCCCTTTGTCCTTGGAAGGCGGGCATTTGCAACGATCTTAGAGTAAACCTCTCCAGGATAGATTGCCAAAGACATTTTACAGGAATGTCATTTTTGAATTCTTCCAGATTTTTTGCCAGATATGTTGCCACCTAGCATTTACAAAATTCTAAAGATAAGATATTCTTTACAAAATTCATCCAAATTTTTTTTTGGATTCGTTGAAAAAAAAAAACATAATCTGGGAGATTCCGTCCTCAGTTCTGCAAAAAGTTGTGCCAAAATTTCCTGTAAAAGATTTCTCTAGTCATCGATTCCAGAGATTCTGGGAAATTTATCTCAAGTTTAATTTTTCTCTTTTATGTGTTCTGGAATTTCGGAATGACACAAGTTCCAGTAGATGCTTTTGCATTTTGAGGTAGAACTATTGGCAATTTGCAGATGTTTCAGAAGCTTCTGTACTCTTTTTTAGATTATTTCATTATTTCGTTTTGTTTCTTGTCAAAGGAAAAAAGGCTTCGTGGTCGCGCGGCTAGTGTGCTGAGAAGCGTGGGTTCGATTCCCGCCGCAGCTGTCAGGAAAAGTTTTCGGCTGTGCTACTGGGCGTTGCATGTCCGTTATCTAGTGTCGTGCTACCTTCAAATGGCGATTAGCTCACTGGAAGCATTGAACGTGTCCGTGTCTAAAAAAAGGGTGCTAACAAGTAGAATATTTGGTAAAATAAAAAAAAATCAGAAATTTTTTAGAAGACTGGATGACGTCTTGTTTCCATTGACGATTGAAAACATTATTATGTTCTTTATCTTAACATTTCAATGAAAATGATGGGCCCTACTCAAAAAAGTTTTAAACCATTCCGGAAGACTTTGATGGTTCCTTTTCATTTAAATTTTTATTCTTAATAAAAAATTCAGAATATTCCAGAAGGTTGAAGGACGTTCTAGAATCTAGATGATATTTCACTCCCAAAATGTCATTATAATTATTTATTTTGATTGCTTCATTGAAAATTTTCAGAAGAATTATTGTTGAAATTGCAAATAAATACTTGGACAAATGGGTAATGGTACTTATAGAGTAATTCTGTCAACATTTTTTTTTACCTGTATTAACGAGATTTTTAGCCCTAGGCTCGGGACCCACGCTTTACTTCCCTTCCGAAGGAAGAACTCACATCTTGCGAGTTTCTCGGGAGTGTGATTCGATCCCAGGTCCTCGGAGTGATGTTGGGGACATAGTACCACTGCGACCATTAATTTGATCTGTCCTCGGAGTGATAGTCAAGTTTTTTTTTGGTTTGTATTTCTGTGTGTTTTAACTAAAGCTAATTCTACACTTAGATAGTCAAGTGTTCTAACCATCACACCAGGTCCGCTCCTTCTGTCAACATTATTTTTTGGAATTCGTGCATAAATACTTGTTCAAATTTTATCAGAACTGCATACGTAGCTTCTTTTGTACCTAACCGTATTTGCAAATTGATCCATGAACTAGGTTAGGGACTTGTTTCAAAATTGCTGAAAATAATCCTCTGAGAATCATGCCAAAACTCTCCCGATGGATTTTTCCAAAAATATCAACAGTAATTCCTCCTAAGAATTCTTTCAGTATTTGGTTGGATACTTTTCGATAATTATATATGAATTTTCAAGAAATGGGCCATGGATTTAAAGACAATTTTTATTTTTTTTTAAATTATTTTTTTTGGAAAAACTGAGAAAGTAACCTTATGTATTTAACTGTTATCAATTCAGATCCCGTGAGGAGTTCAGTAGGTTCTCCTGGTGCTAGCTGATCCAACGGGACTAGCCACGTTTTAAAGAATTTTAGTGTGTTTAGTATTTAGTGAGTTATCTTCTGATTATGCTATGAAATATTTAAAAAAAAAACCTGAAAATGTTGCTTCTTTACGTGAAGATTCTTTCAGAATTCTTTCAGATTTCTGAACTATTTCTACTGTCTTCTCAGAAATTCCTTATATACTATTGCGTTTTTTTTCTGCAAATATTTCTTTCAGGAATTTATAAATCTTTCTTTGAATTTAATTAGAATCAAATTCGCCATTTCTTTGTAGTCATAAATTGACCCCGAAATATGTTTAGGAACTTATTTCAAAGCTGTTGAATAGAATGGGAGTTCTTATCATACCAAAAAAGCTTATCAATTGCTGTTTCCTGGAGTTCCTTGTTCGGAAAACTTTCTAATAGTTCCAGAATTTTCAGGTAATTCGTCATAGATTCATTAAAGATTTCTTTATTATTTTTTTTTTAAATTTAATTACCCTTAGAACACTGATAATCAGGGGATTCACTAAACACGTAAACCGATTGAACTGATCAAATTCAATTACATTTCATTCACCATTTTATGAAACATTTAAATAATCAGATAATCATGGCTTACGCAATTATTCTATTTCACAAGCAATTACTATAGGGAAATATCAAAGCAGATCCCGGGAGGAGTTCTGTTGGAATAATCTCCAGGTACTGGCTGACCCAGCGTGCCTGGTTATGTTTAAAAGAATGCTGCATCGTTGCTGATTGTGTTTAACATATGAACGAAATTGAGAAATTCACACAAATAGAAAAATATAAAATAAACCATTGCGTTTATTCTGGAAAAATCGTGAGTTTTTATCAATTTTTATTATGGAATATTTCAAAGATTCTTGAAAATTCTGTTTTCTGAAATTCCACAATTGTTTCTAATGTTCTTAGAATATGTTGAATTGTTCACCTTTTTGAGAGTTATGTTAAATATAAAAAAACAGAAACGAGAATTTAGAACATTCCAGAAAACAGAGATGCATTTTGAACGCTCATGATCTGTGAGCGTGCCAAAATTGTTCCCTTAAAGCTCTCAAGATCATGTATAAAATTATGAACACAATCTAGATTACTAGATTGAACACAGATCGGTGTTCAGAATTGACAGGTCAGATGTGTTTGGTTTGGATTGGGAAATTGGAAGTAGGAGTTTTCTATCGACAAAAAAGCAACATTGGAATGCTTCCGAGTCCTTAGCTATCGTTAGGTATTCCTTTCTCATTACACAAAACCGAAATGAGCTCTTCGATTCCATTCCAACAAAATCATGACGTGTTCTCACTAGCCCGGTTGGGACCATCAGATACGCGGAAGTCGTGCAGTAAAAACCACGCCATAATACGTTGAATACAAGTAGATGTCCGAGCTTAGCCGGGTGTACGAAGAAGAGCCCTTTTATTCGATACTTTTGGTGGAACAGTCAAGTCTCCGTCGCGTTGGTTGTCCCCACAGTAGTGTAGGGCCCACGCATTATACTTCAGTTGCTCGGATGTCTTCCATATAGATAACTAAACTCACAGCTTTTTACATTCAATACCTTGAACCACCATTTAATTGACTATTAAAAAAATTGACTAATCATTTAATTTTCACTTCGAAATCCCAGTTTTCAATTTAGCACTAGGTCTAACATTTGCAGGAAGAATAGCTGTATGTGTCGGTAGCAATTTGTTGCTTTAGTTGCTACTAGCTACGAAGAGCACTGTGATCAGGCGCCTCAAATGTTTGAACATGAACACGGCTCACGTGAGCACAGCTTTTGAACAGAACATGAACAGAACGCGTTCAAATGCATCTCTGCAGAAAATCTCTCTTCCTCATAATTCGAGAAAAATCAAGAAAGTAAGCGTTTGGCTTCTTGACATCTTCGTTAGATCTGGAAGTTTTCAGATTATTGGGGCCGATTCTTTGTCTTACGGTTCCAGAAATTGTATTTCAAAACTTATCACCACATTCAAGAAGATAATCTTTTAACATTATTTTCTTCCAAAAATTCTCCACAATGTTTCAGAACATTGCAGAAGGTTAGATTTTCTGTACTTCTACTGAAGAATCCAGATATAATCAAATGTTTTTTTAGAACTTAGTCTCGCAGATACAAATACTCCTGACTACATAAGCAACTTAAACATTTCAGAAAATTACTCGGTTTGAATTGTTTATACATTTACTAGTGAGTTTATAAAGATGCTTTGTAGGATAAATTTTTGAAAATACTAGAATGCTTCAGATGATTCTTTGTTTCCTCCCCATATAACTTCTCCTTATTCCCAAAATTTCTAGGAATGATATGTTTTTAAGCATAAATTGTAAAATTGTAAGTCATTCAAGGATCTTCTTGAATATTACAAAATTTTGTTGCTTATGTATTTTTAGCTTGAAGTTTAAGTATATAAATGAATTCACCTTGAAGGTAGATTTTTCCATAATATTTATGCTTAGTTTCGAAACATGCTGGAAAATTTGTATAGTGGTAAATCAGCCAAAGGTTGAAAGTCTTCAATAAAGTTATTAATACCCCGGGAAGATTGTTCTTCGTCATTCTCCTTTTCCAAAACATTCAGTCATGCTGCAGAGTTAGTGTCTTGTTGGTATTTTTGATTGAATCCAAAAAAAAAAAAAATTGGAAAATATTCTAAATCTTCTGTACTAAAAGTTCTATTTTCACATATGTTTGTAACATGCCCAATGATTTTTTTCTGAAAAAAGGGAATAATAAAACTACATTCAAACCTCCATATAAATAGAATTAAGTTTTATAATTTCTTCATTAGTACCTCCATGAAACTAACATTATTCAGTGGGAACTTGATCGTATTCAAAGCAACTGTGAAAATTTAGAGGCGTCGTTCAAGTAAACAGCATCTTTCGAGAGTCTGTTCAAAAGTTTCGCAGAACTCTCTATTGGTCTATTCTGAACTTGGAACTCATGATCCCCTTAAATCTCTGAAACTTTTCTTGAAACTCCAAAAATCCTTCTTGAACTCCCATAAAGTCTTACGGGAATCATATGAATCTCCTATTAAACTTCCCTGAAACTCTTCTGGAGTTCCCTAGAACCTTCTAAAATTTTCATAAGGGCCTTTGAAGACCACTGAACCTCTCTGAAACGTCCTTAAATCCCGATACTCTCCGAAGCCCACACGAAACCTCCTGAAACCTGTAGGAAATTCCTTTAACACCCTCCTGAGAGCCTTTCAAGGCTCTGAAAACCAATAAAATCACCATGAATCTCTCTAAAATCCCTTAAAGTTTACCTGAAACTCCCTGGAACCTTCTAAAGCCCCTGGAAACCTCTAAGAAATGTTTATGGAAGTTTCTGAAACATTCTTCGATATTATACTTACCTTACCGATCAGGCTAAGGCCGGCGTGGCCTCTGGTGTACATAGTAGCCGTCTCCATTCCACTCGGTCCATGGCTGTTTGTCTCCAGTTCCGCACTCTGCGTAGGGTCCGCAGATCGTCCTCCACTTGGTCGACCCACCTAGCTCGCTGCGCACCACGTCTTCTTGTACCGGTCGGATGACTCTCGAGAACCATTTTAGTTGGGTTGCTATCCGACATCCTGATGACGTGACCCGCCCACCGTAGCCTCCTGATTTTCGCGGTATGGACGATAGTTGGTTCTCTCAGCAGCTGATGCAGCTCGTGGTGAATTCGCCTTCCATCTGCACTCCGCCGTAGATGGTACGCAAAACCTTCCGTTCGAAAACACTAAGGGTGCGTTGGTCCTCTGCACGTAGGGTCCATGTTACGTGCCCATTGAGGACGACCGGTATTCAGTGGGAACTTGATCGTATTCAATGCAGTTGGAAAAATTCAAAGGCGTCGAAAAGTAAAAAGGATCTTGTATTGGTCATACTATGCTCGGAACTCTTGATCCTCCAAAATCTCTGAAACTTTTCTTGAAACTCCAAAAAAACTTCTTTAACTCCCATAAAGTCTTACGGGAATCATATGAATCTCCTCTAAAACTTTCCTGAAGCTCTTCTGGAATTCTCTGGAACCTCCTAAAAATTTAAAAAGGGCCTCTGATGACCACTGAACCTCTCTGAAACTCTTTCTTATAAATACACCTAACAGAAGGTACCATCGTTGGGGATGACAATGGGTCAGAGGGTCGAGATTAGGTCAAAACATTATCTGAAATATCTCATCAAGTATTGCGAATATCGAATCAAAAATTTTATGGTGGCATCCTCGTAGTTTCCAGCAGTTCTTGTCAAAAAATAGGTTTCTAGAGCAAATAGTTATTTCTTGAAAAATGCCATTTTTAAGGCTCGATGAAACCTCACACTTTGTTTTATTTAGGTGGATTGATACGTTTTAGAATCTCAAACTCATATCCATCATATAATACATTATTGGTAAGTAGTACCTTGACCAGAATTTTAATAACTTGTTTTATTGTCAATGCGGAACAAATTCAGTCCCCTTGACCCATTCTCGCCCCCTCGAAGGGGTGAGAATGGGCCAATTTTCATACACTTGTAGTTTTAAGGAAAGTTGACGAACTCCAAATATTTTTTCATTATTTGTGCATGCATTATTAAGAATCACATTCTTGTGATCAAAGGAATTTTTAATGCAAGAAGCAAAACTTATTGAACAAAGAATGTGGAAATATGCATTTTTGACCCATTCTCACCCCCCCCCAACCGACGGTACCACAATTCATTCACGAATTTATCCAAAATGTTTTGAGTATTTTTAAAAATTGGTAAATGTGGTTGTGTTACAACAAATAATAACATGAAATCTCTTTGAAACTTACGCAGAACATGCATACTATTATAGCAGCTTACACTACCACGATTGGTTAACTTCACTGGATAACTATATATTCATGCGATGTGCGATAATCGATACTGTTACTTGTTCTGTTTCGAAAAGCCATGTTCATTCTATTGAAAAGAAATTCATTTGTTCTGCCCTGCTACACTTCCAAACCCCTCCGTTAACTGAACTTCAGTAACTGACCCCCTCGAACGCCACCACGGTTCTTCCGATTAATGCATCCTGTAAACAACAACGGTTAATCCACTCGATGTACCATCAGACTTGGCTATTGAGCGACTTACCCTTGAGGCTACACATTTCAGTCGGTGGTCCGCGTTACAATATCTAATGGTCGTGTCCAACAACAACAACGTTGGAAGTCGCGTCGTTTATCTGTGCATCTTCTCAACCAATCGATGCCGACCCAGCACTACCACGGTAACATGGAAAAGGAATAGATAGCCGGAGCAAGCAGAACATGAGTTATCCGCGCACATCGCGGAATCGGCACTGAAAAATAGTTTCGCTTTCCACGGTCGACGACGCCCGCCGATGCGATGGGGGCGAGCTGGTGTCGTTGTCAGTTTGAGCATTGATGTTGACAGCGGCCAAGGCGGCGGCATTCGAGCATTGATGTCCGTGTCCACGTCCATGTCCGCCGGGATGGTCGGTCTCATTCTCTGCTCAATACTCATTGCGCCGCTGCCGACAGACGGGAGGTCATGTTGAACGTTTTGCGATTTATGGTACCTGATTGGCAGCAGAGGAACTCTGATTTTCATCGGAGAAGAACGGATCGACACACGGCCATTGCATTTGCAGCGCATTCATAGCTTCGGGTAGATCTAATGTGGCGGTCGGATGACTTGTGAAGTTGGTAAAACTTTTGTTCCCACAATTCTGTTTGGATGCCTCGGGCGGGGCATCAATTGAAGATAAGCAAGTGATTGCATTAGATGGATTCTTTGCACGATAAAAGGTACATTGAGGAGGATGTCCAGTTGATATTAATTCATGTTTCGTAAGGTGTAGATAATGTACAAGTTTATTGAAATATTGTCATGTAAATTTTTACATATTGTATTGAACTGCTGTAAATGGCATTCGGTAATATAATTTTTGCAATTTCTCATCGTAATAGGCTGTTTTACCTCACGCAAATCTGACAGGAAAAGGCCTACTTTCCCACACCAAATTAACAGTGCTGTAATGGTTCATTACAGCACTGATTTGAGTTGCGTAATGAAGCATTACAGCACTGTTTTCAGTTTTGGTCAACTTCTTGATGTTTTCTGAACGCAGTTTTGAAAAATTGTGACAACCGCACAGTATAACCTGTTATGATCAGATTTTCTTGAACATGGCTATGAACATCAGTGTGCAGTTTGATGAAAAAGTTTTGTTTAAAACTATCCTCAAGGGTAATTTATGAAATTGCAAAAAACGTTTTACGCAACTCGGTGCAGAACTCGATTTTTCCAGCACTCGTCGTAGTTATCGTACGACTCGTGCTGTAAAAATCGTTATTCTGCACCTTGTTGCGTAAACTACTATTTTAATGTTTTTGTTCAAATATTCTTCATCAAGATAAAATTCTCAGAACGAAAGGGCATCAATATCAAATTCCACCGACTGAAACGACTCCAGCTATCTTCTACACGATTTTGCATCACGAACACGTCTGTCACTAACTTGGGGGGTTTTCGGCCTTGCAGTCTCCGGTGCAATCAAAACGATATATATTTTCGATGCCCGACGTTTCGATGGACTATGCCATCTTTTTCAAGGGTTCTATTTAAACAAATTGGACGTAGTACATATTAAAGACAAACAGAAAAACTACAAAGGTGAACACAACTTACAGAAATATCGTTCTTCGTCTGGTGGTATGAATTGCACATGAATTTTAGTCAAATTTTGGACGGACTTCATCAATTTCCTACAATTTTACAAACAATGATAGAAATAAACAATTTTACATAACATTTAAGACATTACTAACTATTTTTGTCAGGAAAAACAGGGAAGTTTTGTATGGCGGGTCACTACTCTGATCGTCACTATGTTATTCTAATTTTAAACCGTCAATTTGATTCTAGTCAGAAATTTGTTTGAATGTTGCGTACAAGTTCTGTGGGTTTTAGTTTCCTATTGGGTGTCATTGTCGTTAGTGTTAGTGATGTCAGTTATTTGCCTATCTACGTGGTTTGTTTTGGTTCTTGTCTTTAGTGTGTGTAGTATTCCTGCATATATCATACTTAAGCTGTCGCAGTCGCTTCGTTTGTTTACCGTCCTGTCTGTGTTAATAATGTGGCACACTTCTAGAACGGGGAGAGCAGAGAAACGTCGATGGCAGTCGAGTATCTCCGTTCTGTCCAAATCGAAACGATGTTTGTTGTCGGCCGAATGCAGCAAGAGAGCTGTTCTCTCTTTTAGTCGGCCGAGTTCATAGCTGTTGTAGTTGTCGTCGTTGTTGTTGTTTTCGATGTCATTCATTAGTCTGTCTAATTTGGTCATGTCGCTTCTGTGGTGTCCTATTCGTTTCTTCAGCGTGGTGGTGGTTAGTCCAACGTAGCTTGCATCACAATCTCCGCAGGGTATCTTGTAGATGACGTTGTTACGTTGGTCTTTTGGTATTGGATCCTTGGTCTGGGTAAACAAACTCTTGATGGTGTGTTCGTTCCTCATCGCCGTCATGATATTAGGGAAGTCAGTTTTGAATGTTTTTGTCAGTCTATTTGTTAGGTTTGGAACGAACACCATAGGTTTGTACATGACTTCCTCATTTGTACTGCTACGTCTATCCGCTACATCTCTGCGCTGATTTATGAGGCGATGTCGGAGTGGTCGGGGATAGTGGTTTATTTTTAGATGGTTGTCAATGATCGCATCAACCTCTGATTGAGACAAATTAGTGCTCAATTTCCTGACTCGCTTTATAAAGTTCGAGACCATGTTCATCTTCATGTGAAGTGGATGACTCGACAAATAATCTAAAAAGCGACCGGATGCCATTGGTTTACAATACCATTCGGTTTTTATTGACTGATCGGGAAGTCTGACCAGAACCATATCCAAAAACGGCAGCCTTCCGTTTTGCTCTACTTCATGAGTGAACTGTATGTTGGGATTGTAGCTGTTGAAAACATTCAGCACTTCCAGCACCTTATCTAGCGGTAATGCTAAGATTAGGTCGTCCACGTACTTCTTTATGACCGGCGTTGGAAAATTGATCTTGGCCATAACATTTGTCATCAACATTTCCATGACCATATCTGCGACGGTGGGAGATAATGGGTTACCCATCGCTGTACCCGAAATTTGTTTGTAGTACTTCCCTCGGTAGGAGAAGTAACTACACTCGATACAGAAGATCGTAATCTCTATAAACAGATCAAGATTTATGTCTGTATGTTGTTTGATCTCCCCCCAGCATTCTATTATTGTGTGCGTGACCAGCTCCCGAGGAATGCATGTAAACAGAGAGACAACGTCAAAAGACACGAGCACGTATCTCTCTGGCAAACGAACAGTGTTGATATACTCACAAAAAACGAACGAGTCTGTAATGTTGTACACACTGTTGATGGACGCTTGCAGAATGCGACCGACGTATTTCGAGAGCATGTAGGATGGTGCACCAATATTCGGAACCACGGGTCGGAGAGGTAGGTTGGTTTTGTGTACAATGACACCCAATAGGAAACTAAAACCCACAGAACTTGTACGCAACATTCAAACAAATTTCTGACTAGAATCAAATTGACGGTTTAAAATTAGAATAACATAGTGACGATCAGAGTAGTGACCCGCCATACAAAACTTCCCTGTTTTTCCTGACAAAAATAGTTAGTAATGTCTTAAATGTTATGTAAAATTGTTTATTTCTATCATTGTTTGTAAAATTGTAGGAAATTGATGAAGTCCGTCCAAAATTTGACTAAAATTCATGTGCAATTCATACCACCAGACGAAGAACGATATTTCTGTAAGTTGTGTTCACCTTTGTAGTTTTTCTGTTTGTCTTTAATATGTACTACGTCCAATTTGTTTAAATAGAACCCTTGAAAAAGATGGCATAGTCCATCGAAACGTCGGGCATCGAAAATATATATCGTTTTGATTGCACCGGAGACTGCAAGGCCGAAAACCCCCCAAGTACAAAATTACCAGTCGATAGCATCCACAAGTCTGTCACTAATTACATACATTTGCTCAAAACAAAAGAAAATTACAACTTTTTACAGTATCATTTCTCTGTCCCCGGTCGCCATCAGGATAATTCAATACAGAAAATTACTACTCTCAACTGAGTTAAAGTTGAAACGTGCAATTAAAAACCATAAATAAGCTATCCAACGAGATACCTGGCAAATTAACGACACCCATCCCTGCCATTACAAAATTCAGCTGGCGAATTTTTGCATTTCCGATCCCATGGTATGCACCTCCCGAGGATAAAGTGCGCTAATGGCACGTAATAATAATAGCGTATATGCGACTTATGTACTGATGTCATTTAGGCAGATGTATTGATGCTAACCAAAAAAGCAATCGTTCTGTATGATTCGATTTCTACCAGAAGTTGCACGACACAGAATCAACAGTTTTCGTTTGACTGTTATAACTTGTAATCAAGAATAATAAAATATCATAGGATATTCTTGATAGAAGGAATTTTTTCCCTACCCTGTTGGAGAAATTAAGCCACTGCGTCCAGGAAGCTGAACTTTTGTGGAAGGAACTTAAGGATTAGTCATTTAGTGATAGACATATTTTTTGACCTCAGCCACATCGCCAGTGTTAAAATTTCTAAACTCTTTGCAGATTTTTTTTTGTTTGTGTTCGGCTTTGCTAGGCCATTTTTTCCACAGCTTGAAACATAGGTAGACTTTAGCCAGCCTCACGTCCTCCTCCTTTCAAGTCTACGTAGCTTATGGATGGATCCTTCCGTGATTCCTAGGTATTCGTCTTGAAATCGGAAACTAGATAAATAATCTTGCGTATTTTTCTCGAGGAATTTCTGGAGATTTTTTTAAGGCTTGGAGGAATGTCTGGAGGGACTCCTCAAGGAATTTCTCGAGGATTTTTTGACGAATTTCTGAAGAATCCATCAGCACAACAGTCTGGCGCTTGACAAACTGTTTAGTTATCCTTAAAAAATGTGGGGTGAATAAGTAAAAAGTATTTGAAACCTTTCAAAGCTAATGACAAATTGCAAACCGAGCGTCGGAATCGAATCCTTGACCGATCTACGAGAAAAATGAACCTCAAACAAAAAAGTCAAGACTGATACCGACAGGTGGAACATGAATTAAAAATAAAACTGAAAACTAATTATTGTCTACTGGAAGACACATGGTTTAGCTCTCATTGGACAGACAGTATCAAGCTGTCCAGTTATTCGTTAATTCAAAAACTTTTTTAAACAATTTAAGTGACATTTTTTTGCATTTGAACAATGTAGTAATGAGCTGGATTTTTGTATGACAAGATGACAAATTTTCCGTTTCTGCAATGAAATGGAGAAAAAAAAAACGTGAGTATTTTTTTTTTTTTTTTTTTTTAAAAAGACACGGACACGTTCAATGCTTCCAGTGAGCTATTTGCTCTTTGAAGGAAGCACGACACTAGACAACGGACTAGCATGCAACGCCCAGTGGCACAGCCGAAAACTTTTCCTGACAGCTGCGGCGGGAATCGAACCCACGCTCCTTAGCACGATGCGACTAAAGGCTTGGTGACCTTAGCCGCACGACCACGAAGCCACACATGATTTTTTGCCCAATTTTGGATAACTGTGCTGCTGAAGAGGCAAGAAATGAAGTATTCATTAACACAGCTCTCCAAAGTTTTGATCAAACAGCATCACATTAGGCAAAAAATCATACATAACACAGGCTTTTTGTTTCACTCCATTACTGTAAAGGAGAATCCCTCAACCGATTTCGTCATATTTCCTAAAATATTGAAAGATAAATTTTCATATATGCTCCAGAAATTCCTAAAGCAATATAAAACGTTTTCCACGGAGTCCGTGAAAGAATTGAGGTTTGACTTCACCTATTTAAATCGAATCCCAGAAATTTTGAACCATTTTCTGAAGGAACTCTTGCACAAAATTCATGCGGAATTTTTCGAATATGTTCGGTCCAAATTTCTTTAAAGAAATATGGTTGAGCTTTTCTACATGAATTAAACATGTAATTTAGGGCAGAGTTTCTGCAAAGCTTCAATGATTTCTAAAGGAATTTGTCGAAGAAATTTGTGGAGAAGTCCTTATACAATATTATACGAGAATTATGAAAGTTGTGCTTGTACTAATCCGCTTGAAATTCGCTTGGAGTTTCCATCAACAACAGGAGGCTCATAGATAATTTCAGAGGCCTTCGGAGTTAACATTCAGATAACATTATAATTTTTCATTATTCAATGAACTTTCCCCTGAACCCAGCGATAGCGTTAGAAATATTATCAAAATAGTTATTTATGCAACAAGTTCCAAAATGATGATTTTTTCAGCACGAGTCGTACATTTATCCAACGAGGCTTGCCGAGTTGGATAAATACGATGAGTGCTGAAAAAATCGAGTTTTGCAACGAGTTGCATACAAAGTTTTTTGTAATTACGAAAAACACCAATTCAGTGCGATCTTTTCTAGCTACACAAACATGTATCAGTAGGAACCACGTGCGCGTGCTCATGCTTATCGGCGTAGTTTTTTGTTTGATCAGGTAGGCTCTGGTGTAGTAGGCGTCACCAATGATCGAGCTCTCGTTGTCAAACAGTTGTGCGTGGGCAAGAGCAAAAGCAGATACAACTCTAGCTCTACACTTGATTTGTAGTTCGAATCCGAATTAAAATCGTCCTGATTCGGATTCGAGCTACTCAGTAGATGTAGAGGCAGTGGCTGAATCTACGGAAGGCATGGTGGTAAGTAAAAAGTGCGTACGAGCAAAAGTGCCGAAAAGTGCTACTTTTCAGCACTCTTAAGAGTGCCGAAAAGTAGTACTTTTCGGCACACTTACATTAGGAGTGAAAAGTAGGCCATTTCAGTATACTTCAGCCAACTGAAATGTTCAACTTTTCACAACGTAATTATAAAAATTTCTTTAAATGCAGCTTCAAGCTCTACGCCAAATTGCTCAAGCGGGTCTCTGCAATGAATTTTGGCTATTTTTTTTTGGTTTTAATACAATGGTCTAGCTAGAATTTCTAATTATCATGCAACTATCTAAAGGGTCTTCAGTTAGTCCAGTGGTTAAGGCTATAGATCGCCAATCCGGAGATGGCGGGTACGATTCCCGTTCCGGTCGGGAAAATTTTCTCGACTCCCATAGTGTGACTCGGGCATAGTGTATCATTGTACTTGCCACACAATGTACAAATTCATGCAATGGCAGGCAAAGAAAGCCCTTCAATTAATAACTGTGGAAGTGCTCAAAGAACACTAAGTTGAAGTGAAGCAGGCCAAGTTCCTGTGGGGACGTAGAGCTATACAGAAGAAGAAGAACAAGATCTAAATAATTGTGCTTAGAGGATAAAACTCCATAAATGTCGAACAAAATTGTGCCTTTTTCTAGTTAGGCCGTTACAATTATTTATTTCACTTTTTGTCCCACTACTCGTTGACTAGTTGAGGGGGGGGATAAAAATAATAAAGCATTTAATTTGAAAAATATTAAAAACTCATCGGATTTATTAAAGAATTTTGAACAAGACCCGAAATTTTGATAAATATTTTTTCATCTGCCCCCTCAAAATGCAAAATCCAGCCAAAAATTTTTGAAGGGGGGGAGACAAAAAGTCAAAATAAAATTTGTATCAGCCTTAGAAACATTGGAAAAATATTAATTTGATTAGTTTCATTCCTTAGTACTATTAAAATTGGCTGAAATATCGATCGATATCTTTTCAAATATCTCTCAATATATAAGTGACTGATAAATGAGAAGTAGACAACATTTTTATGGTAGTATAACAGTTTGGTTACGTTTATATATAAAAAAATGCATTACCTTACTAAACTGTACATTTCCGACCTGCAGACCTTAAAGATCTTAGTTCCAGAATAGTTTGGACGATCTAGATCACTAAGTGAATGTTGCAAAGTTATAATCGAGTTGCTTGTAATATTGAAAGGTGTAGTAGTCATCAGCGCTAATGAATTCCATGTACAGAGCGAACAAAAATGATGTAGATCTTTAAAAAAATCTATTCCAGAGTAGTTTTTTGTTTGTAGTTTGGATGACCTAGATCTCACAACTCATGTACCATAAAAATCCTTCGAAAAGGGCTTTCTTATTTTCGGCTTCTATCAAAAGCGGAGAGAGAGTACATTGGAAAGTGGTACAATGCACTATTTAGCACAACTGTTACCTTTGGAAATAAAAAAGTTCAGAGGGAAATTGTTTGGAAGCATAGAAAATATTGCATTTTTTACCAAAAGAAGATATCCTCAACTGAAGCCCCCGTGGACTACTATTCTTAAACTCCCTTAAATCATCTGAGACGCCTTAAAAAGTCTTAAAATCATTTAAGCTCCATAGAACTCTCGCCAGTTCCCCTGAAGCCCCCTGAAATGCCTTGAAAGACCTTTAATTCATGCAAAACCTTCATACCCCAGGAACTTTTCTAAAACCACAAGAAACCATTTTGAAACCCCCGGGATCCCCCTTGAACCCTCTGAATTGCCCTGAAACCACCCTCAAATCCTCTGAAATCTCCAAGGACCCACCTGAAACCCCTCGTAAATCGCTTTGAAAACATTCGTGAACCGCTTGAGACTTTCCGAAACCTCTCTTCCCAACAAACATATTTGCTGTACAAGAGTGGAACAAACAACTCTTAAGCAAACTTTAGCTTAAGAAACTGTTATTCAGCTAGTTCTGTTACATGGGTTATACCCCTGGGCTTGTGGACTTCCCTTGAACACCAAAAAAACACTTTGAAACCTCTTGTGAACCACAATGAACATCTCTTACATACCTGGAAACTTCAATGAAACCCCTTGAAACCCCCTTAAGAATCACAGAAACCTCATGGAGACCTCTGAAACGTTTCAAAACGCATTGAAACGTCATGAAACTCCTCTAAAATCGTTTTGAAACACATTAAAACACTATTGAAATTCCCTGAATCTCCTGAACTTCTGGTAACCCCATTGAAGCCCCCTGAAAGGCAGACATACTTTGAAACATCCTTTGAACCTCCCGAAACGCTATTGTTGGGGGGTGGAAATCTTTCTTCGGCACGGCTACACGAAAATTGAAAGCAGCTTTTTGTTGGAGCAGCTTCAACGCTGGTATTTAGATTTTTTATTTACACATTTTTCTTGAAATTAATTCTAATTAACTTACATTTTGGTATGTAAAGTTAATTTAGATTATCCAATCATGTATAATACTGTTCTATTTTCTTTCCCAATCGTACTAGTGTTGCCAGTTTCACATCGAAACATCACCACAACAACCATGAAAAGCCTTGAAACCCCGCTGGAATCCTCTGAAACTTCCCTGTATCCCTCCTTATCATGAAATACATTTAGATAATGCGGACCTGGTGTGGTAGTTAAAACACAAGACTATCACGCCGAGGTCCTGGGATCGAATCTCACTCCCAACATACTCACAAAATATGAGTTCTTCCTTCGGAAGGGAAATGAAGCATGGGTCCCGAGATGAACTAGCCAAGGGTTTAAAATCTCGTTAATACAGACAAAAAAAAATAATTGAATAATAACAACTAAGTTAAATAATCTTCTCGTGCACTCCATACTCATTACCTAAATGGAGAGATTCTAGCTCACTAAACTTTTAAGGACGCATGCATCATTTGGGCCTCGCTAATATCACAGAGAACAGACTTCCAAGCTAGAAAAATAAATCTCTTGGTAATAGCCATCGCTAGAACTGGAAACGAATTAAAAGAAAATCCCTTCCTTCCAACTTTCACAGCACAGTGTGAATCTATCATATAACGCCAACATGTTATGCAATCAAGCGAACTATTTCGCTTCACAGTAATCTTCACATAATCTATCACTTTACGCCTGGCATCAACGCATCGCTACGTAAACCCCTATGTCAAAATAAATAATTCCCAACAACATTCCGACATCTGCATGACCTTGTGCAGGCCTGTTGGCAACACGCGATTGCAATGATCATTTCGCTCCTCATTCCTACATTGACCTGAAACCTGACGTAGCAGACGCCATTGTCGCCCAAAATTAGACGATCATCAGTACTCATCAATGCTGAAAATGTCATTTCAACATACACATCTAAATTCAACCACCTACAGCTCATTTTAGAAACTGAACCTGAGGATGTGGTATATGAAAAACTTTTGTGTCTAGTTCAGTTTTACAAGAAAGTCACGGAAAATCGCTCTTTTTTGAATATTTAAGGTAAATATCACGGACTATTTTCGAAAAATGCTAATTAATATTCATTTTTCAGCACTGGTACTCTTACACTGAAGACGTTTGTTGGTCCCAAGCTGCTATCTCATTGGTTCCTTGTGTGAGTGCAGCCAAAAGTACAGCTTAACTGTATATTTTTTTTGGCCAGAATGCTTAGTGTTAACCAGTAATTCTTTTAAAGCAAAAACTAAGAATAAGTTCGATTTTCGTAAGTTTTCGTTATACTTGTTAAAAAAAATGCCTCTTAGACTAGCTACAACTGATGTCCATGCCCCATAGTTCTGAAGTTGTTGCTTATTCCTAAACCAAACGTGTAACTATGAAGGCACAAGAAATACACTACCACCGCTAGGCAAATTAATTTGGGATTTTATGGGCCTGGCTTGATATCATATTTTATTGATTTAGGGTTAGTAGAGTGTTTTATTAGTGGAATAGACAAATATTGCGAAACACTAGTCAAGCAAGACAGTATGTCCCATTCCGAAGTGGTGAAATTTTTTGAGTCAACTGCATTTAAAAATGTACTTCGCAAACCGAAACATTGTAGATGTCGGTTTTTCCATACGTAAATACAAAACCCTTAACCGTGAAACCCACTTCAGCGAAATGTCAACTTCGGTTGGCATACAACTTTTTTCAAGTAGAGCCCGTACAAGTTTCCATCATAAGCCCATAAGAAGCGCCTGTCTGCGTGTGTACCTACTGTGGCATAGGGTCCCAGTAGGTACTTTCTGTTTGCGATCCAATGCCATCACGTCTAACCTATTAACACGTTTCACGAATGCACGCGGCATGTTTCGCCTTCCCCTCGCGCGTGCTGGATGGCCGCGGCGGCGGCGGCGGTTTCCGATCAATATTCCCATGAAGGTAAACACTCTTTACCTACATCTGTCTATCCGCGCTGCTTGTGGTAGGCCCCACTGACTGCCTGTGCTGCATGCATGCACAAGATCCGAAGCAGCGGCGGCGATCCAACCAAGATGCACCCCATAAATGTCGGCTTGTTGCAATAACTGCGAAGCACCCCAGCTACTCATAAAAAATAGCAAACACCATCGTCGGTCGTCGTCGTTGTCCTCGTCTTTGTTGGTTGTCGCTTTCTTCCACTGACTGACCCTGAACATATTGGGCATACCTGTGTGGTGGTACGGTATGGGTCCCAAGCAGAAGACGATGGTTCCGCCGATGGGTCTATGCTCGGTTGATGTTCCCTAGCAGCGTATTGGGATCCTCCGTGTCAGAGGCTCGATCGCACCGAAGCGATATCTATTGGTGCGCGCCCGGTCCCGCGCGAGTATCTCTATGATGGCCATACGTCATAAATTCAGGTCATACGAGAGGGAGAACTTTCGATCCGTTCCCACGCCCTCACAAAAGGGGGAGAGACGCGCGTGCTTAGACCCAATGTGCCCGAGCAGAAATAAAAGAGAAAACATATTTTTCACCTATCACTTTTATGTGTCGTGAGGCACTCACTATTAGGGTCCCATATTGCGGGAGGTATACATAAATGATGCATCGATGGAATTTTTCTAGGCAGCACCACTGGAAGGTTGAGGAGGGCTGGTAGGTAGCCGAAGAAGAAATTTGGCCGTCGGGCTGGGTGGCGGTTTGATGGGCGGGAAACTGTGTGAACTATTTCAAACCTTTCACGACGTAAAGGTGGCGTTAATTGGGATCGTTGCAGGAAATGGGTTGAAAGTGAAGGTGATTGGCCGAGTGGGTATTCATAAACAAGGTTGATCAAACTTTGGGCATCTCACATCTCAAAGGTCAATAAACTTCTCATCCTGAGATTTTCGTTGCCTCGTGTACTTCCATATATATATATATATATATATATATATATATATATATATCTGTTTATTTTTTTAAATTTGTTCGTTGTTTTAAAACGTAGTTCTTGCACATTCATTCAAGATCACCAGCATTTACACACTGCAGTATTATTTTTTTGACCAAAACAGTTGTGTCATTGGTTCCTTGTGTGAGTGCAGTTAATCTGGTGGAACTAGAGTAGTAACTATGGGCGTTCAATCAAGCTGAATCAATCGAACTAAAACTGAAGTTGTTCAAATCTCGTCATATAAGTTGGTATGTAAACAGGCCTGGTATTAAGCCACTCATTTGTGACTGGATTTCATAAATCATCAATTTGCATCAACACATGAAAACTTTTCCTGGAGCGGATCTAGTGTAAAACACGTGACTATTACGCCGAGGACCTGGGATCGAATCCCACTCCCAACAAACTCGCAAAATGGGAGTTCTTCCTTCGAAAGGGAAGTAAAGCGTGGGTCCCGAAGCGAACTAGCCTAGGGCTAAAAATCTCGTTTATACAGATAAAAATAATTTTTTCTCTATCCAACTTTTGAAAAGGGCATATGAAAAAAACCTTGCCTTATTCTTATAAATTACAACTCAAAAACGGGTATAGTTAATTAAAGCAAAGTGTCTTGAGTATACCAAAGTGGCGAATCCTTATCGTTTTGATCTCTTGCTCGATTGGAATTATAAGGATGTCAGCAAATCGGTTGTTCCAATTTTAACGTTTCTCCTTTTTGTTCTCTAGCCTCGTTAGTTTGAAGGACTTTAAGAAAAAAAAAAATACACTGAGAGTAATATTCATCGTGGATCTATGTTAGATGTCATATAATTTAAACTTTTTTAAACACCTTACCCTTCGATTTGTTTTATTATTAGAAAGCCGACTTTCAACCTCAAAATTTTCTAAGTGGCCTAGCTTGGTCGATGTTTTTGTAATAGATTCTAAGTAATGTTTTAAACATCGAACTGTACTCAAGTTACATCGAAATAAAAAAATACAAAAATGTATGACAATCGGAGTTGCACTATATCATTAGAATATTTTCGACAAAAACCTAAAAAAGAGAATAACACTTTACATTTTTAGTGTTATTCTTTTTTTTAGGTTTTTTGTCGAAAATATTCTAATGGTATAGTGCAACTCCGATTGTCGTGATACTTGGAGGGTTTGTAGTTCATCGAAAATAATTAGATCCGTAAGAATGACCAATTTTCAGATAGGATGTTCCAAAAAATCAAGGTTTTTCAAAACCAAAAATTTTCGAAGAAGCAACATTATGTTAAAATGCAAAAAAATATGCACATATATTAGTTTTTCCCCGTTTTCATGGTCTCGGGACCAAAAGGGTACGCTGGTTTTATATTTTTATCAGAAAATTGAGGTAGTTTGACGTAACTAATAAAAAAATCAGAGATGCATGTTTTTTAGTTTTGATATATGATTTGGTGAACTACAAACCCACCAAGTTGCACAACAATCGGAGGTGCCCTTTATCGTTTTTCTGTATTTTTTGATCGTCCGTCGCAATGGTCTTTTTTTCATCTATTTTTTTCAAATTTCTTCAAAAATCGATGAAAAATATAAAATTCAAGAAAAATAGTTAGAATCATTTAACAATCTAATGCGACTTGACAAATGTAAAGCCTGAAAGTAAGCTTTCCACAGAAAAAAAATCTTGCGTAACTTCAAGAAATTACTCAAAAATCCAAAGAATTTTTTTAAGCGGTTTTCCCTCAGAAAATGGCCAATATTTCATAAAAATATTGTGAAAAAAGCAACGTCAACAATATATACTAAATTACTTTTTACACGTTTCTTGTAAAACATAATGTAGTGTGTACCGTCATACGAAGTTGATTAATGGAACAAAAAGCCAGGACAACACAAGTTTTATGTAACTTTACCAGAAATTTCTTCCAAGTATTTTTTTGTAAGAAATAATTTTAAGGCCAAGGTCCCACAAAAAGTATTCTCATATTATCTCTTAAAACTCTTCTGGATTATCTGTAAGACTTATCCACAATAATTCTGATAAAAAATGAAGCAAAGTTTAGATAAATATTATAAATTAGGTTTTTTTAAATTGTCTTTGAAGTCATTTCTCCGCATTCTGTAGATAACTGTTCTTAATTTTGATTAATGTGTTTCGAAAAATAATTATATCAGGCATCACTAAACTTTACCAGTCCTGTTATTAGAAAACCTAGAATAGTTCATGAAGCGTCTCATACCTGAAAGGTTCTCTCAAATAAAATATAATATTTTGTAAATTATTTTTTTTTGTTGGAAGACTTTTTAAATGTTGAATGCATAATATTCGAATTTTCTCTCTAAATATACTTTTAGCGATTTTTTTTTCAAAATTTCAAGGAATTTATGTTTATTAGTTCATTTCAAAATTCTCTTCAAAAAACCTTTCCTGTTTGGTTAATTTAACCACTCCAGTGGTACACTAACTGTCATCTCAGGGTGTCGACCCAAATTTGAAAATCAAATTCCCTGAATTTTTAGTCTATTTCACTAAAAATTCCAGGTCATGTAAATCGAAGCTTAATTGAAATTCTCTGAATTACCGAGGTGTTTTGTAGGAGAAGATAAATTAAAAAAAAGTAAAATAAAGTGCACCAGATTTTTTCCAAGAAATTTGATCAAATTTAGAAAAAAAAAAAACAAATTCTTTTAAATTCTATTTAACATGGCGAAACTTTTACGGGAATATTGACAGCTTTTCTTCAAAATTCTTCTATCATGAGCTGGAAATACACAGCGCAACATTTTTTTTTGTCTCAAGAGCAAACTTATGTGTCTCGGACAGATTTTGGGCCGCTGAATCGGAATCGGGGCTCAGATTTGCTCCAGCACGTCACAATTTTGAGCAATACTTCAATTTATAGGGCAAAATATGCGATTTTGGGCTTTTTCGACTGCAAGCCATAAGCATGGAAATATATTTTTTAAGCAATCATAGGCATGCAAAATATTTCGATTAACCAAATCAAATTCGATAGATTTAGGAGTAATCTTAGATTCTAAACTTAATTTCAATGACCACTACAATACCATTATACATAGGGCAAATAATATGCTTGGCTTCATAAAACGCTTTAGCTTTAATTTTGACGACCCCTACACAATAAAAACATTATATGTTGCCTATGTTAGGTCTATTCTGGAATATTGTAACATTGTGTGGTCCCCATTTCAAAGTAAGCATATCGATCGAATAGAATCAGTACAAAAGCAATTTCTATTATATGCTCTTCGAAAATTAGGTTGGACTACATTTCCTCTTCCATCTTATGAAGCGCGCTGTAGGCTTATCAATATTCAAACACTGAAACAGCGTCGTGAAACTGCAATGGTTTTATTTGTTAACGACATCGTTTCGCAGCGAATTGATTCAACTGAAATCTTATCAAAATTAAACTTTTACATACCCTCATGGCCATTGCGAAATCGACACTTGTTTAAAACTACCCATAGTCGCACAAACTATGCCAAAAATGAACCTTTGAATCAAATCATGAACATTTATAATCAACACTGTGAAACTATTGACTTGACTATGTCGCGGCATAATGTAATGAAATATTTTAACACTATAAGAAATAACATCAGTAGTAATACTTAAAATATTTTAAAAGCACAAATTATACACACATCCACCAGCATACACTATTTATATATTTTCTTATATGTATTTTATCAACAATATGTACTCTAGCTTTAAGAAATGAAACAAAAACTGTATGTATATGTACTAGTCTACGTTGTTTGACGAAACTGAATAAATAAATTTTATACCAGTATGTAAACTTGCATGCAACTTTTGAAGAGTGACTTGTTTGGGATATATCGTACCTAACATACATCGCTTAAATCTATTCAATTCAATTTGGTAAAACGAAATATTTGCATGAGTCGTTAATTTAGATTTTAATTAACCAATTTATCCTTTCATTGATTATAAATATATTTCCATGTTTAATAGCTTGCAGTCAAAACAGCCCAAAATTGCATATTTTGCCCTATAAATTGAGGTATAACTCAACATTGTGACGTGCTAGAGCAAATCTGAGCCCGGATTCGGATTCAGCTGCCCAAAATCTGTCAGAGACACAGTTTTATTTATTTATTTATTTAATTTATATGACTTAAGTCTACGTGAATATTTAAACTAAAAACTATAGCAAACTGGAATTTGACACTTTTCTCTTAAAACATCTAGAACTTTCACCAAAAACAATTACTCATCGAGTAACGAAAAGGTTCGAACGCACGCAGTTAATGTCTCGTAGAAGCCGTAGGCTGTTCTGTGAAATTCAGTAAACAACAAAGCCGAAGGCCTTAGTTGCCTCTCCATAGCTCGGAAGTTGATTCGTGACAGAAGAGAGGGTGCATCCATTTCGCCGTAAAGCAACTTCACAATGAACGTAGATTGCTGGATGTTTCGACGTCGCTGCAACGAATCGAGTCCAAGAAGCCGACATCTCTCAATATATGGCGGGAGATTTTGTGGATCACGCCAAGGCAAATTCCGCAGTGCAACCCTTATGAATCTGCGCTGGATGCGTTCTATCCTGATGTTCCACGAAAGCTGATAAGGTGTCCATATAATAGAGGCGTTTTCAAGTATGGGACGTACCAGAGCACAATAGAGAGCTTTAAGGCAGTGATGTGTTTGCTCTTGAGACAGACCAATAGACCAATTAACAATTCTGTTGAAATAAAGCATCAAAATTGCTACTACGCAGCTCCGGAAAGTTCGCTGGGGGGTCTACAACAATACTAACAAACTCCTATATTATTATTTTTCTTCAAATTTCAACAGATTTATTTTTCAACTATGCTTTAAAAGCGCCATCAATAACTATTGAAAATTCGTACGAATTTTCTTGTTAAATGCAGCCTGATATTTCAGATCTCACTTTGAATGAAAATCTGTGGATTCCTAAACAAAAATACAAGATTTTTAGAAGATTATGTTCCGAACTTTTTCCTCTTGAAGGAAATTTAGAAGATTGGTAGTCCTTGAAATAACTGAAACTTTTCAAGTGCTTCTCAAAACTGGATTTTCATAATTTTCAAATTTCAAGAACGTAATTCTCTGAGGTTTTTAAAGGAAGTAGACACATTGTCAGCATTTTCGAAAGCTGAGAAACCTGTTTTACCGAAACGTTACAAATCCAAAATAAAGTAAAGTTGTGTCATTTCCTTTCAAGTGGAGTCAGTATATATCTGACACTGAGGTGATAGTCGAAATACGTGTATCTGTCAAAGGATAAGCAAAAGAGGGCGGAATTAAATGGTACAATAACTTATTACGTACTTATTTGAATTTTGAATTGCAAAAATAAATCCACGAGCACCGGTTGGAATCGAACCCACGACTACCAATTTAATAGGCTGGCGCTTCTTTCCTCCAAGCTACGGAGCCATTTCGCCATCTCCATCCCCTGGAGGCATAAAACTTAGTTCGATCCCACTATCGTGCATAGTTTGCTTCTTTTCACAATCCAACCCAAGTAACAATCTTGATTCTATTTGGTGGCCAGGCTGCATTGAGAATGGTATAAATCCAAGTATTCTTGAGTTATGCTCTTAGCTCTGGCATAAGTTGAAAGAAATTTAAGACGATCATATGGTGATGTTGATTAAAACCATCGATAATGGACCGACCACCGGCCTAGATTTCAATGGAATCCATGTTGAGAAAACTCATGAACAATCTTCTCATGACCAGGAATAATATTTTTAAATATTTTATTAGTGCATTATACAGTGCGAGAAATAAGTATAAAGACAGAGCCGTTTTCCATACAAAATAATCATGTTTAGGGATCAAAATCTCTTTTTCTAGCGATTCGATTGTTATGGAATTTTGTCTGCCACCTTAAAATAACTAGAATTTTGGATAGAAATATAAATCATCATCCATGAAAACGTTTATATCGACTTTTCAGATTCAAATAAATATAAAGACACATTTTTATATGGAAATAAGTGTCTTTATATTTATTTGAATTTGAAAAGTCGATATAAACGTTTTCATGGATGATGATTAATATTTCTAGCCAAAATTCTAGTTATTTTAAGGTTGCAAACAAAATTCCATAACAATCGAATCGCTAGAAAAAGAGATTTTGATCCCTAAACATGATTATTTTGTATGCAAAACGGCTCTGTCTTAATACTTATTTCTAGCACTGTAATGGAAGCGCGTTGCAATTTTTGGAAATATCTTGCAACATATTTACGACGAATTTTGCTTGGCATTTGGTATCCTTGTTACACCACGGAAATATTTCCAATTGGTGTAAAAAAAATAATCTCGATTACAATAGTGTGTCATTTTCTTTGTGTGTGTTTTTTTTTTAAATTTAATTCACCAAACTTTTCTGTCGAAATGAAAGCTGCATCAGCAACAACACTGATAAATTTATTATGGTTTTATCCTGCACTTGAAGAATTCTACAAGAAGAGAGCAATTCGTCTTGAGAGTCTTGGAAAGTACAACAAGTTTTAATAGAAATTTAAAAACAACCCACCAAGAGTATCTTAGGATGGGCCGCTTTGGTCTTATGGCGGGTTTATGGTTTTTTTCTTCCTGTGTTGGGGACATGATACCACTGCGACCATTTATTTGATCTATTGTGGTGTGATCCTCTTTGTTTTTGCCGTACTGGAAGTGTTGGTCCCTATTTAGAAGGGATTATCCTCCCAGTAGTTGGCGTGTGTCCCAATCAGGTACTATATTTCTAATGAAATTCAGCACCCTTTTGGGATTGCAGACCCATATTTCCCACGGTGCCAACAGGCCCTTATCAAGGTATTGGCAGCGCTTACGATAAAGCGCAGCACATTCGCACAGTAAATGCTCAGAGCTTTCGCTCTCTAATTTGCAAAACCGGCACTTATCATCTTGCACTCTCCCAATTGTTTTGAGGTGAGATTTACAAGGACAGTGACCTGTAATTAACCCAGTAAAAGTACTTAAATCATGTTTATTCAGGTTTATTAACCTTAATGTTCTATTAGCATCCGGAAATATGAATCGTTTCGATTGACGACAATCCGGTGTACCAGCCCAGGTAAGTTTCACTTTTTCCCTTTCTAAGTTCTTTAATTCCATTTTAAGGGCACAAGGGGCTATTCCGAAGAATGGCTCGGGCCCAGTAAACTGAGTGGATGACCCAATTTTAGCTAACTGATCAGCTTTTTCATTTCCTTCTATTCCGCAATGACCAGGAACCCAATAAAGATTGACCTTATTGCGACAGGACAATTGCTGCAGCAGCTTGGTACATTCCCACACTAGACTTGACGTATATACTTTGGACTTCAACGCACTTAGCGCTGCTTTACTATCTGAACAAATACAAATGTTTGCATTTCTGTAGCGCCTTTTGAGACAGATGTCGGCACATTCCAAAATTGCATAAATTTCAGCTTGGAAAACTGTTGGCCAGGTTCCCAATGGTAATGACAGATTAACTCCAGGGCCAAATACTCCCGCCCCTACCATGTTATCCTGTTTTGACCCATCTGTGAAGAAAATTGTAGAGCCAGGTCGAAAGTGTGGTTCTCCTATTTCCCAATCCTGACGAGTCACATCAGGAACATAGAATAGATGATCGAAAAAGTTACGTTTCAACATATAATCTTCATTCATTGAGTATATTGGATTTATTTTGAAAGTTTTTAATATGCTCATATGTCCCTTTAGATCACTTTCAGTGAATCTACAGGACCTTCTTAGCCTCAGAGCACTTTTAACCGCATCCATTTATGGGTTTATGGTTGAGTTGATGTCGTTTTGCAGAGAAATTTGGTTTATGCATGGTTTAAAAAAACAGATGTTGAAGAATACTTCAAAAGCATTATAAAATTAATTTTGTTACTTGGGAAATCTCCTTTGGATGGGATTAGATGAGCATCACTCACATATCTCTAATATACACAGCACATGTACAGGGGATGGCCAAAATGTTTGGGATAGGCAACTTTTTTTTTCTCTCACAAAAAGTTCAACATGCTATAACTTTCCATAGAGTGCATCAAAAATCTCAAATTTTGACTGTTTGTCGACCTATTATATGTGCATCATTGGTACAAATTTGGGCTCGATTGCTTAATCTTTCGCAAAGTTAGAACCATTCGGGTAAAACAATATTTTTTAGACAACTCATTTTTGAACAGTCATATCTCGAAAACCAGCGAACCGAATTGAATGAAATTTTGAACGTACACTAACAATATACAAATGCTTCTAAACTATTAAAACATAAATACTTTTTGAACGTTGAAAAAAGTTATCATGAACAGACACTTTTTGGATTTTTCTCGAAAAAATGTATTTCTTTATGTCATTGTCAATAAATTTTAGTGTTGATGTCCAAAGATTTTCCACTTCTGTTCTCAAGTTATCTTTAATCAGATACATGGGGTGGGCAAAATGTTTGGGATAGGCAACTTTTTTTCTCCCACAAAAAAATCAAAATGCTGTAACTTTTCATAGAGTGCATCAAAAAATCTTAAATTTTGACTGCTTATCAACCTGTTATATGTGCATGATTGGTACAAAATTGGGCTCGATTGAATAATTTTTCGCGAAGTTAGAACCGTTCGGGTAAAACACTATTTTTTAGACAACTCATTTTTGAGCTGTCATATCTCGAAAACCAGAGCACCGAATTGAATGAATTTTTTAACGTTTATGAACAATATATTGATGCTTAACACAACGTTATAAAATGTTATATTTTCTCACGACGAATTAAGTTATACCGGGTTGAAATTTTTATCAATATAGAGGAAAATAAGTCAAATTTATAATACCATACAAAAATTGCTAAATGTGTTCTTTCTTCAATCTAAATAGGCTCTAATATATCTGATTAGAGATAACTTGAGAACAGAAGTGGAAAATCTTTGGACATCAACACTAAAATTTATTGACATTGACGTAAAAAAATTATCTTTTTTCGAGAAAAATCCAAAAAGTGTCAATCCATGATAACTTTTTTCAACGTTCAAAAACTATCTATGTTTTAATAGTTTGTGAAGCATCTGTATATTATTGGTGTACGTTCAAAATTTCATTCAATTCGGTTCACTGGTTTCCGAGATATGATAGCTCAAAAATGAGTTGTCTAAAAAATAGTGTTTCACCCGAACGGTTATAACTTTGCGAAAGTTTAATCAATCGAGCACAAATTTGTACCAGTGATGCACATATAATAGGTTGATAAACAGTTAAAGTTTGAGATTTTTTGATGCACTCTACGAAAAGTTATAGCATGTTGCATTTTTTTGTGAGAGAAACAAAGTTGCCTATCCCAAACATTTTGGCCATCCCCTGTATATTAGAGCCAATTTAGCTTAAAGGAGGAATACATTTTGTAATTTTTGTGTGGTATTGTAAATTTGACTAATTTTCCTCAATATGGGTAAACATTTCAACCCGGTATAACTTAATTCGCCGTGAAAAAATATTACATTTTATAACGTTGTATTAGGTATCAATATATTGTTGATAAACGTTAAAAAATTCACTCAATTCGGTTCATTGGTTTTCGAGATATGACAGCTCAAAACTGAGTTTGATGCACACTATGAAAAGTTACAGCATGTTCATTTTTTTGTGGAAGTAAAAAAGTTGCCTATCCAAAACATTTTGGCCATCCCCTGTATATCAAAGCAAGGAAGGAATTATTTTTGAATTGTCTTCCGACGGCTCACTGAATTGTCATACCGATAAGTAATTGGAAGGCAGTGCCCGAAGCTTACGACAACCTAAAAATAATTCCTCTCCCGTTTTGACATGCACGGGCACAACAGAGATTTGTTAGTTCAAATCTCAATCTGTTATGTGCATGAATGTCAAAGAATTTCCAACATTTTTTTTCGAGCTTTACATAGTAATCTGTTAGCTCTTCCGCCGCAAAAAAGTGGGACAAAAAATAATAATCAAATGAAACAAGCTCACTTATTTTCATCAATCCATACGTCCACGGGGTAAAATGCAATTGCCAAGGCACAGTTTCAAAAATTGAGTTGATTTTTTACATTCTACATTCTACAAATTCATCCAATAATGAACGTCTCAACGAATTATAGAGAAACTCGCAATGGACATCACCCGGAAAAGTCCTTAAAAAACGGATGCATAAATATGTATGTGCAATTTCCTAAAAATATGACTAGAATTTATTTTGAGAAAATTTCTAGAAGATTCATAAAAGAATTCTCAGCAGAAATTATAGTTTTTACTACACATTCGGAAAATAATCGTGAAAGTGAAGAAAATGTGTTACAATTGGTGGCACGAAATGCCATTGCTGTGAGTGCATTATTTGGCGTAGAAATGAAAAGAAATCAGGTCCGTGGATGCGATCATGTATTTTTCATGTATTATAAGTATAACAGTTTACTAAATATCTTTTCAATATTCGCTTTCTTTACCATCCTTTCACCTAGCTGTTTTAAGTGTAAACACTTTCTAAGTTGATAAAAGGACTTATAAAATAGATCTTGCAGGAACATGAACAGACGTAAAGCTGAGAGAGATAAGTTAACCACTGCTTGTTTGTACTATTAATTTTATAATGCAGTAAGACTTTTCAAACTCTTTGAGCCAAGCATAGATTAGGCGGTACTGTTCAACTGTCCTCACTCATAATGCACATTTCAAAATCAATCCCAAAAACCGCCATCCGTTAATTTATCCTGTAACCCTAGCGGGCATCCGTGCGCGAACTTTGCACGTTGATCGTTAAACGATAACCGCAGCTGCTGGGGAGAGCACACAGCCACGATTCCATTACGGTGTAGCTCGCGCTCCGCGTAATGCCCTCTTCTGTTGTTGTTGCTGCTGCTGTTGTAAACATCTATACGGCCAGCCCCCAGCCACCAGTCAGTGAAAAGCGAAACTGCCTTACAACACCCGACATAAACGGTTCGGTAAATAGCCGTGGGAAATTTCGTTACGCCGCGCCGTTTGAAACTTTGGCCCGATGACGGCGATGCGATGGCTGACCATTTGCAATTGGAATTGGCAGATAATGTCTCCACGAGCGTCGTCATTCGATGAAAATTTACAGGCGGTCCAGTCGTCCAGACTCCATCAGCAGGGCTCTCTTCAGTTCAGTTGATCCCGCCGAGCGCGAACGCGAGCGCCAGAAGCTAATGCGCCCCGGTAATAGATTCAATCGGTTTCATGCGCCTTCTTTATTACAATTCGGGGGGATCCGGAGGCTGTATCGTCGACGCGGTTGCTATTTAACTGGGGAAACACGGGGAGCTGCGCGTGGAACGTGAAAAAGTAAAATCAGTAAAATCGAAAGTGCACGAATTTAATTGTCGTGATCAATTAAAATTCAACACAAAAGTATAGAGGTGGGTTTCCACAGCAGCTCCACAGTGGGACGCCACCGGCTTGACGGAGGAAATGTTTTCAATCAGTTTGGTTCCACCGATTGTGAGTGTTTATCATTCCAAAACAGAAGTGAAACAAATTGTTTTCGTCGGTTAGTTGAACTATTTTGACAATTTGAGAATCAGCGAGTAAACAGATAAAATAAGATAATAGAAGTAGTAGTTTTTGAAGAAGTAGCATAAGTAGAAGAAGTAGAAGAAGTAGAAGAAGTAGAAGAAGTAGAAGATGTAGAAGAAGTAGAAGAAGTAGAAGAAGTAGAAGAAGTAGAAGAAGTAGAAGAAGTAGAAGAAGTAGAAGAAGTAGAAGAAGTAGAAGAAGTAGAAGAAGTAGAAGAAGTAGAACAAGTAGAAGAAGTAGAAGAAAAAGAAGAAGTAGAAGAAGAAGAAGATGTAGAAGAAGTAGAAGAATTAGAAGAAGTAGAAGGAGTGGAAGAAGTAGAAGAATTAGAAGAATAAGAAGATGTAGAAGAAGTAGAAGGGCTGCAAAACGGTGAGTCGATAAGGAGAGCGTCCAATATAGCTCTGGTCCTCACAAGTTCCTACCTCATGCTTCCACGGGTCAAGCGATGACAAAGACCGCCAGCTAAGAGTTGTGTGCTTAGCTGGTAGTGCAGCCTGGGCACTGTTGTCCTTCTGACTTCAGCTAGATTGAGGAGGTACGATCCGAGTGTCTGTTCACCAAGGAGGTGCGGCTCAAACAGCGTCTGTTCTGGCATTCAGCGGCTGAGTAAGAAACGCTGCACCACGCCCAGCTAGATCCAAGGTGGTAGCCCCATCAGCGTGGTCGTCCCAGTGTTGGTTGGGACGTTAAACAGAACTGGTACGATGGCCCTCCGGCGAGACAGGAGTGTTGGCGTAGGCCCAATAAGCCACCCGTAAAAATCCCCATTGCGCATAACATAGGAGAAAGTACGACTCGATACAATCGGCAAAGACCCACGCGACGAAATAAGGACTACGATTGGAAACTTGGAACATGGAATTGCAAGTCACTAGGTTTCGCAGGATGTGACAGGATAATCTACGACGAACTACATCCCCGCAACTTCGACATCGTGGCATTGCAGGAACTTTGTTGGACTGGACAGAAAGTGTGGAAAAGCGGGCATCGAGCGGCTACCTTCTACCAAAGCTGTGGCACCACCAATGAACTGGGAACAGGATTTATAGTGTTGGGCAAGATGCGACAACGTGTGATCGGGTGGCAGCCGATCAATGCGAGGATGTGCATGTTGAGAGTTAAGGGCCGTTTCTTCAACTACAGCATCATCAACGTCCACTGCCCACACGAAGGGAGACCCGATGACGAGAAAGAAGCGTTCTACGCGCAGTTAGAGCAAACATACGATGGTTGCTCGCCGCGTGACGTGAAAATCGTTGTCGGCGACATGAACGCGCAGGTAGGAAGGGAGGAAATGTACAGACCGGTAATCGGGCGAAACAGCACGCCGTATCGAATGATAACGGCCAGCGATGCGTTAACTTTGCAGCCTCCCGTGGTATGGTAGTTCGAAGCACCTTCATCCCCCGCAAAGATATCCACAAAGCCACCTGGAGATCACCCGACCATCAAACAGAAAACCAAATCGACCACGTTCTAATCGACGGTAAATTCTTCTCGGATATAACCAATGTCCGCACATACCGCAGTGCGAATATAGATTCGGATCACTACTTAGTCGCTGTATGCATGCGCTCAAAACTTTCGACAGTTATCACCACGCGTCGAAGTCGAACGCCGCGGCTCAACATCGAGCAACTTCGTAACGTAGAAGTGGCTCAAGACTACGCGCAGCAGTTAGCAGTGGCCCTACCAACGGAAGAGCAGCTTGGCGCAGCTACACTTGAAGATGGCTGGAGGGACATCCGATCCGCCATAGGTAGTACCTCGGCTACAGCACTAGGCTTCGCGACTCCGAATCACAGAAACGACTGGTACGACGGCGAATGTGAACAGTTGAAAAACGAGAAGAATGCAGCATGGGCGAGAATGCTGCAACACCGTATGAGAGCGAATGAGGCACGTTACAAACAGGCGCGGAACAGGCAGAACTCAGTCTTCCGGATGAAGAAGCGCCAGCAGGAAGAACGAGATCGCGAAGCGATGGAAGAGCTGTACCGCGCTAAGGACACACGAAAGTTCTACGAGAAGCTGAACCGCTTGCGCAGAGGCTTTGTGTCACAAGCCGACATGTGCCGAGATAATCACGGGAATATTCTCACGAGCGAGCGTGAGGTGGTCGAGAGGTGGCGGCAGCATTACGATGAGCACCTCAATGGCGACGTTGCAAGTACCGAAGGTGGCGTGGTAACAGATCTAGGAGTATGTGCACAGGACGAAAGACTCCCGGCCCCTGACCTTCAAGAGATTGAGGAGGAGGTTGGCCGGTTGAAAAACAACAAAGCCGCTGGAGCAGATCAACTACCAAGCGAGCTTCTAAAATACGGTGGAGAAGCACTGGTGAGAGCACTACACTGGGTCATTACCAAGATTTGGGAGGAGGAAGTATTACCGGAGGAATGGATGGAAGGTATCGTGTGTCCCATCTACAAAAAGGGCGACAAGTTGGATTGCGGGAACTACCGCGCGATCACACTACTAAGCGCTGCCTACAAGATACTCTCTCAAATTTTATGCCGCCGTCTATCACCGATTGCAAGAGAGTTCGTGGGGCAATATCAGGCTGGATTTATGGGTGAACGCGCTACAACGGACCAGATGTTCGCCATCCGCCAGGTGTTGCAGAAATGCCGCGAATACAACGTGCCCACACATCACTTGTTCATCGATTTCAAATCGGCGTATGATACAATCGATCGAGAACAGCTATGGCAGATTATGCACGAATACGGATTCCCGGATAAACTGATACGGTTGATCAAGGCGACGATGGATCGAGTGATGTGCGTAGTTCGAGTATCAGGGACACTCTCGAGTCCCTTCGAATCTCGCAGAGGGTTACGGCAAGGTGATGGTCTTTCGTGCTTGCTGTTCAACATTGCTTTGGAGGGTGTAATAAGAAGAGCGGGGATAAACACGAGTGGGACGATTTTCACGAGGTCCGTTCAGCTGCTTGGTTTCGCCGATGATATTGATATTATTGCTCGTAAATTTGAGACGATGGCGGAAACGTACATCCGACTAAAGAGTGAAGTCAGGCGAATCGGATTAGTCATTAATGTGTCGAAGACAAAGTACATGATGGCAAAGGGCTCCAGGGAGGAATCACCGCGCCCGCCCCCCCGAATTCATATCGACGGTGATGAAATCGAGGCGGTTGAAGAATTCGTGTACTTAGGCTCACTAATGACCGACGACAACGACACCAGCAGAGAAATTCAGAGGCGCATTGTGGCAGGAAATCGTGCCTACTTTGGACTCCGCAGAACTCTACGATCGAATAAAGTTCGCCGTAACACGAAGTTAACCATCTACAAAACGTTGATTAGACCGGTCGTCCTCTATGGGCACGAAACATGGACCCTACGTGCAGAGGACCAACGCGCCCTTGGAGTTTTCGAACGGAAGGTGTTGCGTACCATCTACGGCGGAGTGCAGATGGAAGACGGGACTTGGAGAAGGCGAATGAACCACGAGCTGCATCAGCTGCTGGGAGAACCAACCATCGTCCATACCGCGAAAATCTGGAGGCTACGGTGGGCGGGTCACGTCATCAGGATGTCGGATAGCAACCCGACTAAAATGGTTCTCGAGAGTCATCCGACCGGTATAAGAAGACGTGGAGCGAAGCGAGCTAGGTGGGTCGACCAAGTGGAGGACGATCTGCGGACCCTACGCAGAGTGCGGAACTGGAGACAAACAGTCATGGACCGAGTGGAATGGAGGCGGCTACTATGTACAGCAGAGGCCACCCCGGCCTTAGCCTGACCTGTAAGGTAAGGTAAGTAGAAGAAGTAGAAGAAGTAGAAGAAGTAGAAGAAATAGAAGAAGTAGAAGAAGTAGAAGAAGTAGAAGAAGTAGAAGAAGTAGAAGAAGTAGAGGAAATAGAGGAAGTAGAAGAAGTAGAAGAAATAGAAGAAGTAGAAGAAGTATAAGAAGTAGACCTTTCTCCTGAAATCAGGCTAGAACGCTTAGAGCTTTAGTAATCTTTAATAAGAGCTTTCAATCACTATGAACTTCAGTTCCTCAGACATCATTCGCAAAGAAACAATTTTGCAAAACACAATTGCACTGTTCAGATTACTCTGTGTTGCCAAAAACTCTCCCAATCGCCCACATCATAGTCTCATGGTCACGAACCAAGCTCATTCACAAATACCGTAGATGGGAATTTCACAGGTGATGTCGCTCCGGTAATTACCACGCGAAAAGAATCCCCCAAAAAGGGGGCATCGATCGAACAACGCAAACATCCACCCTTTGGCACCGTCTTGTCCCTCGGTCTAAGTGAAATAGAAAGTACCACCTTTCCGCACGTCTTCGTGTCGTACAAAGGTACATAGCCATACCGATGGGCAATTCCAGCCCATCTGAATGGGGGAAAATTTGCCCGATTGAAGAGACCCACCGCCAAACCCCCGCGCGATCGAATAGCGCTGAAAATTGTGTCATCAGTAAGCGTGCATCTCTTGCTTGGCGTTTTCCTTCGGCGTGTTTTCACCAGCAAACAGATTCATTTTCCTTCGCGAGTCCGCGCGATGTCGTCGCCGTGGAACGCGCGAATGGCATTTATTGGCCGCCCGACCGACGATGCAATGGCTTTGGCTGACTGTCGTCGTCGTCATCGTCCCTTATATAGAGCCAAAAGGGAGATTGAAGCGATTTAATGAATTCTACTCGATTTCTCCGCAGAGCAGAAGGGAGGAGGAGCAGGGGAAGCAGCTCTTCTAAACTGATCTCACGAGCACCCGGTCAAAAGATATGGCTAATTGCTGGAGGTGAAAATTCAATTGATAGCAGCGTAAATAAATATCGGTAGGTACGCCTTCTGCAGCACTGAGAAAGTGGCTCGTTTGAAACTGAAAGGCAGCCGCTGCCACCATTGCATTGCATTGCTTCTGGGTGACATCTGTGTGGCGAAATGAATAATTGCAAACCGTATCGATTTCGGTCTCTCAGCTGTTGAGGTTTGTTACCCCAGTCTGTGTGGTTGGTAGGATCCACACGCCGACAATTTATGGTCAGCACGATTCGCTGCGAGCGAGGGCTTTGAGAGCCTGGCGTAAACATGGCGACGTCTACGGTTGTTTCGGCTTGGTTGATCATCTTAAAATTTTTAACGATTTCACCCCAAAGGGCTCTGCGTTGCATTTACCACCGGGTTGCAATTGTGGTATACTAGAGCGAGGTAATAAATTGAGCGTGAACCGATCCGTGTTTGTCCGGGCGATTGTCTTAGAGAGCGGAAGATTTAGGTTAGAGATTAAATGGGGTACAATTGCATGCGGCACTTGTACTTTTGAAGTAAATCAAATAGAGATTGGCAGAAGAATATCAGTTAAGTTGATGAGCAAATGGATAAATCATGCTTACATCCAGTGTTAGATCATATCGACTTTGAAATCAATTGTAAATTACAATTTTAAACCTTTTTAAATAATAATAGTTTTTTTATGGCAAACATAATGATGGCAATTTTTATCCTTTCAATACAAAGAAAGTGGAGATAGACCTGATGTACCCACCCACCCACTCTCCTATCGAAGTTTTTTTTTAAGTTTCACAACACATTATCATAAAGCCAGTTATGTTAACCTTATGTTCCTCTCAAACTACTGAGGTATACAGGAGCTCATCCATCACAAGTAACATAATTAAGTCAAGTACACTTGATGAGGTTATAAACACCCTCTTAAAGCCAAAATAAAATGATCTTGATTTTATGACGGTTCTCGAACATTCATTTTATTTAATTTATTTAGTACATATTACATCAAATTCAATATAAAACTGAATCAACAATATTTCTCCATAATACACGGTTCGTGGCTGCCGTTCTCCATCCTTGGTCACGCTCAATGCTCCCCAAGTCACGCTCCACCTGAACCGCCCATCGTGCTCTCTGCGTTCCACACCTTCTTGTGCCAACGGGATCTGTCGAATCTGTCCAATTTTGCAAGGTCGTTGTCCGGCATTCTGGCAACATGCCCTGCCCATCGTATCCTTCCGACTTTGGCGAACTTCTGGATGCTGGGTTCGTCGTAAAGTGCAACGAGCTCGTGGTTCACCCTTCTCCGCCAAACACCGTTCTCCTGCACACCGCCGAATATCGTCCTTAGCACGCGTCGCTGGTAAACTCCAAGTGCTTGCAGGTCCTCCTCGAGCATGGTCCATGTCTCGTGTCCGTAGAGGACCACCGGTTTTATAAGCGTTTTGTACAAGATGCACTTGGTGCGTGGGTGAATCTTTTTAGACCGCAGCTTCTTCTGGAGCCCGAATTCCGTTGATGATGCGCCTTCGAATTTCACGACTCACGTTGTTGTCAGTCGTCATTAAGGATCCGAGGTAGACGAATTCCTCCACCACCTAGAAGGTATCTTCGTCTATCGTAACATTACTACCCAGACGGATTCGGTCGTGTTTGGTTTCGCCTACCAGCATGTATTTAGTTTTTAAGGCATTCACCGCCAGTCCGACCTTTGCTGCTTCGCATTTCAGGCAGGTGTACAGCTCTGCAACCGTTCCAAATTTTCTTGCGATAATATCCATGTTGTCCGCAAAGCACACAAATTGACCGGATTTTGTGAAAATCGTTCCCGGCTGTTATTGAGGTCGGTTCGTCGCATCACACATTCTAGAGCGATGTTGAAGAGTAGTTGAGAGTATGTTGAGAGTCCATCACCTTATCGTAGTCCCCGGCGAGATTCGAATGAACTAGATAGTTCAACCGAAACCCTTACGCAGTTTTGCACACCGTCCATCGTTGCTTTAATCAGTCTAGTCGGCTTCCCAGGAAAGCCGTTTTCGTCCATGATTCTCCATAGCTCTGCGCGATCGATACTGTCGTATGCCGCTTTGAAGTCGATGAACAGGTGATGCGTTTGGACCTGGTATTCACGGCATTTCTGGAGGAATTGCCGTACGGTGAAGATCTGGTCCATTGTCGACCGGCCGTTTTAGGTGACAGACGACGGAAGATGACCTGGAATAGCACTTTGTAGGCAGCATTCAAAATAGTGATCGCCCTGAAGTTCTCACATTCCAAATGGTCGCCTTTCTTGTGAATGGGGCAGATTATCCCTTCCTTCCATTCCTCCGGTCGCTGTTTGGTTTCCCAGATCCTGACTATCAGCCGGTGCAGACAGGTGGCCAACTTTTCTGGTTGATGACGGAAAGTTTTGGGCGCAGTTTGACCATGACCAGATAGTGGTCGGAGTCGATGTTGGCGCCACGATAGGTCCTGACGTCGATAATATCGGAGAAGTGACGTCCGTCAATCAGAACGTGATCGATTTGAGATTCCGTCTGCTGTAGTGATCTCCAAGTACCTATAACGATAAGGGAGGCTGTGTTGGAAAAAGGTGTTACGTATGGCCATACTTTTGGAGATGGCGAAATCAATGAGTCGTTTTCGTTCGTCTGCTGATGAGCGCTGAACTTATCAATCGTCGGTCTGAATTCCTCCTACTGGCCTACTTGAGCGTTTAAATCTCCTATGATGATATTGACGTCGTGGCTTGGGCAGCGATCGTATTCGCGTTCGAGTTGCGCGTAAAATGCGTCCTTGTCATCATCAGTACTTCCGGAGTGTGGGCTGTGCACATTTATTATGCTGAAGTTGAAGAATAGGCCCTTGATCCTCAACCTGCACATTTTTTCGTCGATCGGCCACCAACCGATCACGCGCTTCTGCATATCACCCATCACGATGAAAGCTGTTCCCAGCTCGCGTGTATTGCCACAGCTCTGATAGATGGTATGATTATCTCTAAACGTTCGCACCATGGATCGTGTCCAACACACCTCCTGCAGCGCTACGATGCCATATTTACCCGCGGTTATTCAATAGATCTGCGAGTATGCGGGTGCCCCCAATGAAGTTCCACGGTACTGACCGAGTTTCCAATCGAAAAGATGTGCTTTAGAATGGGCGAGTCAACATCCTAGGAAGAGCATCCAACATAGTTCTGATCCTACTCTGGCGTCTATGTCATGCTTTTTTGGGTAACGCTTAGATGACCAAAATGTCCCAGTAAACACACCAGGGATAACATGTGTGTTTACTGGGACATTTTGGTCATCTAAGCGTTACCCAAAAAAGCATGACATAGACGCCAGAGTAGGATCAGAGCTATGTTGCATACGATGTTGAATAGGATGCTAAAGTGGAGCTAATATGTGTACACTTTACTCGCGTTTGAATGGAAGCATGTACGCATATGGTCTCAACTTCAGCATCCTATTCAACATCATATAAGATTTTGTGTTAGCTTGGGTAGTCCACGTGGTTAATGAATGACCTCTTGCTGGGATAGTTACATGAATTTATGCTGAGGATTATGCGGTTTCAGCTGGGATTGCTTCAGGAGGGCTATGGAGAATCATGGACGAAAACGGCTTTCCTGGGAAGCTGACTAGACTGATTAAAGCAACGATGGACGGTGTGCAAAACTGCGTAAGGGTTTCGGGTGAACTATCCAGTTCATTCGTATCTCGCCGGGGACTGCGACAAGGTGACGGACTCTCATGTCTACTCTTCAACATCGCGCTGGAAGGTGTGATGCGACGAGCCGGGCTCAACAGCCGGGGAACGATTTTCACAAAATCCGGTCAATTTGTGTGCTTTGCGGACGACATGGACATTATCGCTAGAACATTTGGAACGGTGGCAGAACTGTACACCCGCCTGAAACGCGAAGCAGCAAAGGTCGGACTGGTGGTGAATGCCTCAAAAACAAAGTACATGCTGGTAGGCGGAACCGAAAACGACCGGATCCGTCTGGGTAGTAATGTTACGATAGACGGGGATACTTTCGAGGTGGTGGAGGAATTCGTCTACCTCGGATCCTTACTGACGGCTGACAACAACGTGAGCCGAGAAATTCGGAGGCGCATCATCAGCGGAAGTCGGGCCTACTACGGGCTCCAGAAGAAACTGCGGTCGAAAAAGATTCACCCACGCACCAAATGCACCATGTACAAAACGCTAATAAGACCGGTGATCCTCTACGGGCACGAGACATGGACCATGCTCGAGGAGGACCTACAAGCACTCGGAGTTTTCGAGCGACGCGTGCTAAGAACGATCTTCGGCGGTGTGCAGGAGAACGGTATGTGGCGGAGAAGGATGAACCACGAGCTCGCTGCACTTTACGGCGAACCCAGCATCCAGAAGGTGGCCAAAGCCGGAAGGATACGGTGGGCAGGGCATGTTGCAAGAATGCCGGACAATAACCCTGCAAAGCTGGTGTTTGCAACTGATCCGGTTGGCACAAGAAGGCGTGGAGCGCAGAGAGCACGATGGGCGGACCAGGTGGAGCGTGACTTGGCGAGCATTGGGCGCGACCGAGGATGGAGAGCGGCAGCCACAAACCGAGTATTGTGGCGTACTATTGTTGATTATGTCTTGTCTTAATGATGTTGAACAAATAAATGTATGTATGCTTCAGGAGTTGCTGTTGGTATTCTTTCAGGATTTCTCCGACCGAAAGCTTTTAGGATTTCGTAGTGGTATTCTCCAATTCTTGCTGCGATTCCTCCAGGAATTTCTGCTGATGTTTCGGGAAGTCATCCGAAAACTATTCCGGAGATTTTAATAAGAGTCCCTTCAGATATATCTCTTAGATTTTTTCCAGGCATTCATGATTTTTCCCAGCAATTTCCACGGGAACTCCAAGGGATGTATCCAGAATTTTCCTTGAGGATTTCTCCAATGGAATAGAATTACTCCGTGAATTGATCCAGGAATTTATCTTGGGGTTGTTCTAGCTAGGGATTCTTCTTAGCATGCCTTCAGGAAATCCTGCTGAGACTCCTCCAGAGATTCTACTGGGGATTCAACCAGAGATTTCTCCGGGGATTCCTCTGGAGATTTATTCAAAACAAGTTTATGGGTGTCTACAGTTATTTTTCTAGAAGCAAATCAACCAATTTATAGCAGGGAAATCATTCAGGATTGCTCAATAGATTTCCTTATAGGACTTTTTCTTTGAATTTCTCTGAGGTTCCCCTCTGCATTTCTCCAGGATTTCCTCGGGGTATTCCTACAAGAATACCTCTTACTATTGATTGAGGACTTTGTCTCGTGATTTCTTCCAGGTAGTAGATCTCCTATATATCTTGCTAATCATTATCCTGGAATTTATGCTAGAATGTCTCGACTCTCGAGCCATTTGCTTTGCGATATCTCCGGGAATTGCTCCAAATTTTCCCAGAAATACTAGGAAGCATTGTTAGCAGTTTAATTTTTCAGTAGCATGATTGATCTTATTTTGTGAATATTTTCCTAATTTGAATGTGCATTTTTAGGGCTCTTCTATCACTCAGGAGGAATATAGCCCCAGCAACCGTAGTGGTTACTTCAGATCATTTCTGGCGGCAAATAACTGCAAGACAGGCAAACTGGTCCCTAGCACGGATATCAAATGCAGCCGTTTTGCATTAAAACCCGGTTCGGGGTGGCCATATTAGGATTAGTTTTCCTAGACAAAATCAAGCTATGATTACAGAACAAGTACTGTTAAAGAATGCATTCAGTCAAACAAAACACTATTATAGGATTAACTGATGGATCAAAACAAATAGGTGAAAGTTAGTCATCCTGTGGTAGTAAATTGTTATCCCTTTGGGTATAACTGGGCACTTCTATGTTTTATGTTGGAAGTATGAATTCATTCTGTTAAGTTTAATTGCATTTGTAATGTTCTACTTAGTACACAGCGAAACAAAAATTAACTATTGGTCTGTTTCAAGAGCAAACTTATGTGTTTCCGACGTATTTTGGGCCGCTGAATCCGAATCCGGACTCAGATTTGCTCCAACATGTCATAGTTTTGAGCTACATCTCTATTTGTAGGGTAAAAAATACGATGCTGGGCTTTTTTGACTGCAAGCCATTAAGCATGGAAATATTTTCTTAACATCCGAAGGAAATTTTGATTGTAAAAAAAAGCAAACTATGTGCATTAGTTGAATTGAATTCAACAGTAGAATTGAGGGAGATGAGAGAGACACTCAATTAGCTGCGTAGCTTGGGAGAATAAGAAGCGCTCGTCTAGCGAAGGAGTAGTGGGTTCGATTCCCATCGGAGCACTTTTTTTTTCATAGAGCATGTGTGCAAGTTTGGTATATGTACATAAACGTTTTCAAGTTGCTGCCTGCCTAAGTAAAAACAAGAAACTGTGAGTTAGCAAGTACATATTGAATTCAGCATACCTCAGTTTTCTTATGTTATAGTTCTCTTGCTTATGTTTCGACCTACTTTAAAAACGTAGTTTTCTTCACAATGTTTGAACGTTTCTAATACTATTCGATTATCACTCAATAAAAAAATCCCTGTTTATCGCTTAATCGTTTAACCATTCATACTATTTTATGACATGAACCCATCTTCAAACCATCGTAAAAACCTTTCGCCCGATGCTATCAACACCAGCAATATCAGCCCCGTGGGCTACGCACCATCAATCACCTCTGCGCCTTCTGCGTCGTCCATTTCTGCGAAGACAGAAGCCAGCCCGAAATTAGTCCACTTTCATCTTCTACTTGGTATATTTGATGTGCGTTGACTGCAAAGACGACCACTAGGTACGACGTACACCGTAAACCCGTATCGGGAAGGATGTGGGAAGTTTTGCACCTGCAGGGCTGATTGGCGTGTGCTGCTGCTGCCGCCGAGGTGGTACATTGCCACTTAATACCAATCGATTTACATGCCCAGATTAATATGCTGAGCGGAGCGGATAGATGGATTACCACCAGGCTAGGCTGGTGTATATTATCTTCCAAAAGTCACCCTGCGGGAAATGATGAGATGTGGGTTTCCGAGCGATCGAAAGCATGCTAAATTTGCACTAAGATGCGTTAAATTCAAGGGTAGTAACAGCACAAAAGTCTATAATTTTCCAATTGCAGCTGTTTATGTTGAGCTGGAGCCGGAGCTGGACTTTACTTGGGTTGCTCCGGGATGATTGTAAGTATGCTTTCAAGTGGATTGAAAGTTTGAAACAACCATAATTAAGTGGGAGCAAACGGAAGATAATAACAATGCTTCAAGCTTAGTAAGTGAAATGGTTATTTTGTGAGTACATTAGGTTCGTGATGGTATACAAAATCGACTGTTTTATTCCATTTATTATTATGATCCTGTTTCTAGTATAAGCGAATGTCACATTTTAAGACCCATATCTTGACATTGTATACTTTAAAAGACTATGTTCTAAAAAATCACTCAACAAATAATGAGTATCTTTGGATTGTGTCCTCTGAAATGGCAAATATTTAATGTTCTATGGAGTGTTCCTCTTGTCCGTCGTTACCCAAATATTATGGCGCTGAACATTCTTTTTGAAAACAGCAACATTGTGTATACTATTAAACATTACACCTATACTATAATATACCACCTACAGTAGTGCTACCAGTTAGAGCTGATTGCTAATTGATCTCCTATAATTGACGTTATACAATTAATCTACTGAAATTGACCTACTACCTACCAGGGATTACTTCAGAATTTCCTCTGGGTATTTTTTCAGACATTTCTCTAGGGATGCGTTTGAAGAATCAATTGAAGATTCCTTTAGAAAGTCTACCAAAAATTTCTTCAGAAGTTCGTCTGAAATATCTTCTTGAAAATTCTTTCGAAAATTTCCCTGAGTATTCAGCCAAAAATTATCTCACGGATTCTTTTAAAACATCTTCCATTAATTCATTCAGATAATTTCTCCAGGGATTTGTTTAGAATTTCCTCGTATTGTAAAAATTTTACAATTAATTCTTTCTTGGCATCTTGCATGATTTTCTTCTGAAATTACTCCATTTTTTTTTCAAAAAAATATTCATGAATTTGAGTAGGACTTCTTTCGAAAATTCGTTCAGAGATTTCTTCAAAAATTTCTTCAGCCTATTCCAAAGTTTTTTTCAGAAAATGTTTCAAAAGTTTCTTTAGACTTATAGTAGATCCCCAATCAACCCTTTCCAAATAGCCAACTTCTTGACACCTATGGGGGTGTCGGTAAGTCGCTGACCTCTTGTAAAGTAGGTGCCATATCATCACATCCTTTCCTATCCTCGTAACGGAGAAGATGGGCGTGGCCGGCAGTGGAAGTTTTCATGTCTTTTTAACTTCAACCTCTAATTGGATAGCTGTTCCTCCCCAAATAGCATTCCATAAGCAATTAGAATAGGAGTATTGAAGTTTTAACATGACACCTTCAGTATGCAATCTACGAATTATTAAAAAAATATTAAAAAAAAACAAAAAAAAATACTCTGGTACAACGCAACGCAACGCAAAATGTTTCAAAAGTCTCTTTAGAAAATTGTACTGGGGTAACTTTGGAAATGCTTCCAATAGTTGCACCTGAAATTCCCACAGCAACTTCCAATTTCTCCAGAAATTGCTCTAGGGATACCTCCAGAAGGTTCACAAAGAGTTGTGTATGAGTTACTGCAGAAAATCCTTCACGGATTTCTTTAGAAAATCTTTCAGCGGGACTTTTCGAGACTTTTCAAGTTTTTTTTTCCAAAAAATCCTTCGGAAATTCTTTTAAGCGTTCTCTCAAACGATCTTCCAAGATTTTTTTCTAAAACTTTCTCCGAGGTTTGTTTTACAAATTGCTCCAGCGATTTTTTTTTGAAAATCTTTTTTTTTTTGTTTCTGTGTATTTTAACTTAGGTGAATTCTACACTTTTTTTTGAATATCTGAATTTCTGCAGAGAACCTACCTGGGCTTTACTTTTTCCAAAAAAAAAAAATTCAAAAAATTGTGAGATCCATTCGCGAATTTTCTGCAGGGATTCCTGAAGGAACTGCCCAAGGGATTCACTATTTTTTCGAGAGATTCTTTCAGAAAATCTTTTCAAAAAATCTTGCATACATTTTTCCAGAAATTCAACTACTTTTTTTCAGATTTGTTTTCAAAGAATTAATTTAGAAGACCTTTCGTAAACTTTCTCAAAAATACTTCTTGGATTTTTTAAAGAAAATGATTTACGGATACATTAATCTTCCAATGTTTTTTTCCTAAACTTTCTCCGCGGTTTGCCTTACAAATTGCTCCAGCGATTTTTTTGAAAATCTTTTTTTTTTGTTTCTGTGTATTTTAACTTAGGCGAATTCTACACTTTTTTTTGAATATCTGAATTTCTGCAGAAAATCTCCCTATAATTTCTTTTTTCAATAAAATTTAAATAAATTGTGAGATCCATTCGCGAATTTTCTGCAGGGATTCCTGAAGAAACTGCCCAAGGGATTCCTTCATTATTTTTCCAGGAGATGTTTTCAGAAAATCTCTTCAAAAAATCTTGCATAAATTGTTCCAGACATTAATCTACGATTTTCTTCAGATTGTTTTCGAAGAATTCATCTAGAAAACCATTCATAAACTTTCTAAAAAATACTCCTTGGATTTTAAAAAAATGATTCACGGATACATTAACCTTCTAAGATTTGTTTCCAAAACTTTTTCCGAGGTTTGCTATAAAAATTGCTCCAGCGATTTTTTTGAAAATCTTTTTTTTTTGTTTCTGTGTATTTTAACTTAGGTGAATTCTACACTTTTTTTTTTGAAAATTGAATTTCTGCAGAAATTTTCCCTGGGATTTCTTTTTATTTTCAAAAAAATTTTCAGAAAATTGCGAGATCTATTCGCGAATTTTCTGCAGAGATCACTAAAGAAACTGCCCAAAGGATCCCTTCACTATTTTTCCGAGAGATTCTTTCAGAAAATCTTTTCAAAAAGTCTTGCATAAATTGTTCCAGATATTCATCTACGATTTGCTTCAGATTGTTTTCAAAGAATTCTTCTAGAAAACCTTTTATAAACTTTCTCAAAAATACTCTTTGGTTTTTTTTAGAAAACGATTCACGGATACATAAATCTTCCAAGGATTTTTTCCTAAACTTTCCCCTAGATTTGCTTTAGAAATTGCTCCAGCGATTTATTTTGAAAATCTTTTTTTTGTTTCTGTGTATTTTAACTTAGAAGAATTCTACACTTTTTTTTTGAAAATCTGAATTTCTGCAGAAAATCCCCCTAGGATTTATTTTTTCAATACAATTTCAAAAAAATGTGAGATCTATTCGCGAATTTTCTGCAGGGATCCCTAAAGAATCTGCCCAAGGGATTACTTCACTATTTTTCCGAGAGATGCTGCCAGAAAAATCTCTTCTATAAATCTTGCATAAATTGTTCCAGAAATTCATCAACGATTTTCTTCAGATTTTTTTCAAAGAATTCATCTAGAAAACCATTTATAAACTTTCTCAAAAATACTCCTTGGATTTTTTTTAGAAAATGATTCACGGATACATTATTAATCAAAAATTCAAAAGTTTTTGAAAAAAATTCTCAGAAGCTTTCTAAAGAATTTTATCCAAGGATTGGTTAACAGATTCACCAAAAGATCATTAAGGAAATCCCCAAAATTTCTTCACATTCCTTAAGATATTCCTTCAAGACATTTGTCTTCCAGAAATTGCTCTAAAGATTCCTTAAGAAAGTCTGAGAAAATCCTCCAAGGATTCCGTCAGAAAGTTTTTTACAGATTATTTCAGAGATTCTTTCGAGAACTCTACGGAAAGGCTGGAAGACACTCTTGCAGAGATTCCTGTAGAAATTCACACAGAAATTTCATCAGAAATTTCGCTGGGTATTTTCTTGTTTCTTGCTTTTTGAAGGTGAGGATTTTTTTTATTACTGTTTGGGTTTGTGCCGAAGGGCCTAAGATTTTCATGAAACTTTTTCCACAAAATTGGCCATAACTCAGGAAAGAAAAAAGTGTATTCCAAAAATTTCAGCGATCAATGCTTATAAAATCACCTTCTCAAAATTTTTTTTTTTTTTAATTTTCCGCGAATTCGGGCATAGTTTTTTCGATTTTATTTTACGAATTTTCTCAACGGTAAAAAAATTTGTGAATATTTTTTTTCAGTCATTATTTTTTTATTTCTGAGAAAATTTGTTTTCATTTTCATAAAAAAAAACTTTGCTACGATGCTTCGTTCTTGAGTTATGCTTTAAAAAAAAAGGCATATATGGCACATTTGGACATTTTTCAACAAAATTGGTCATAACTCTAAAACGATAAAAAAATGCATTCCAAAAACTTTTTTGAAAATTTTCTTAAAGTTCGGGCATAGTTTTTCCGGCTTTTCTTTACGAATTTTCTCAACTGTGGAAAATTTTATGGAAAACTTTTTCCAGTTCATATTTTTTTATTGGGTTTCTAAAAAGAATTGCTCTCATTTCTTAAAAAAAAATTGTATCTACGATGCTTCGTTCTTGATTTATGATTCATCAAAGTTAGTAGTGTCAGAGGGAAACGAAAAAATTCTACCTCAGTTTTCCAGGAAAATAGGCGACCCTGAATTTTTCTCAATTTTTTTTATTCATATGTCCATGGCAGGGCTCATGGAAAAAGTTTCTGAGGCTGTGAAAAAAGAGGCTGTGGAAAAAGTTTCATGAAAATCTGAGACCCTTCGGCCCAATTTGTACGATAATAAAAAAAATCCCCGTGTGTTTTATGAGCCAACAAAGCGGGCTACCTTTTCACAGATGATATTCGCCAACGTCTCTGGAGGAGACTGTGTAGATTGACGATCAGTCGGATATACGGTCCAAAAAGCCATTCCTAACGCCATCGTCACGAACTTATCGGTCGGTGGCACGCGCCATTCACCCAACTTTTGTACGCAAATCAGGTACGTCGCGTGGTCCTCATCGATCGTCGTCGTGATGTCCAATATCGAAGCACGAGCGCTCGGACGGAGATAAACATCAGCCGATTAAGGAAAGTTTGAAGAAATTGCATGCGCCGCCACCACCACCGTATTTGACGCGCGCTGACTGTTTTCGACGGATGGAAGCGGAAAATTCAAGGCTCTTCCTCCGCACCGGTGCGGTGGTCGTGAACGTGCAGATCTCGGGAGGAACCACGGTCAAGGTGAAAATTTCACTTTCTATTTGCTGGGGCGCATGTGCGAGCGAATCTGGGCTTCGCAATCGAATGAAATCGAAATTGACTGACTTGCGGTGATACTAGGTAGCTAGCAACTCGAAGGGAAATAGGTGATTGAGTTTGGCGAGTGGGCAGGATTTGACAGATTTCAGTTGGTCGGTCAGCCATAGTTCATCGACTTCTTCCATATTCACGAAGGAAACGCAAATTGATCCAATCCAAACCCATCCATTTGAAGCGTCAAATTTCACATCGCCACAAATAAACGACTTCTTCTCTTCGGTTTTCAACAAAACCCATCAGTCAAATTACCATCCTCGAGCGGTTTCTGCTCTAGTTTTTCGCTTCTATCATTGCTGGCTGGGCGGGCAGGGTCGATCGTGTCTTCATGGAACCAATTACCGACCACGCTTGAAAGGTGAAATTCCACAAGCTCATATCAAACATTTGGCACCAGTAGCAGGCATGCACAGTGCGACAAGCGAGGGTAATTTTCAGTTAGGGAAACATCTTTGTGGTTTAAACATAGCTCTATTCGTTTCACACAACTTTGTAGGTATACATCAAACTTCTAAGTTTTTTTTTGTTAAAAGTATGGAACGAGCTCACCATTTTTTTTTTAATAATGACCTGCAAGTTCCTTTTCGAATAGTCTACTTGTGTGTTTTAGGATATGACTACCGTATTTCAACTGAATCTTAAACGACGATTCTAATAAAATACTAAGAGAGACTTATTGAAGATACTACGAGATTTTTAAAAATGCTGAGCTCGTTCCATATTTTATAGTAAAAATGAATTTCAAGTATTACAGCAAATTGATTTCCCACTGTGCAAAGGTTCAACAGCACCTATCCATCAGACGGTGTGGTGGTGCGCCTGCCTCAGAGCAATAGAAACAAATCGAGGTCATCCCTCTCCAAATTGCACCTATTTCAATCGATCCCCGGGCGGCAGTGGTGGTGGTGGCTGACCCGCGCGTGATCATTAAAATGTCAAGAATTTTGAAATCAATTTTCATACCGACGCGACGCGACGCCACGGCATTCCCTTTCGTTTGTACCTCAATCAAATCGCGCGGTCTCCTGCAAAGAAATGGGAGAAACAGTTTGGAGGATGGAAGGAAGATGAAAGTTGAAGATTTTTTCCGCTCGTGCCAATCGTTCAGCACAACACGGGGTGGGACTTGCACGGGAAGGTACCTATCTCATCGGTACCGGGTAATTGGAGAAAATCATGCATAATTATATTTATTTCCATTGCAGCTATCGGCGAAGGTAACTTGACTTGGCTCCTCATCTATGCAGTTGTGATGACGAGCAAAGGGCCCTTCTCTTTGTTGGGAGTCACAATTCCCTTCGTCGTCGTTGTCCCATAGAGTCTGAAATGGGTCACTGCCACACAAGACCTTCCACCACACCACGGTACGGTTGGTGTGGTTTAGGGAGGCTGAGACCCCGAAAAAAGCTCATTTTTTCTGATTTTCTCATTCAATAATCGTAAACAATAAATCAATAAATCTACGGAATACAATCACTTCATCAGGGGCACCGGATCGTAGTCGATGACGAAGTCGTACGAGCGACGAAGGCTTGGCATTCGTCGTCAAGCCATGCGAGCATTTCTTTTCCCTTCAACCTCATTCAAATTGGCCTTAGAAACTCATCGGAGCACCGGTGATCCGTTCCATCGCATAGTGGCATTAGTGGGGGTCAAAATTCGCCAAAGAAAAAAAAATTTGAATGAACATTTAAACTTTCAGATGCTTTGGAATTTCTTTTGACGTTCATGAATTATTTGCTGATATTTGTATTGAAATGTGTATTTTTTTTTAATTTTTACTCATGATATTGTACTCTGGGTGCTACTAAAGTTTTCTGGTTTATCAACAGTTTTCCCGGACTCACAGAATCCAAATTTTAGTGGTTCCAAAATACACTTTTCGTAGATCCGTGCAGTGTTACAGAAGTCAGATAAAACCATTTAAAGTTTTAGGCAAAAAATTAAATATTTCACGATACCAAAAAAAAAAAAAAAATCTTTATCTACGACTAAAAATTTTGATGTACTGTTACGTGATGGTTTCGATACCGTGCTTCAAATATTTTGAGTAGAACAGATTTTAAGTTTCACTTGAAAATCGAGTTCTGCAGTTTTAAAAATTGTGGAATTTACTGGAGTTTAAATATCTTGCGTATCAGTCAGTAAATTTTCGATCTTTTTTGCATGAATATTTCTATAATTATGATTAAAATATGTTTCAGCCATGTGAACACAGTTCTGTGTCGAATTGATAAAATATGACATATTGGTGAGTAGTTAGGACGACTTTTCGAAAATTTAGCAAAATAAAAAAAAATAAAATTAAAAGATTTTCATTTTTTTTTATTTTTATGAAAAAAAACAAAACTTTTTTCTCAACGTACGTTAATATAAGATGTTAGGAAGTAACAATACAAAAATCTGCTCCAACAGAGCAATGGTTACGAATTTTCAAATTGAACGATTCTATGCTTGTACGGAAAGTCGAAAAAAAAAAACGTTCCACTATAATATTTGAATTTAGAGCATGATTCCATACTAAAAATGATTATTAGCATGCCAAGTTTATAAATGCTGCATACTTGTGAACTCCGAAGCTTTATTTATATATTTTTTTGTATTGTGCCTTTGTTACAAAATTTTTTAATATAACGATACATTTGAAATAGTTGAAATAGATTTGCACAAGGCAACAAAGTTTTTTTTAACAATTGTTGGTGGTTGTTGTCTTTTTAGTAAGTATCGGTTTTCATGTTTATACCACCAAAACTTCAGGCTTACAAATCTCAAGAAGCAAGCTTCAAACAACAGTGCACTTTTTTATTTTCCTCTTGCTCACTTGTAAAATGCTAAGAACAAAAAGATCAGGTGCGCTGGTTTTGCGTGTATTGTGTGATTAGGTGCCAAAGTCGGTCATTGTGGCGGTCATTTTGGGATTCTAATAGGTCTGTCCTTAAATTACCAATGTACAATGTACTGATTATCAAATATTCGATTTTCTGATAATTTTTTTGAATGAAATACCTAATTCGAGTAATGTGTAGCGGACCTGGTGTGATGGTTAGAACACTTGACTATCACGCCGAGGACCTGGGTACGAATCCCACTCCCGACAAACTCGCAAAATGTGAGTTCTTCCTTCGGAAGGGAAGTAAAGCGTGGGTCCCGAGATGAACTAGCCTATGGCTAAAAATCTCGTTAATACAGATAAAATAAAATCGAGAAATCAAGTATTTAAGAGTTTTATTAAAGATAAAAAAATGAAGAAATTTTTTATTTTTATTACATTGGAGACTTTTTTGAGATATTTAAGAAATTCTTCAGAAATTCGTCCCCCCCATTTCTTCAGAAATGCATTTAAGGATTATCCTAAAAATTCCTCTGCAGACTCCTCCTCCGAAATTTCGTAACAGATTATTTTAGAAAATATTATTGCATGAATTGCTTAAGGCGAAACTGGAAGCATTTCCCCATTTTTTTTTTGGTTTTTGATTTTTTATAAAATAACGAAGCAATATTTACAAAAAAATTTCCACCAGAAATTCCTCTGCAGACTCTTCCTCCGAAATTTTGTAACAGATTATTTTAGAAAATATTATTGCATGAATTGCTTAAGGCGAAACTGGAAGCATTTCCTCATTTTTTTTTTGGTTTTTGATTTTTTATAAAATTACGAAGCAATATTTTCAAAATCGGTTTTCGGCCCATGTAGAGTATTGAACAAAGTATCTCCTGATTTTTTTTCCAGGTGGAAAATGTTTTGCCTTTCTCGTACACTAAGTGTACTGGAAAGGCTATATGTTCACTCCAAAAACGACTTTTTGATAGAAAGCTCGGAGGGTCAAATCACATATACCAATCAACTCAGTTCGACGAATTGAGCAAATGTCTGTATGTGTGTATGTATGTGTATGTGTGTATGTGTGTGTGTATGTGTGTATGTATGTCTGTGTACAAAAAGGTCACATCACTTTTTTGAACTAAACCTCAACCGATTTTAATGACCGATGGTTCATTCGACGCGGAATGTGGCCCCATTGTTTCCTATTGAAAATGGTTCGGATCGGTCCAGCCGTTCCGGAGTTATGGCCATTTAGGTATTCCGGACCGGTACCCCAGGAAGGGGCCAGATATGAAAATACTACAAACTCATCCATGCGACACATCAAACTACGGCATTTTCGATAACTTGATGAACGGTAAGCAGAAAAATGGTCTCAGACCATATATGAACCGGTAGTGTCCCGGAGCCGGTTCCGGGTGTCCCACCGGAAGTGGCCAAACATAAAAGTGCACTAAACCCATGCATGGGGCATATCAAACCGCAGCTTTTTCGATACCCTGATGAACAGTAAGAAGGAATACATTCTCAGACCATATCAGAACCGGTTGTACTCCGGAACCGGTTCCAGATGTCCCGTTGGAGGTGGCCAAGTATAAAAGTTAACCAAACCCATGCATGCGACATATCAAATAGTGGCTTTTTTGACATCCTGATGAAAGGTAAGCAGGAAAATATTCTCAGACCATATTTGAACCGGTTGTGTTCCGGGACCGGTTCCGGGTGTCCCGCCGGAAGTGGCCAAATATAAAATTGAACTAAAACCATGCATGTTACATATCATATCGCGGCTTTTTCGATAACCTGATGAACAGTATGCAGGAAAGCATTCTCAAAACATATCGGAACCAGTAGTATTCCGAAACCGGTTCCAGATGTCCCGCCAGAGGTGGCCAAGTTTCAAAGTTAACCAAACCCATACATGCGACATATCAAATAGTGGCTTTTTTGATATCCTGATAAACAGTCAGCAGGAAAATATTCTCAGACCATATGTATCTGAACCGGTAGTGATCCGGAACCGGTTCCGGGTGTCTCGCCGGAAATGGCCAAACAAAAAAGTGAACCAAACCCATGAGACAAATCAAATCGCAGATTCTTAGGTAGCTTGATTTGGCAAAAAAAAAAGTTTCCGGCCATATTTGGAACAACCGGTAGTATTCCTCACCGATTAAGGGTGCCCCATCGGAAGTGGTCAAATGTAAAGGAGAACCAACCCCATAAATAGCTGTTTTGGTAACCTGATGAACGGTTAACAAGAGAAACAATCATAGACCACACTTTGGAAAACCAATACTGTGCCGAAACCGGTTCCAGGTGCTCCGCCGGAAGTGGTCAAATGGAGAACGGAACCAAACGCATGCACACCGCGCATTAAATATTGGCTTTTTAGATGTCGCGCAGAACGGTCAGCAAGAAAAGTCTCAGGCCACTTTAAAACTACCGGTAGTGTAATGGAACCACTTTCGAGTGTCTCGTCGGAACTGGCGAAATGCACAAATAAGTGTTTGACAGTACATCAAATAGCAGCTTTTTTGAATACACGATGATCGATTCGTAAGAACATAGCCACAGACCATATTTTAGACAACCGGTAGTGTCCCGAAACCAGTTCTGGGTGTCCCACTGGAAGTGGTCAAATGTAAAAGTGATCTATACCCACCCATGCATGAGATAAATCAAATCGTGTTTTTTTTTGGGTAACCTAATGAACGTAAGCAATGAAATAGTCTCAGACTATATTTAGGAGACCCGGTGTGCTCCGGAACCTGTTTCGGTACCGCATTGAAAGTAACCAAATGTACCATGCAACATATTACATCACGGCTTTTTGAATAACCCGAGGAACGGTTAACTAGAAAATAGGCTCACACCACATTACAGACTACCACAGGTAGGGTTGCACAACCAGCGTTTGGTGCTTCGCCGGAACTACGAAAGTAAATAAAACCAATGCAAGCGATAAATATGTGTAAGAGAACAAAATCTTACAAATTAAACCCACATACAAACAGACGTCGCACTATACTCACTACCTATCGCTCTTGTTTTCAACGGTCAATAAGATACAGCCCAAATGTTCAGAAAAAAAAATGTGATCTGAGATTGTGTAAAGAGTTATAGCTTAGCTTGTTAGTATCGTCTTGATATTGATCAGCCTCCAGTGTTAGTGAAGGTGCTCAACAAAGTGCTCAAGCAGTCATCTGAGAAGTTTGATATTTTTCAGCCCTGCTTATACGTTGAACATAATGTCGGACTATGTGCAATCAATAAGTTTTAAGTCAATTCAAAGATGTCTTATAAAATGCTTGCTTTTCTATATCCGAATATTTTGGATTCAGAAACACTTTGACTTACGTTGCCGGAAAGATTGTGAGAACATGTTCGACGAGAAAGGCACTATCACCACTAGGTGAATTAATTTGGGTTTTTCGTTTTTGTAGAAACCATTTTTTGTGAAATTTTGTTTAAAACTGCTTGAATTTCTTTAGAAATGCTTAAGATTTTTTCCTCTAAATTTTTTTCTCAAAAATTTCTTTAGTATATTTTTATAGACAACCTCAGAAATTTCCCTCCCTTCAGAAATTTGTATGAGAATTCGATCAAGAAATGGTCCACGGATTCATTCTCAAATGCTTTCAGCATTTCCTTCAGAAAGTCAAAAAGATCAGAATTCCTCAGGAAGTTTTTCCAAGAATTTCTTATGAAAAACCACAAATCCACAAATTCCTTCAGAAATTCCTCCAAAATTTCCCACAGATTTTTTCCAGGAATTCCATTTGAAATTTCTCTGAAGATTCATTCAAAATTCTTCATGAGATTACCTCATAAATTTGTCTAAGGATCCTCTAAGAAGGGAATTTTCACGGGTGTTTCTCTAGAAAGTCCACCAGAGATATTTTTCGGGAATTGCACAAGGTATTCCTGTTGCGCTGAGATAGAAAGGGTTGTCTGCGTGGACGCGATCCATATTGTTCGAATGAAAGATGTGACGAGGGAAAACACGCCAACGACAGTGTCAACACTGGGCGCTGACATATTGGTTTTTGGATTGATATGAATGAGCTATTGTGATTGCTATCAATGCTAAAACTCTTGTTGCAATAGAAAAGTTACTGATATTCGGAATTAAAAACTAATGAGAATTTAGTATATTAAACCTGAAAATTAATTTGTATTTGAGCTGGAAGTAGTAAGTAAATGCGTTACATAATATTAAGGTTACTATATGCAATACTCTCCATAGGCAAGGAGTTGTTGAACGTGAAGTAAATGCTATACGGATTAATTAGCATACTTGATCTACTACCGTAAGTTGTTGTAGCTTTGTAATGGTCACTGAATTCTAACCGAACGATGCATTGTTTAGGGTTAACGTTGTAGGGAAATAGGATGTTCGTGGGATGAGTTGCCAGGTTGAAAACTAAATCTGTAAGTAAAATTAACACAGACATCCGTAATGTACTTAATGGAATATATTTTTAGTTTTGAGTGTGCCGATCAACATTACTTCAAAAACGGTTTTCAATATGCTGCCCCGAACTCCACCCAACATATTCCATTGAAAACTCTCGCAGAAATGCTTCCAAGTAATTTGTCAGAGTTTCACCCAGAAAATACTGCAGAGATATTCCAGTAATTCCAACGTTTTTGCTTTCAGTGGTTCTTCCAGAGATTTCTGTAGGAGTTCATACACACATTCCTTCAAGATTTTCCCCATGTATTTACCAGAGATATTTCCGGCATTTGCTCTAAGCATAACTCTAAGAATTTTTTCACGAATTCTTTGTGAAATTTGTTTTGAAATGATTTTTAGGAATTTCTACAGACATATCTCAAGAGTTTTCTTTTCTAGAGATCTCTGCAGGAGCTATTCAGGCGTTTCTCCAGGTATGCCAACAGGAATTATCTCGAAAATACATCCCCAGATTGCTCCAGGAATACTTCCTGAAAATCCTCGATTAATTTAAAAAATGGATTTCTCTAGAATTTTCATGCAAAATCTGTATAAATAAAAATGGAATGGTGTTTGTATGTCACGAATAGGCTTGGGAACGGGGCAACGGATCTACACCATTCTTTCAGTGTTGCATTCGTTTAGGGCTCCGACGTGCTCGTGCGAAAAAAAAAAACAGGGAAAATCGACCGGGAACGCACCGAAATCGAGAAAGTTTGAAATGCCATTTTGCGGGCCATTTTTCTACAAAGCTGTATGCCAAAAAACACAGTAGGCAGGCAGTACGACGTTTGCCGGGACAGCTAGTACTTGATAAATTTTTATAGGTATTCCATCTTCAAGTTCAGAGTACTCCTTCAACACCTTTTCTGAGATTTCTTCAGATATTCCTCTAGAGATGTATTCAAATATACTCGCTGGGATTTATACAGGGGTTCTACTGGAGATTTCTTCGGGAATTCCATCAGGGACTTCTTTAAAATATCTCCAAAAACTTTCTCAGAATTTTAGGGATTTTTTAGGAGTTTCGGCAAGGGATTTGTTCAAAAGTTGTCACATGGATTTTTCAGAAATTTGTCCTAAAATGCCTTAAAAACCTCTCAAAGATTCCATCCGTAATTTGTTCAAGGGTTCATCCTGTAGTTTCCTGGAAAATTTCTTCAGAGATTCCTTCCGAAATTCCTACATGCATTTTTTTCAGAAATTTCACCTAGGGTCCCGTCAGAAATATTGCCTGGGATTCCTGTAGGAGTGGTTTCAGATATTCCTTTTGGGCGTTTTTCAGAAGTTCTTTTGAAATAACACATAAAATACTGCAAAAATTCTTGAACGAACCTCTGAAGAAATGATTGAAAGCAACACATACAGAATTGTCTGAAGGAGAAGCCTGAAGAAACATCTTTAGATACCTTCCTTTCCCAAAAAAAACATGAGACACTTCTGGAGGAACTCTGGAAGCAATTCCAAGGGAAACTTGCTTTGGAAAATTCAGGGGGAATTCCTGGAGAAATCCATAGAGGATTTTTTTAAACTATTGTCTTTTTTTTTGCAGATATTGCAAACAAAGGTTTAAGCAGAATTTGTAAAGACATTTCTTAAAAAAAAATTGTGATGACTCCCTGGAAATTGATCCCCTTTTAAAATAATCCTAGGAAGAGTTCTTAGAGATACATCTATAGGAATTTTTAGAAGAAGTTATTACACAAGCTTTGAAGGAAGTAGTCTTCAAACACCCGTAAATTTTTGAAGTAAATCCTAAAAAATAAAAAACGGGGAGGAATTCATCAGAGATCCACTTAAGAAATTTCTGAAATAAATGATTTTTTTACAGGAATTTTTGAATATGTACCTGGATGAGCAGGAGAACCCTCTGCAGATATTCAAACTTGAAATGTCAAAGAATAGATTTCGGAGCAATTTGTGCAGATATGGTTGAGATGATCTTTGAAGAATTTCCAGAAGCATATCCAATGATAATCACCGGGGCCTGTAGCGTAGTGGCTACACGTTAACTTCATAAGTGGATGGTCATGGGTTCAATCCCAGCCCCAGCAATTGCAATTTTTCGTCAGTTGCTCTTCCCCCCGAGAGCAGCTAACACCTGACCCTCTTCTGAGCATATGCTCTAACAGACCCGGAAACTTGGATACATAGGCTAACGGCAACTTATAATGGACCCCCAATCGGACTGGAAATGGAACCAAGAGCCTCACAGCAACATCGTGTTCATCATTCTACCATGAGCAGGGTAGGAAAGTGATAGCAGCGCAAAGGCTGAATTTGTGGATTTGAAATAGACTACATTTAGGCGCTGTACAAAAAGTGTAAGTGCAGCCGCCAATTAGAATCGCTCACGCAGTGCCCTAGTGGACAAAAGAGCTGTTAATCAATAGGTTAAGTGGTTGAAGAACAACAAAAAAAGTATATTATCTCCAATGATGCTTCAGAATCCTGGAAAGGAAAGGGCTGAAGAGATCATAAGCAATCCCTGGAGGAACTTCTGGAAACACCCCTGGTGGAATATCCAGAAGATTTTTTTGAGAATTTTCATGAGAAATATATCTGAATAAATGCCTGAGATAATTCCTCAATATATGGAATAATTCCTAATGGAACTTCCAACAATAGTTTGCGAAAAAGTTTCATTGAAATTTATGAATTTCAAAAACCGGCCCTTAGAGAAATTCCTTTAAAAAATCTCATGAAGAATATTCAAATCTCTGCGATGAAATTTCTTCTGAAATTGCATCTATTGAAGAAATCTTAGGAAGAATGCCCGTAGAAACCTCTGAAGGTAGAGGAATTTTTGAATAAATTTTTAGAAGAACTACTGGAGAAATCTCGAATAAAAACTCCTGCACAAATTCTTTCAGACATGTTTGTAGATAAACACATACGAGAGTTTTAAGCAATTCTTGAATGAATTTTCTTAACCTTCCAGGAAGCGCGCCATCAAGCAACCGAAACTGCACCGCGCTCTCGCTGTATACGACGAGCGAGGATTTTTAATAGTGTTGTACTTTTTACAACAGTGCGCGTGCTAAAGGTTTAAGAATCTCTGAATAAATTCCAAGAATTTCTGGAAAAAATATGAACTTTTATTAGAAAGACGAACCTTTTGAAAAATTTCTTGAGAAACTGATTAAGAAGACTCAAGGACATTTTTTGAAGGAACTCCTAAAACAATCTCTGGAGAAATTTTCAAAGAAATGGTCAAGAATGCATTTCAAAGGGATACCGTGATTTCGGGTGAAATTGATCAGTGGGATGAAATTGATCGATGTGAGGATCATTTTTATTTGTTAAAAATAACGCTTCAAACTTAAAACAATTTTTAAAAAAATGTCCATCATCTGGCTCAAGAGTTATTGATTGATGAGTTTACATATTTTACAGCCAACTAGACACATATTTCTATATAAAATTCAATATTTTCCAAAACTTCGTGTTAGGCGAACTTCAAAGACACTTTCAAACTTTTGTTAACGTAGCTGTATCGCACATGTAAAGAATAGTCGAATTTTTGTTTCTAGCTGCGAAGTATTCGTTAAACCCGATTTCGTCATCGAAAGCTCTATAAATATTGAAATTTATGCATTAAATTGTACTTTTCTGGAAGTTACAACATATTGAGTATGGAAATTGCATGCTTTCAGGCGTTTTCTTAAGATTTATTAAACTTTAAACTAAATAAATAAAAATTTAGTAAACTTGTAAAAGTTTTGCATAGCTTTTCGCATTCCGGGGAGGTTAGTTTAGGTGGAAACAATATTTGATCAATTTCACCCCGAAAGTAATTGTTTTTGATTTTTCATTTCAAATGATATTTTTTTGCAATAAAATTATTTGCAGTAAAATTTTGAACCTATATGACTGATGAAAACCATGGTCGTACTTGTTTTAAAGCATTGAATTTAACCATATCGATAAGTATTTAAAAACTATTCGCCAAAAACTGCAAAAAGTGATCAATTGCACCCGAAATCACAGTACCTGGAGGAATCTTTGGAGACATTCTTGCTGCAATTCTTCCTTGGAAATCCTGCGATAATTTTCGTTCTATAATAATTCCGGAAATCTATTTAGTAATTCTGAAAGAATACATCCCAGAAGAATTATCGGAGGGATCTGTAGAAGAATTCTTGCTCAACTTATAAGAGGAATTTCTGTAAAAATTCCCCTTCCGCGACAATTGCAGAAAAAAAATCTGGAAAAATAATTCATGGAGAAGCTTGCCCGGATCAATTGATATATAGGCGCAATATTAAAGTTTTTTCCATGGAGGCGTACCAGTAAATTTTTAAACGTTAGTGACCAGCTCTGATTTCACCACGCAAAACTGATTGTGACCCACTAGTTAGAGAGTTACTGGCAATTCTGAATTGATTTTGGAATCATTAAGCTTTTACCAAAATGATAATAGTTGGTGAAATTTCTAAAATGCCCAATGTGGTTCTGAGAGGAACAAGTTTGTGTTGAAGCTTTCAAGAATTTTGGTTCAATTTATTCAGTTGAAGCAAATTTTCAAAATTATATAAATAAGATTTTTCTGGAATTTTCTATAAAAAATATTAGAACCCTTGAATTTCAATAAAAGTTTGAAGTCTAATTCTCAGCTGGAAGTTTTGCATTTGCATTGTTTTTTTCGGCTCTAGCCTTACTTAAAAAAAAAACAAATTAAAAAAAAACATTCATAATATTAAAAAAAAAAAACTATTGCGGCAGCATTTCATAAATTTATCATTGCTGTTATGGAATCGAGTTGGAACGCATTTAAAATATTTGAACATTGTTTTTGTTTTTTTTTTCTGTAAACTTTCAATATTTTTATTGATATTTTTACGTTTTTACCCAAAGTGCAGTAAGTTATATCATAAAAAAATCTTTCGATATTTGATTGCAAGTTATACGATTTTCATAAAATTGGGTCAAAAAAGTATCTGAAAGCGTATTTCAACAATTTTTAGATATCCACCTTTTTCAATTATAGCTTTTCTGTCCATCATTTCTCCATCTTGATACACAATGAACTGAATTCGAAAGCTGTTATAATATATCAATTAAATCACTTAAAAATACAAAATAAGAATTGACCAAAAACTCTTGAGAAAACAGATTTTAATTTTAGTTTTTTTTTTCAATTTGAATAACTTTTTTTCAACGTATATTTACGTTCTGCAAAGAGTCCAACGAATTGCCGAATAGGGTATTGTACCTTTACTTATCATATACGCTTCCTTTTTCATCCTATTTAAAACAAAAGATCGATGTCCTCTTTGTTTTGTTCCTTATTTTTGTATTTGTTGTTAAAGTGAGCACGAATGATAACAAAAAGAACGAAATCAAACGGTGTGTCACTGATTTGTTTTTGAATTGGTTGAATTTAAAAGTGTTAGATTACTAATGGCAAGGTAATGTGTATTGCCGAAGAAAGCACATCAATTGGACAAACCATTCCTGAGATACAAGTATTTTGTTTAAATTTTTAATGATATTTCGCAAAGGCCCTTCATAATGTAACGTGAAAAATTGTGATGAGTTGGATCCCCGGTTGGTTTAATAACTTTAATAATGGAAATATTCTTGACTTCCTTGAGAATAGAGTATCTTCGTGTCTGCCATACGATAGACATATGCAAAATACAGTAACTTTGTTTAAAATCTTGCGTTTAAAACTATCGAAGCCGACTGAACTTGACGACAGTTCGAGAGAGTTTGATTATGAGGGGAGTATTGTAACCATTAAAATAATAAATGTATGTTCTGAAAACACAAAGGCTGTCGATAGCCTGGTCGATAGCTTGAACTTTGTCTAGTGTTGCCAGTATTTTCGGTAAGATTTTCTAGTTGCCAGTTGTTAGGTTTTTCTTTTTCCCAGACTGTAATCGACTCTAATGTAAATGGCTATGGCTTCAGAGGCAGCATTAAGGTAATAAAATAGATAGTTGGCATGTCACGCCCTTAAAAGAATATCCAACTTACGGAAAGTTATCTTCTGAATCTAGCCACTTTTAGGAACAAACAACTCATGTTTTTGACTATTGCATTGCAGAAAACTCTGAAAAATATTCTGGTAAAATATTCATCAAAATTTTGTTTGACTATGATCTCCTATCTAAACAACGAAATCCACTGTGCATCTCACCCATTGTCGATCTCTGCTTTATGGCTTCCTTTCTTCAAACTCCACTTTCAAGCGCGCGAGCAAGCCCTTCGATGCCGTTGGCGGAACACTTCTGATTTCGGAAGATTTTGTGCGGTGAAAAATCAATCGCAAGCCACCATACACAATACCCTGCGCCTCTCCTAGACAGAGAGAGAGAGAAAGAAAAAAAAACTCGCGATACAATCTCCAACCTTCATCATCGCTTCATAACTTCATGGCGTCGTCGTCGTCGTCAATCGTGGTCGTGGTCGTTTGACGGTCGGAAATTGAGGGCCAAGGTCTGTGCGACCCGTAGCCACACTAACCCAGTGACGGATTTTTTTTGTGATCGTTGCTCATTTGAATACGGTGCGCGGACGGATGAAATATTGGAAGAAATTTCTTCCACCATCATCCATGGGATCCCATTGATGGGCGTTTCTTTTACGAGCAATAAGGTTATTAATGTTTACAAACACAAAACACTGCTCACGGTCGGTGGTCGATTGCTCGTGATCGTCGTCGGTGGAGGCTGAGTCTGAGCTCTGGAGATCGTAAAAAACGAGCCTCTTTTCAGGTGACAGCAAATTGAGGTGTTTGTATTCGTTGGCACACACAGGAAATGCCACCCCTCCCGAACTGCCTGCGGTCGTCGATTCGTGATCGCGGACGCATTAGCTTGACAGCCCTCTCGAGCCCTTGAGCCATCCAGCTTACTAACTGACACAAACGACGTGGATATTATTATTGATGAGTTTTCTGTTGGCGTTGATGGAGCTTTGGGGAGGTATGCGAATATAAAATCGACGAAACGATTGGTTTGGACTTAATAGGCCCAAAATGGGATGCTCCCCGGATGGGTGACGCGCGTAGAAGACTTTCCTGAATGCCTGATGGGATTTAGGGTTTCAGACATAATAGTGTCCATTCTGGTGCTATATTGGCTTAGAGATTTTCACTTTCGGGGATTTTCTGATTGAAGCGCTAAGAAGAAATTTGTTGAAAATTTATTACTACAAACAGGGAAATACTGTTGGGCTTGGATCAAATAGGTTATTCGTCAACTTGAGTAACTGCATCAATGGTAATGACATGGAAATAAAACGATAGCTTAGAACATTCTCAAACCCCATGTCTGTAAAATTCGTCTTATCAAACTGCATCGTTTCAAAGAAAGTATGAAGTTATCGGTTGTCTCTGGTTTCACAATGGTTTCAGCCAATCACAAAAAGGAAGACAAATATGACTCATCGATTCTTAAAATGCCCAACGAAATCCCGCTAGTCATCCCAGCTTTGAAAAGAATCCACTTCTGTAGGTCTCCAATCAGCTGATCTAATTTTGACGAGGCACGTAATTAGCAAACTGCCATCGATTGGGGATGGTAACATAAGGCTGAATTTCAAAAGGCTGAATGCACATAAGGCTGAATACAAAAGGCTGAAACTATGGATATGTAACAAAAGGCTGAAATTACAAAAGGCTGAAATAACAAAAGGCTGAAAACATGGATTTCAGGCCTGAAATGTCACTTAGCCGAATGGGTTATAATAATTTTAATTCTTAGGAGGATTACTAGTTGTACTAGTTACAATAATATTACAATATTACTAGTTGTCCCATGTACAGCCTAGTTGAACGGTTAAATTATGATCTATGCATATTCCTCGAAAGAACAGCCTATCTAAAAAAGCAGGAAAAATCTCTGATGGGAGAGTAAGTATTGTGGCCGCAAATAGTACAGTGTAACGACTAAGTGGAAAGGTTTGATGATAATATCTCCATACTAATAACTCTCCCATGATAGATTTTTTCTTTTTTTTTAAATAGACTGTTCTTTTGTGGTATATGCATATATTCAGTGCTGGCATTCTTACCAATGTGTTAAATGCAGCGAGCTTCTGCGTGCGCATATTCCTAAAAAACGATTTATCAGAGATTCCTCCTTCTTTTGAACATAGGCTGTTCTTACTGTGTTTGGATGTTATAGCTGCAGCATTTTTTTTCTCAAAGATGTTGCTTTTTTTTTAATGTTGAAAGAACAATAATTTAAATTCAGGTGTTGAAGCTGCTTACTTTTAACCAGAGGTTTCTCCTTCTTTTAAACATAGGCTATTCTTTCAAATAGTATTGTATTCGAACTGAACGCGAGCCAAAAATGAACTGCACACTTTAAATTTTTTGGACGACAAAGAATTGAACTTGCCTGTCAGAGCTTTTGCTGCTTAAGAACATCATTTGGCTCTGAGTTCATATGCGCTTATCTTCATCATTAAATCCTATTCTTTCCTAGGACTAGGACCTTGTGCCGCATCTCCATGTTTGGACGTTATTACGTTACGTCACGGAAAAATTCACATTGGTACGGAATTGTGGTCTCGGATATTGAAATACAGCTCTAGGCATTCGTTTTTTTCGAAACACACGATAGTCGGGCTTGTTCACTCTCTCTCGAATTAGTTCAAAAGATTGCTAAAATTTACGAAAAAATGGCGCAAATATGACCATTTTAGTTTCACAGATACCAGGGTAACATGTTAGTCAGCATGTAACGGGTGCAGTTCTTTCCATTAGTTTATGCCGCGTTCAATTTGCATGTTCAAATATATTTAATCGCAGTGTGCCGAGTATGAACTTCAACGCAAATTGATCGCGTTCACACTGCACTGTGGTGCTGCAATTCGGTTCTGAACTTCTATGCGCACAACATTACTTGACATATATGGGAAATAGTTTCTGTCGGCGCGAATAAAGCGGTATAGTCCCCGGAGTTCTGGAAAACCCGAAAATTTCCTACACTAATACATTATTGGGCTGAGGAGGGGTGAAGTATAAGAAAGTTTTTATTTCCTGTCATGGTTCCTTGAGAAACCTTATCAGGAATGGCCAATTGATGGATTGACGACCAGAATCTATTCGTTGCCGCTAACTCCGTCACTGTATTGTATTAAATTATATGATTGGAAATTTGGATTTTCCAAAACCCGTGTTGACCGGACTGGTACGCTCAGATATGATTCCAATAGCAGAGGAGTTTCTGAATCTAATGAGCTCCAAATGTTTGAAATCTGTGGAAGCATGGTGGAGATATAGCCATTTCAGTTTCGCGGATCCCACGGTACCCTGCTGGCGATCAATTTGAAGCGCGTACGCGTTAGAAATTTTGAACTGAATAAAGTTCAAACATTTTTGAGTAATAGTTACAATTGTTTGCATCTAAGACTCATTCAACCTAGTTTCCGTGTTATACAAAATACTTCAAACGAGTGGAAATGAAATGTTGGCGATTTTTTTTTGTCAATTTGAGTTTGGTATTTGTGGAGTATTAGCCGATATGATACTGAATAAAGTACATTAACATAGACATTATGATAACGAAATCCATAATATTATGATCCACTCGAATGTCTTTTCATCAGCTAGAGCCTTAGATCACGGGACCAGAAGTTCATTCGATAAATAGTCCAATCGACTAAATGTCATATACATCCTCTTCCGTAAAATGGGTTTTGACCGAATGTTCATTTGACCAAATGTCCGTTCGACCAAATTTCCAAAGATTCTTTTATTTCCTATGATCAATTCAAGTCGAGTCGAATGTTTTTCAAAGATCAATAGATTAGCCATTAATGTTCAAAATTTCATTTCATTCGATTCTCTACAGCTTTCAAAACTTTTCAGCCTTTTGATACCTTTCAGCCTTTTGATACTTTCAGCCTTTTGATCATTCAGCCTTATGTATTTCAGCCTTTTGATCATTCAGCCTTATGTGATTCAGCCTTTTGTACGTAACCCATCGATTGGTACCTACCCTCCTCCCTCCGGCTGGTTGTTTGCAATCTCGAGCGGTACTATGACTTGCTTGCGTGAGGCTTGTCTCGTGCTTTTTATTGTGGCATTTCTTCCGTAGGGGAGACTGGTGCCCAATAAATGATGTCTTTACATATTTCAAGAACGAGGAAAAAACAAAACTTGTGGTTCCAACTTTGACGAGGCATTTCTCGGCCGTTTTTCAACCGATTTCAAAACTTTTTTTTTGCGATGGAACCGGACAGGTTTCAAAAACAGCGTCCATTTTTATGATTTTAAAATAGATGCGTCTACCCAAAGTTAAACGAATTTTAAAGATGACCTATCAGTGATTTCCACACACCATCACAGTCAGTCCAGTTCTGATGGAGCAAGGAAAGTGACGGTGACTCAATAGAGCGCACGCTGACTTGGATCGCAGTCGGCCTATCAAAATCAGCGATTTGATAACTATTGACAGTGACAGAGTGCAGCTCTGCTCATATAATGGCCTTGAAAAACTTTTGACAAAATTTGAATTTATCAATAAGAAAAAAGTAACAGTGATTTCATTTTTTTATGATTTTTTAGGAAATTGGTCTAATTTTAATATGCTTCCCATTAATTTTCAATGTATTGCTGATTATTTATTTACTTCCTGTCAAAACCTATTCATATTGAAGTCAATAATAGGGAATTCAAATAAACTATAATTACCATCTCGAATTTTGATGCGATGTTGACATTTTCGAGAATTCGGTGTTACATCAGACAATTAATCTGAACGCCCTATGTTGCTTATCCTTTGACAGATACGCGTATTTCGACTACCACTTGTAATCTTCCTCAGTGTCACTCAGAAATGTTACTGGTGTTGCTTCAGAAATTTCTCCAAATATTCTCTAGTTCTTCCAGATATTCTTTCAAGCATTCACTTTTTTTGGTTCCTGCAGGATTTACTTCAAAAGTTTCTCCAGACTTCAGGGATTTTTGTGTACTCTTCAGAACTTGTTTAAGAATTTCTCCAGAGGTGTATCTTTAGGAGATCTGCTAGGAATTCCTACATAAACCCCTTCTAGAATTTAATCAATACTTTTCCAATAAGATCTGCAGATACTTCCGCAGACAGTTTTAAAAGATTCTTCCAGAAATGCCTCCACGGATTTCTAAAAGAATTTATTCATAAATTTCTCAAGCTTTTTTCCTTGCAATTACTTTCAGATTTCTTACAGAACTTTCTCATGATTTTTTTCCAGGCCTTCAGGAGATGTCTTAAGGAGTTTCTTCAACTTTTCTCTCAAGAGACGAACCAGCCAAGGGCTGAAAGTCTCTTAAATAAAGACAAATCAATCAATCAATCAACTTTTCTCTCAGGCATTCAATCAGGAGTTTCTACAGAAAATAAAAAAAAAAATCTGGGAATCTCCTTTCACGTACCGTGCTTGAGGAATCAGATACCAAACGATACTTGAAAGGAAACTATTTAAAGTATGCTTTATCTAACTATTAAACATCTGATTAATTTAGACCCGGAAATCAATTTGACCTCGGTTTACGGGACCACCAGGAGTTTTTTTTTTAAAAGGAATTCCTTTAGACATTTCTTTATTGCAGAAAAATACGAAACTTGATAAAAAATTCCAAGGAATTTTTGGAGAAACCCTTGGAGAAATCGGAAAAATTTTAAAGGAAATTTCAAGAGCAATTTCTAAAGAACATTTGAAGTAAACTCTTGCTGAAATTCCTGGAAAAATCCTTAAAGGAATTGCCGAAAGAATACGAAGAAGTAATTCTGAAATAATCCCTGAAGAAATTTCAGAAGAAATTTCTAGTAGAATCCCTGTAGAAATCTCTGGAAATACTGTTCAATGAATCTCTAGATAAACAACTGAAAAAACCTCAAACAAAATTCATAAAAGAATCACAGAATTTTCGAAAAAAATGTTGAGAAAAATCTGGAAAAATTCTTAGAGAAACCCGTGGTGGATTTCTCAAAAAAGTTTATTTAAAATTCACTATTTTCACATTCTCTTCTCGTCGACAAACTATGTTTATCATACCCCCCCCCCCCCCTCAATATTCAGGGATCGGACCAAAATTTGTGTGCCAACCTAACCACGCTCAGAATGTAACTTTTCTGGGGCTTTCCCAAAAGATTCATAAAAGATTCGTAATTTTGCTATTTTTGTTACAAGTTGTTTTATGTTCCAAAAGCTTACTGCAGAAACAATCCAGATTTCACAAAACTTAAGACTTTTTTAATATTTTAGAAAAGCCATATTTAGAACAGTGGCTTCTAAAATATTTAAAAAAGTGTGAAGTTTTGTTTTTATACCTGAGGAAAAAATAAATAAATTTTATCTTCGATTAGCCATGGATGGCAAATTTGTGACCGAATTACAGTCAGAACTTTAGAGGGATTGTCTGAAGAAACTGGAGTACCGTAAACCGGGGTCAAATTGATCTTCGGGTCGAAATTGATCACACGTTTTTCGGTTAGATTCAGCATATTTTAAATAATTTCCTTTCAAGTATTGTGCAGTTGGGAACCGATACTACACGATATTTACATGGAAACTATTTGAAGCATACTTTATCTAATGGAAAACCGTCTGATCAATTTCGACCTGGAGATCAATTTGACCCCGGTTTTCGGTATTCCACGATGAAGCTTTAGGAATAATTACCTCTCCTTTGGAAACGTTGCTAAAATTTGTTGGAAAATTCCCAATCTTTGGAAGTTTACTGTCCAAAATTGGAGATCTTTCAAAGTATTGCAAGATAAATAGCTGAATTCAGAATTCTTTTGGGAATTGTTGAATGCTACAGTTGTTGATATTCTCTTCTAGAAGGATTCCTTACAGATGTGGATGATGATTTTCCTGTGATGATCCCTGTAGGATTTTTAGTTTATGTTTTTTTTCGAATGATTTTTTTTTCAATATTTTTACGAAAAGCCACGATTATAAGACTAGAAATACACATTCAGAAAATAAATATCCTCAATAAAATGTGTAGAAAATGTGTTTTAAGAAATTTGCAGTGTCCTTGCTGAAGTTGTTTAATCATCTATTTTTGCCTTTCTCGTACACTATGTGTACTGGAAAGGATATATGTTCACTCCAAAAATGACTTTTTGATAGAAGGCCCGGAGGCTCGAACCACATATACCAATCAACTCAGCTCGACGAATTGAGGTGATGTCTGTGTGTGTGTATGTGTGTGTGTGTGAGTATGGCCATTTAGGTGTTCCGGACCGGTACTCCAGGAAGGGGCCAGATATGAAAATGCTACACAACCATGCATGCGACACATCAGATCGCGGCTTTTTTGATAACCTGATGAACGGTAAGCAGAAATCGTCTCAGGCTATATCTGAACCAGTAGTATTCCGGAATCGGTTCCGGATGTCCCGCCGGAAGGGGAAAAATGTAAAAGTGAGCCAAATCCAGGCATGCGACACGTCAAATAGCGGCTTTTTCGATAATCTGATGAACAGTTAGCAGGAAAATAGCCTTAGATCCAGCAAAGACTACCGATAGTGTTCCGGAACCGGTTCCGGGTACCGCGCAGGAAGTGGCCAAATATAAATTTGAACCAAACACTTGTCCAATCCCATGCATGCGACACATCAAATAGCGGCTCTTTAGATAACCTGATGAACGGTTAGCAATATGGATTCAGACCATATTTAGGAAAACCAGTAGTATTCCGGAACCGGTTCCGTGTGTCCTGCCAAAAGTGGTCAAATGTAGATGGGAACCAAACCTACACCAAACCAAACCGACACATTAAATAGCAGCTTTTTCGAAGAACAGTAAGCAGGAAAATAGTTTTTGATCACAGCAGAGACTACCGGTAGTGTCCCAGAACCGGTTCCGGATGTCCCGCCAGAAGTGGTCAAATCAAGGGTCAAATATAAAAGTGAACCAAGTCGTAGACCAAACTCATACATGCGACACATCAAACCGCGGCTTTTTCGATAACCTGATGAACGGTAAGCAGGAAATTAGCCTTAGATCACAGCAGGGACTACCGGTAGTGTTCCGGAACCGGTTCCAGGTGTCCCGCCGGAACTGGCCGAACATAAAAGTCAACCAAACTCATACATGCGACACATCAAACCGCGGCTTTTTCGATAACCTGATGAACGGTAAGCAGGAAATTAGCCTTAGATCACAGCAGGGACTACCGGTAGTGTTCCGGAACCGGTTCCAGGTGTCCCGCCGGAACTGGCCGAACATAAAAGTCAACCAAACCCATGCATGCGACACATCAAACCGCGGGTTTTTCGATAACCTGATGGACGGTTTACAAGAAAATAGACTCAGATCACATTAGAGACAACCGGTAGTGTTCCACACTCCGTTGTATATGTCCCGCCAGAATGATCATAATGTAAAATTAATCAAATCCAAGCATGCACATCAATTCGCGGCTTTTTAGAAAACCTATTGAACAGTTAGCAAGAAACTCGTCTCAGACCATACTTGAGACAATAGGTATAATCTTGGAACCGGTTCCTGGTATCTCACAGGAAGTAGTAAAAAACAGTGAAAACAATCAATGCAAGCGATAAATATGTGTAAGAGAACAAATTCATATCAAAACTGAAACAGACTCATCAAATCACACTTATGCAAAGTCCTAAGGTGTAAATATACAGTTACATGGGAAAATTGAAATTTAATCGCATCAATCTCGAACAAAGTTTATCAATCCCCTTTTTTTATCTAAAATTACTGCACAAAATTTGGATACGACTGGTTGCTTCTCGCGCTATGTGATATGGTTCAAATTTGAATTAAATTCAGTATGAAAAATTTTACTTGCTTCCATTTTTTTTGGTAAAGTTTTATGAATCTAGTAACCAATGATAATAAAATATAGCCTAAAGTGTACAGAAAAAACTTTATCAAAGACTGTGAAGTGATTTTGGGTTGTGAAATAAGTTATGTTTTAGCTTGTTTTAATCGTCTTGACATTGATCGGCCTCCAGTTATAGTAAAGATGATCAAGCAGTCAACTAAGGGGTCTGATATTTTTAAGCTCTGCCAATACATTGAACATAACGTAGGAATGTGCCATCAATAAGCTTCCCAACTCGATGATGGCTTGGATAAAATTCTTACTTTTATAAATAAAGTATTCACAGGATTCAGGACTAAGACTTACGTTGACGGAAAGATCATGAGTACATATTGGACGAGAAAGGCAATCTGGGGTATTAATCCGGGTTTTATTTTGATATAAACATATTTCGTCATCTAAAGTTGATATAATTATGTTTTAAAAGACACTACAGCGTTTGCTACACCGTCTTCAACAAATAGTTGCACAGACTGAACGATCACAAACATGAGACAACGGACAACACACCCAGTGTGGTCCTGTGGAGAATTTTTCGTTTGACGAAAAAGTTTCACCCACTGTGGTGGGAATTGAACACACTTTGAGGCTGACGAAACGGCCACACAACTGACGCCCCTAACTGCATGGCAACGGAGCCCACAAAGTTTTGGACGACCATTATTTTTTGTTCGTGATTGTGTGAATTTCGTTTTTTTTTATTTTTAAATTTTATTTCTGAACATCCTAACACTTGTATATATTTTCTTAAAGCCCCTTTGGATTACCAATTTACAACAATATTTTGAGATTTTGTAATTATTTTTAAAATAATGTGATTTTTAAAATTTCCCCATTGATAATTTTATTGTCCGTGTAGCTTAAAACAAAATAGTTTCAGAGTATATTGGATTACATTCATCTCTTTTGCGATGAAAGATTGATTGAAGAAAAATTTAAAATAAGTATTTTTTGCGATTTACATAATAGAAAGAAACAATGACATCTAAAAGGTGTCCAAAACATCAACTTTTTGATGATTTTTCAAAAAAGCAAAAAAACTGTGAAACTGTTTTCTTATATGCAAAACAATCTTAACTTTCACCCAAAAATATAAAAGTTTTAATGCAAAGCAAGAAAAATTACAAAATGCTGAAAGAAAAGGCGGCAAAGAAAGGGCTTTTCGTAATTCTTGCAAAAAGCGTAGGACCCTTGCGCACAAATATTCTTTCAACATTCAACAAACTTACACTTATATACAAGACAGCCGGGGCCCGTGGCGTAGTTGGTCACACGTTCGCTTCATATGCGGATGGTCATGGGTTTGATTCCCAGCCCCGGCACTTGCAATTTTTCGTCAGTTGCTCTTCCCCTGAGAGCGGCTGGCACTGACCCTCTTCTGAGCCCCGTGGCTCAAATGAACCCGAATACCTGGACATCGGCGAACTGCTACTCATAATGGACCCCCAATCGGACTGGAAAGGAACAACGGCCATCCATCATCCTTGTGCTCATCCTTCTACCATGTATAGACTAGAAAAGTGAAAGCAGCAGAAAGGCAACCAGTTCGATAAAGTAGAATAGAATATACATCTAGGCGCTGTACAAAGTGTAAGTGCAGCTGTCAATTGAAATCACTCACGTAGTGCCCTAGTGGACAATAGAGCTGTAATTAGGTTAAGTGATTAACCCTCTAATACCCAAATTTTTTATCTAGATTTAAATATCATTTTTTGTCATCTAAAATCGATTTAAACTTGTTTTGGAAGATGATTCTTTTTAATTCTCGATTTTGTAAATTTCAGTTTTTGATTTTTCTAATTTTTATTTTTGAACATCCCCACACTTTTATATTTTTCCTGGAAGCCAATTTGAGGAACGGATTTTTTGAGATGAAAACATTTTGAGATTTTATGATTATTGTTGAAATATTATTATTTTAAATTTTTTTCACAGAAAATTTTATTTTCCGTGTAATTTTATGGAAAATAATTTTAGAGTGTATTCGATTCCCTTAAACTATTAAACAAGGACAGTATGATTTGGGAAAAATTTAAAATATGTTAATTGTGGCGATACAATACAAAATAAACAATGACTTCTAAAAGGTGACTTAAACATCATATTTTCAATGATTTAAAAAAAATGTAAATATTCTTTAAAAAACACCAAAAACCATTTTGAGACATACAGAACAGTCCTAAATATTTGCCAAAAATAAAAAAAAAATGATTTTCCACGACACAAAAATTACAAAAATGCTCAAACTATACCCCGTCTAAAGGCGGGATTGGGTAGTAGACGGTTAAGAATAAAAAAAATATACAAGATAAACAAAAACCGTATAAAAGAACAATAATGTAATTCAATTCAAACTAGATGATGGTTTGATTTTAAATAGAATTCAACTAGATTTTTTGCTTGAACAGTAGCCGCTGAACACAGCTCGGTTAACTTACTCTTCAATCATATATTCATGTTAGCTGTTTGTTGTGTTTGCTTCTTGCCAATCATTGACAAAATAGTATTTGGTAGAAACAACAGTCAGAAACAAAGTTTGTAAGTTGTTGTTTTCGATAGTTTTGTAGCTCTGAAGTAATTGCTGTCAAATTCAGAACAACTATTTTTCAGGGTGGAAGATAACTTATTGCCTCAAACGTTAGTGATTTCTGTGCAAATGTTTGATTTACTCGTATGGTGGCTCTAGTGAGGATTCTTCAGTTCAACAAATCAATTTAATCACAGCAATGTCACAGATTCCATCTCTTTCCCCATTCTACCCTACTCCGCATTATATCGGTTCAACGAACGTCACGCAGCCCGCGATATGCGGCACCCAGATTTGGTTGATTTTGCCATTATCTTCCCCAGATTGATGATTGACCCATTTTGTGCTCGCCGCCCGACGGCGGCACCGTATGAAGGCATACATACCTACTATAAGGTGTGTATAGAATGAATTGTCTTCGCATCATTATCGGTGGAACTAAACGTGGAAAGAAAGCCCTGGAACAGCAACACCAACGATGCGGGGCAAGGTGCAAACTAATAATATAATGGACGTCATTGTTTGCTCTGCTGATACGCAGTTTTTCGCTACATCTCACGCTATGATTTGGCGAGCGAAATCGCGTGGATGTGTCAATCAACTCACGGGAGATGTTGGTTTTGGGAACCGATTTTTATTTTTGAAGGAATGCTACTGGCGTAAGTGTTTATATGAAGAAATGATTCACAGAATTTGTGCTGATTTGTAATGAAATAAAGATGCATTGTTGACAATTTAGCCTTTCTCTATTGTTAACAACAATTGTCAAAATTATCGTACCTAATCAAGTGCTTTCTTCCAAGAAGTCATAGAGTAGAAGCAACCTTTTTAAAAAAAAATCAGGATCGCTACCACCTTTGCAGGAATCTCCAAGATATTGGAGGAATTCAGGCACACTAAACTAGCCTGTTTGCCAGGGCTTGTTTTGCCAGGGAATTCCGCTTGCACCGTGAAAAATACGTTCGTGAGTCATCATATTTTAACCTTTGGATCCACTTCTTCCAAAAGTTAATTGCATCGCAACCGTTCATCAATCCGTCTTCTAATTGACAGGAACTATCCATCTTGTGATTGATTTCTTGTGCACGGAGCACCCCCATCTCCTTGGGATGCAACCTTCATTGAACAATCTGAACTGACGCTGATCCGCAAATGATCGCCCCTCCTAGGTAAAAGTAGACTTCCCCTCGTAGGTCCGCGGAGGATTTGCATTCAAACCATTTGCCCGTCACCTACAAGCATAGATTTCAACGCATCCTCCTCAGCATGCTGCAAACCCATCGCCCTGGGGGATCAATGAGCTGACCGCACTGCGCTCTCACCGTGCCGTGATGGTGAGCTCAAAGCATCTTTCGTTTATTGATACAAAATGATCGCGCAAGACTATGGCAATGGCATTGCACATCGTCCATCCAGCCAGGGCGGCATGGCGATGACGTTGTGTGAATCTAGAAGCAATAAATTAACTTCAACTTAACCTGTCAGGAGCTTGGCGGATCGGTCGGATCGGCCTCGCCGCCAAGGCGGTTCGCCAGCTAGATGTGTCTCCTTCGCAAACGATTCGTCTTCTTCTGGTAGATCCCGCTGGCAACATGATCTTACTCCGTCGCCACCACTACCCACCATGTCCGGCCGGACGGACAGACAGGAGAATGCTTTTAATCAAATAAATTACAAGTTTCGCATCTGTTGATTGGTGATTGGTTGCTTGCATGGGTGTAGTTATAGATAGCAATTGCTGTTTGAAGATGGTGCTCACTAGACTTTGTGGTGGCTTCGTCGATCGGTGGCGGCCAGCGGGCGTCTGAAGCAGATTCGTCAAGATGTAGACGGACGGGGAGGGATGCAAAGGGACGATGCAGGAAACCGGGAATGTGATTTGCTCGACAAGTGAAAGCTACCATAAATCCTGCTGATTAGCGAGTGGCGGCGGCGGATGCTAAAGGGGTGGGCTTATCGATTACTGATCGGACGTTGATTGGAAAATCTAGTGACAGAATTGGCGATATGGATTTCTTTTTATTGAGATTGTTATTTTGTGTAAAATTTACGATAATCACAATCTGTTTTGTTTTACTAATAATTAACGATGTTTGATCTTCAATTAATAATTCTCTGATTTTTATCATTTCAGGTTTGTACTCGATGAGACAATGTTAAAGAAGACCAATAAAAGGTACTGTAGAAAATAATCAAAATAAACTAGGCATTTCAGGCATTATACTAGGCAACGAGCATTCGTTGCCTGTAAATTTGATAAGTAAGAGTTTACCAAAGTACACTTTTCTGGTTCCATTTTGATGAGTTTAGTAGCGATATTATCTTTATCTCCTGCTTCCGGAATGCTGGCTTTCTCAGTCTTGGGTTAATCAAAATGGCTAGTTTTGCTTTTCCCGACGTTTCGGCTTCTTATTAAACCTTTTTCAAGGAATAACTACAAAGATAGATCAAATTAATAAAAAAAACTGGGACACTTTGTTAATTATCAACGACATGCACTACACTAGACTGAGCAATGATCAACGGTGAATTTGAAGATGGTGGGATGAATAGTTAAAAGCTTTTCGACTATGTCTTTTGTTGACATAGAACTAATGTACAAAATTGTAAGTCCAATTCCATAAGAGCTATTTCTGTATTTTATATTCAATGTAATTGATAGGTATACAAGAAGATCCCTCTCAAAAATCCGGCAATACCTTATGTAACGAGGAACGGTTCACAGCGTAGGAAAATAATTTCCTATAGTGCGATTAGTTTTTTTTTATTTGTCCTATCTTCGTAGTTACCCCTTGAAATAGGCTTAATAATAAGCCGAAACGTTGAAAAAAAAAACTAGCCGTTTTGATTTATCCAAGACTAAAAAACCAGGATTCCGGAATCAATATATTCCAGTCGTACTCATCCAGCACTTATCTTCTGCTTTGTAGTTACTGAGCTGGTGGTCTACATCCTCATTCACCGTGGAAGTTGGTTCAGATTCGTTTCACTGACGAAGTCATTTTCTCCATTTCCTCGATTCCTCGAGTCTCTATGCCGTTCAGCCCGAGCAAAGGAAAAAATCTCAATAATAGCAAATTATGATATGGAGATCAGAAAGTGATATTTGTTTGTTTGGGATAAGAGATAAATAAACTGAAAATAACATCTCAAATTTACTCCTGGAATATCGTCCTCATAGCACATTTAGCTCTTGATAAGATCTAACCAATACCAGTGAGCTATTTGATTGATCTTCAAATATCAAATTTTGCTATTGGTCAGAAGGTTCAAGAATAAATTTTTGATATTATTTCCAGTACTTTTCCCAGGGGTGGAAAGCATCACGCGCTTGACGTGATTTTTGGTTCACATGGAACACGTGCTCGCGATAACCCAAAAAGCGAGAGCGGTTATCGTTTTGCCGGAGCAACACAAAACAAATGTCGAAAGAGCCGGATCGCAGTTGGTTCACCAGAAGGATCACAATCTTCTCGCACTTCCTTCGTTGGCTTTCTTTGCCTCCAAAAGTAATTATTTCAGTATTTTATGATTATACTGGACAGATACCATTCCAGTAAATCATATCGATGAAAAAGTTTACCAAAATTTGATTTCATTACAGAAATATTTGCCGCGAACCTTCAAAACACATCGTACCATAATAGTTTGCGATGCGTTGGCATTTTTTTTTTGGTTCGCGTACGCACACGTTCGTGATCAATTTCCACCACTGCCTTAACCTCTTATCTGAATTAAACCAATATCACGTTTTGATCGTCAGTACTTGACCTCTACCCGGGAGATGCTTGTTAAAGTGCTGTTTTCACCCTTCAATCACCCCACGTTCATCCGTCAAGATATCTATATAGTCCCGTCCTAACCCTAACTAATTTTGACTTGCTTCATGAATTTCTGATAGAACGTCCGTGGTTCGTAAGAACGGCACAGTAGTTCCACTTCCTTATACTCCACTTCCTTATACTCCACTTCAGGAGTGCTTTTTTTTACACCCAAATGGGGCAGTTCTACCACCCCCATTCTGTTTCTATCGTGTCACGTTCTGCAGGTTTCATGCTGTAGCATTAGCAACCGCGCTATGTTCTTCTAGTCCGGAAACGTTCTCCGCTTCACAGCGAATCAATTGTTCCGTCGATTGAATTCCTCGTCATTGACAGCTGCTTCGACTGTATTCAACAGTCCTCTAAAGCGCTTTCAAATTGCTTCATTCCTCGAGGTAGTCGTCAGTACCGTACATTATTAACCGCAGAAAATTTTGTGCATTTTTTTTTCTCTGTTCTGGACAAAATCACTGCATCCAATATTTGATCTTTTGTGGTATATCCTGTGTCATTTGTATAGTGCATGTCGTGTTACTTCATCACTATTGAAAAGTTATAAAGTATTCGGTTTTGTTACAGTAATCATTTTTAACTTAATCGCAAGAAAGGATTCTGATTGATAGATTCCGCTTCTAACATGCTCCTTTTTCAGTCAAAATCGGATCTTTTAACGAAAAAGGCAATCATTGATGCTGTCATTGACCATGCATCGGAGCCCTACCCAACTAACATTTTTGCTGTATAAGAGTTTATAAGAGCTTCTTTCCAAGAGCGTTTGCTTCATAAGCTTTTATGCAGCTACTTTTGTTAGTAGGGTAGTGCTTACTGCCTCAAACCATTAAACACCGACTAAAAGATTAGGAATACAAACCCATTTTTCTTTGTTTTTATGTCCATCTCGGCCAGAACCAGACCGGTACCTATCACTTTTACCCACATATTAAATGTAATTAGGACCAAAGTTTTTCCTTCAATTACTAAAATATGCTGCGTCATAGTTGGAAGCAGTTAGAACTATAGTTCGTGTTGGAACATCTTTCACCGTAACGCAAGCCACAAAGGTGATCTATCCACGCTACATCTGAAACACGTAGATGAACTTCTAAGAAAATACTTATGAAAACTTCCTGAATTGATGGAAGCATTCTGAGAAACCGATGAAATTGTAATTTTAAAATAATAAACCAATTTCAAGTTAGTCAATCTTCATTCAAACAGGTCAAATTGCACAAATGATTTAGCGATACATCCACTGATTTTAAAGAAAATTCCCCAAACAAGCTTCTAATAATTTTATCACAAAATTCTAGAAATCTTTAAGAATTTCTGGCAGAGCACCCATTTAGAATTTTTTGTAGATGTTTTTGTTGGATGATTACCCAGAATTTTGTGATAAAATTATTAGAAGCTTTTTTGGAGAATCTTCTTTAAAATCAGTGGATGTAACGCTAAATCGTTTGTGCAATTTGACCTGTTTGAATGAAGATTGATTAACTTGAAAATGGTTTATCCAGGCTCTACCCCATTTGGCATAATACCGTTTAGCATAAATCCATTTGGCATAAAGGCCATTTGGCATAACACGAAGAACATCCTTCTTGGTAAGAATGTGCATAATACTTGTTATACCAAATAGCCATTATGCCAAATGGCCGTTATGCCAAATGGCCTTTATGCAAAAATGCCTTTGTGTCAAATGGTGTTATGCAAACGGCATGATGTTCAATGACATTATGCCAAATGGGGTAGAGTCTTTTTTCCAGTCTTGACAAAATTCAAAAACAGCCATTTATTGAATTGCTGAGGAAATTTGGCATCGATTTCACCAAAAAAAAGTTTATTCTACGATGCATAGTTTTTGAGATATAAATTTTTGAAGTATGGGATGTTTTAGAACATTTTGAAAAATCGTGAAATGTCATCTAGCGTTTTCCGGAAAAATAGTCATGGTGATTTTTTTTGAATTACATATATGATCATATAGGTAAAATGTTTTTCGTTTTTGCAGAAACCATTTTTGAACAAAATTTCACTAAAAAATGGTTTATGCAAAAACGAAAAACATTTTCTGCAGCGTAAAAAATTCAGAAGATACCCTGATTCATACTCTACATGTGCACGAAAACCGATTTTTAAAATATTGCTTCGTTATTTAATAAAAAATCAAAAACCGAAAAAATGAGAAAATGCTTCCAGTTTCGCCTTAAACGTCGCTATCATCAAGGCAATCTTTGATTATTTCATTCGCTAAATCATGAAACATATTAAACGTCGCTATCATCAAGGCAATCTTTGATTATTTCATTCGCTAAATCATGAAACATTTCAAATAAGCAGAAAATCACGGCTTACACAGCAATTTAATCTATTTAGTGAGTATACCCCTATTATCTAACCTAGGAGGATCAATAAACCGTATTTCACAGATTCCTAGATGCACTACACTTCTGCTGATCCCAAACGCGGAGCAGGTCCACCTAGGTCTAGCTAATTATGCTATAATTTGTCCAATTGTAGTTCGATTTCTGATTTTGATATCAACACTACACATGCGGTCACGATATAGTTTTGTGATCAGTCAGCTATTTGTCATTGCCTATCAATTGCTCTGTCATCTAGCTTCGATCTACACCATATCACTATGAACCGTTGGCAAGGTTGCCAAAAGTTGGGCTGCGTCGCTAACAGCTGCATTCAAATCGCATGCCTCATCGATTAGCTATCGATTTTTGTCCAGAATCGAAGTCTTTACTCTTGATGATTAAACTAAGGACTGTATCGGAAATTAACTATATATGTTCAAAACATCCTAAAAAATAATTTATTCAAGTTATAAATAATTTTATTTTTGGAGGTACTATATAAATCCTCAGAAAAAGGAATGGCACTTTTGCTTTTGTAAAAATAATTATTTTACATGGTCATCAATCTCAAAGTTTAAACGCATGATCTTGAAATTTTGGACACCTCTTAAAAATTTGAAATTGCGGAAAAAATGGAAATTTTTTTGATTTTGTAAAATATATTAGCGCAAATATATTCTTTCCCAGATTGCGCATAATATAGGTAAAAAAAATTTTTCAAGAAAAAATTCGATTCCATTTTAGCGCAATTCTTAAAAATGAAAAAAGGTCATTTTTCAGGGACCCTATTTTTTGATGCTCATTCAAAGCACGATTACGCAAATAAAAAATACATCAAATTGATGATTCATTTTTTTTTAATTGGAAATGTTTTTAAACTTAACGACGAGGTAGCTTTAGTAGAGAATGGAATTGTATAACCTTTGAAGATATTTAAAACAGACTGTCAAAGTTCGACAAAAAATTAGTGTTTTTTTAGGATAGGTCATTTTTTAAATGTTGAGGGTTTTTCGATCATAAATATTTTTTTTTATGTTGGTGTTCGGTGATATGTTATGTGTACATAACTGCTAACAATAATTAATATTTTTTGGATTTTTCGCCGTACAAGTTTTATTCGCTACAGGGTCTGAAACGCTGAAAAATCTTTAAAAAACAACAATTTGTCCAAAACTTTTATTTGTGAGATGTATTCATTCTACAATATTTTCAATAATGCTAAACATTTTTCAATTTTTTTCAGGATGTTCTAAACTTGACTGTATTGTGAAGATTTGATAGAAGAACCGAAATGATAAGACCAAACATGCTTCGAGATAGAGCATCCTGAATGTTTATAGTTAATTTCCGATACACTCCTTATTCGGTGGGCATTTTGCAGTCAAACATAGTAGTCATGATTTCAGTGTGCTATCTTTGGCGCCATATTCAGCAATGTTGCCTGCTGGGAAGCTGGAGGATCACTGTTAAAGTTTGTACAGTTCGATACAAATCGATAACTATTTAATGAGGCGTCCGATTTGAATGCGGTCTTCGGCAAAGTTGTAGCTGATAGAGTAGCCTAGGATCGCCAAGAGTCAACTAACCCTCTAGGCAGGTTAGTTGGGGAAATGCTACTGTCGATTCAATGAAAAACATCGTTTTCCCATAGTTATTCCCATACAAACTTTGATGAGCTACAGAAAAAAAAGCAATTAAAGCTTTTAAGGACAGACTTGATAGCATCCCAAAATGGCCGCCACAATGGCCAACTTTGGACACAAATCTCTTCGTAAACAAAACCAGCATACTGGAGCTTCTCATTTTAAGCTTATTACAAGTGAGCAAGAAAAGAATAATAAAACGCTCTGTTGTTTGAAGCTTGCTTCTTGAGATTTGTGCGTCTGAAGTTCTGATACACTGTTGAACCGGGATCCCAGTAAACATTTTGGGATGTATAATTTGGGTTATACATCACCATATAGAAACCAATTCACTCGTATAAAGTGCACGAATCTGCTATATACGCACCAAAGTGGAGGCCATATACACACTTGTGGCGACAATTCACGATTTCTCATAATCAGTAATACGATGTCCATTTCATCGATGAAAAAGGATCATAAACGACTTTCGGTCATTATCAATACGATGTTTCAAACAAGGTTTCAAACTATCGATCAAAAAAAAAAATAACAACCAGACTCGAACACAGAACCTTGAGATCCTGAATCTGATACCATACCTCTGCTCTAAATAGCTTTTCTTAAAGTGACTTCGCATTATCGCCAATATAAACTTAAGCTTCATGCTGTCAAAGCAAAAGCCACTTTTCCATATATGCTAGTATGAAGCCTGAGTGGCAATTCTTCTAAGTCCTTACGATTCCGTTTAATATTCATTTGCCCTGATATATCATATATTGTGATCTGTCAGTTTATACAACTTCGAGCGAATTACAATTGGCAGTATTTACGGCCAACATTGTTTACAACATTCACATCGCGCACTCGTCGTCGTCGTCGCCGTCGCGGAAAGTGTTCTCAAAATTATTTCGTTTATCACCTAGTTGTACTCGATTGAAACCCAGCGTTATGGTGAAATAAATGCTTGTGCTTAAATCAGTACTTCGTTTGACGTTCATCGATTACAAAAAAAGGCAATGGATGGGTCGCGAATCCCGGCACAACGCCTCGTGCAAGCCGCGATGAGAACGTCATTTGGATTAGGTGCAAAGTGAAAATCTGCTGCTGAAGAATTTCAAGACGTTCAGTGTCGATTCGGAGCAAGTTCAAACGATTAATCGAGTGAAATGGGTATACCCGCATATTTCCGAGTCGATCCACAGTTCATACCGCGATTCAACTGCAGTTTATTGGCAACAACGAAAAGGGGACGTGGGCAATCCACTGTTAAAAAGTGTGTCTAGTGTTGATACCGTGTGATAAGGGTTGAAGCAGTGAGATGAAAGATGAATAATTTTGGGGAGGGTTTGCCGCTCTTCCCCCAGTTGCAGACTTTACAAATAGTAAGTACTGGCCTTGTAATAAAAATAAAATTCACAATGCCACGATCATTTGGTAGCGGGTGAAAGGGTCAGCAGCGTTTGGGTGACAATTTCACTGTGATTTCTTTGGATGTGTTATATATCCATTCGTTCAAACCATATGAAAGTGATTTCAAATTTCATTATTTACGGCTTGTTGTGATGTTAATTTTGGACGTCATAAATCAATCGCAATGATGATTTATATACAACTTGTTTTATCGTTTTTGCTATGAGATTCAGCATGTTTAACGATTATGATTTTATATCCAAGAATATGCGATTTCACATGGCTATATTTATACTACATATGGTTTACTGGGATGTCAAGACGTTTGTCCTTAAATCTATTTGTCATAAACAGTGAATGCGAATACAAAATGGTCAACTGAAAGATAACCTCTTAGCTAGAGTTTCATAATAGAGCATTAAGCTTAGAATGTTCTGTCCCATTTTCATGTATACCAATTCCACAGATGATTATTATTTCATTAAATGCAAATGAGCTATAAAAGGGATCATTTATGGTCCAATTATTTACAGTTTTCTAGGGTAGCCAACTCGATTCCGATGCGTGTAGCGGTATTCGCCGATGAGGTCAACTTTTTCTCCGTTTGATCTTCATCGGATCTACTCATTTTTTTTTCGTCCGCTCGGTCTCAGTCTATACGCAAATAGACAGCTCAAGGTCTCCCCCCTAGAAATAGTGCAGCACAGGCGCCAGCCAATGCAACAGAGTGGATGGAAGCAGCGGTGGTGTCCGAATTAATGAGTGAACTAGTTTAGATGAGCGCGTGTCTGGACTCGTCAGACAGACACGGTTGTTTGAGGATCCAATTAATCCAAAAGCGCGCGCGGCCGCTAGGTAATTGAAACTCAGGGTGCCTATACAGCCCGAAAAAACATGGCCCTCTCATTCACAGTTTGGTCTTGAAAACTAATGGAAGGGTATGCTGTGAGCGTGACCGTGTGATTTTGTCAAATTTGAAGTTCGCAGTTTTTCCTACGGAAGCCATCATGGGACAGACCTTGAGAGGCATTAAACCGTTAAATCCAAAATTACTCGCCTTCGAATGGGCAAAACTGTCTGCAAATGGTGATTAAAAATTGCCAATGAGCTCATATCCTGCTGACGCGCGAGTTTTGAAATGACTGAGATGTAGGTAAGCTTGATTACGATTTGTTCTCTGCAAATATTGACTGGTCCATAGCTAATAGCAATCACACCCTTAATCTAATCAATTAAGTTAATTCCGCTTAAGAACCTCGAAAACATTGATACTGTACAAGAGAAATCAAACAAGAATCTACAGCAGGAGGAGGAGGTGGCATAATCAAAGTTGAGTAAAAAATTAAGGCCGAAGGACTAAACATCGAAATGACAAACGAAATAAATAAATAATTAAATTTGTTAAATATAATAAAACATATAACACAAAGAACGTACAAATATAATATTTATAACACATTTAACAATTATTCTGTCTTATAATTGTAACAAATATTTATACCCGTAACAAGGGTTCAGAATTAATTACACCACTCTCTCATCGCAGTATTTGGGAACATCGTGTCCAAGACAACTTCTAGTGGACGAGAACATTGCACAGAAAAAAAAGGAAAAATTAGGTAACCTTAGTCACGGTTGCGAGCGCCACTTTTCCCGGTGCGACCAGCATGGTATGTAGGTGGTTCGTTCGAATGGGGGCACGGTTTTCTCAGGCACAGTTTCACGTTGACCTTTCGCAAAAATTGACCCCCTCTGGGATGTTGGGCATGGGTTTGTGCGAGGGGGGATCGATTTGTTACACCGCCCGATCGGGTGACGTTTGTTGCAAACTGTGTTTGGTTCAGTCAATCGACTGTGGGTTTCGTCAGGTCTGACCAGTGAAAACAACAGAGTAATTGCTTAATAAATCATGAGCTGAACAGACTGGATAATTCATGTTTGCAACAAGTGATTTACATATTGTTGTCAAGTCTCGTGAAATTGTAGAATAGATGTTTTTAAGAGTTTCTTCCACAGACAAGGGGTTACGCAATTTTTGCAGCAATAATTTGAAGCTACTAAGTTAATCTCCGAGCTTTGAAGCTAATAAGTCAATTTTCGAGCAGGAAGTGAGATGGCTTTAGGTTTGTGAGTCAATGCAAAGAATGACTGTTAATTTATAAAAATCTAGTATTGATTAGTTGACTTCTTCTTCACCAACATTTGTTTCAAATGTTTGTATTCACTCAGATAGTAAAGAAGCACTTAAAGTATTGTGTCTATCATGTCCAGTAAGTCTTATGAAAAGTTAATAGACAATATCAGATCAGTCGGGATATCCTAGGTCATCCAAACTGCTCTTGAGCAGTGCTGAAAATTTCATTTCGTCATATTTAAATTCAACCACCTACAGCTCATTTTAGAAGCTGAACCTGAGAATATGGTATATGAAAAACTTGTGCGGCTAGACTAGTTCTGCAAGAAAGTCATGGAAAAACCTCCATTTTTTGAATATTTAAGGTGAATGTCACGGACTACCTTTGAAAAATGCCAAATGATATTCACCGTGAATATCATTGGCATTTTTCGAAGGTAGTCCGTGACATTTACCTTAAATATTCAAAAATTAGCGTTTTTTCCGTGACTTTCTTGCAGAACTAGTCTAGCCGCACAAGTTTTTCATATACCATATCCTCAGGTTCAGCATCTAAAATGAGCTGTAAGTGGTTGAATTTAGATATGACGAAATGAAATTTTCAGCACTGCTCTTGAGTTTAGATCCTTAAGTCTACGGGTGTAACGGTAACTTTTTTTTAGAAGCTTCGATTTGTAACCTGTCATGCCCAGTAAGTCTTCTGAAAATTACAGTAGTTGTTTTTATCAATTAAGCTTCATAACACTAAGGAAGCCCATAATATCCCAAAAATATATAACAACGTTTATTGTTCCTCTAACTGCTGTGGTAAGTACAGTGGATTATGTAACACTACTTAACGTAGTGGCAAAGGCTATTATCACTAGAGTATACCTGAAGCTATGGTCTCCGGTGTAGTGTTGTTGATCTGGAATGTCACAAAACGATCATGAAATGACTCATGATATGCCAGGGGGACTGCAGTTTAAAGTTAATTGTAAGAACAACTACTGTTTCTATCAAGAGCTAAGCTTCAGGATAGTTTAAATGACCCTCAATGTCCCAAAGGTTCATAATAATATATAGTAGACTTCAGATTGATCCAGTCACCGCGATTGATTATGAATCATCACTCAGTATGTCAGATATAGCTGAGGTTACGAGTGTAGACTTGAAGTTCTGAACTCAAAGATAGTTTGGCTGACCTGGAACATTCCCATAGTGTATCTTAATGATATTTGAGATTTCAAGAGCATTTCGGGTCTCAGCAGATTGAGCTATGCTATTATTTATGGCGAAAACACATAAAGTTTTTCATGTAGAATTGAAGCACTTCATCATAGAACAGTTGTGACGAACCTGAATGTCCCAAAGGTTTATTATAAAAAAGTAGACTTCAGATTGGTCCAGTAACTGCGGATATGCAACGTTACTCGGTATAGCAGATATGGCTGTTGCAACGAGTGTAGACCTGAAGTCCTGAACTCCAAAGTAGTTTGGCTGACCCGGAATATCCCTGTAGTGTCTCTAAATGACGTTTGAGATTTCAAGAGATTCGCTGATCCCAGCGGATTATGCAATACTATTATTTATGGCGCAAACACAAAGTTATTCTTGTAGAATTGAAGGACTTCATTATAGAACAGTTTGGACGACCCTGAATGTCTCAAAGGTTTTAATAAGCTAGCAGACTTCAGATGGCTCCAGTAACTGTGGTCGATTATGCAACGTTACTCAGTATAACATATATGGCTACTGTTACGAGTGTAGACCTGAAGTTCTGAACTCCAAGGTAGTTTGGCTGACCTGGAATATCCCTATAGTGTCATGTTATGCAATGCTTTTATTTGTAGCGAAAACACATAACATTATTCTTGTAGATAAAAAGAAAATCGTGTTTAGTCGAGTCTAGCACAAGACACTGAAGACGACCTTACAGTTGAGGTCGAAATACGTATCTGTCAAAGGATGCAAATTCTTAGTTGAATTCAAAGGAACAGTACTTAACACGATTTTCTTTTTACTTACAGATATTCCCCTAACAAGCCCAGGTTTATCATCATATTCTTGTAGATTTAGGACAGTTTGGAACACCTAGAACATTCCAGAATATAGAACACCTTTTGATATTCTTTATGAAGACTAAATGAATACATATAAACGTAACCCACATCTAAAGTCAGCTTTTAGACCAACTGGTATGTCAATTTTTCGTTTTTCCAAATTTCATGGTGTTCAGTATGTTCTAGGTTATCAATGAAGGCCCAAATAGAAATATTCCTATTTTTCCCTAATAGAGGGCTAAATTTGCAACAACTTTGCCGAGGACACTATTCTGTTTTATTGATTAGGTGAATTTTACAGCCGTTTCTATGTTGGGGTCATATATGACACCTTCGGCTCCAAAGGGTTAAATGCGATGGTTGTACCAAGGAAACTCAGTAAACTTGTAGAGTTCTAGGTCACTGTGGCATTGAAGGGAATGAAATGGCAGACGAGCTTAGTTGAAGTGGTTCCAATTCACAGTTTTTAAAAGACACTACACCGTCTTCAACCAGAGGTTGCACAGACTGAACAATCATTAACCGTTATGTGGCCGGCAAACTTTTTGCTTTTTTCTACACCGTGTATTTTAAATGGGTGCTGGGTACCCGGGTACCCTGCTGGCCACATAAGGGTAAACATTAGGCAACGGACAACACGGAACACCCAGTGGACCAGTGAAGGATTTTTCGTTTGACAAAAAGTTCCCTCCGACTGGAGCGGGAATCGAACCCTCACTCCGTGCCACTCACAATACGCCTAAACGACTGACGCCGCTAACCGCACGGCCACGAAGCCCACAGTTGTTTGAAAAATTTATAAATAATGTCTATGTTTGGTTGCCATAATAACGACACATTGCGCACCCATTTCAAGGTATGCGGTAAAACGTTTTATTTGAATTCCTCAATAAAATAATAGCATGAAATGAGCTCACCAATTCATATATGTATCCATCCGTTGCTTGATAGCTAGACGAACACCGGACCATAGCTTGGCCGCCAAACTCTTTTATACTCAATTGATGCACTGTAGTTAATTCTTATATCTAGTTCCAATAATCGTATAAACTAGTCGATTCTAGATGAGCCTGTGAGCTCGTTCCATGCTACTTTGGCATCAATTATTATTATTTCTTTATTAATAATTAGTGAGGCTTTCAGCCACAGGCTGGTATACCTCCTCGCTTTGGCATCAATTTTTCTTTCAACTCAATATGATTTCCGTAAGTTTTTCTTCCGATTAACAAGCGTATCAAAGTGAGTGCATGAAAAAAAAAACGAATTCCTTGGGTTCAGTTTTGCTGTGGTGCCTTTGACTGGAATTATCAAACACTTGAAAGCACTAAAGCAGCTACATTTTCTAATATTTTCCACTAGCAACTAATAAGTAAATTATCGAAGTTGTTCTCCATTAATATGTTTAGGTACCGCTACACCAAACACCATTCTAAAAGCAACAAAGTAATTGATTTGCGGCTTGGGTGGTTATGACTGCATAGTCGACAAACAAAACAAACGACACATATGCGAATTACATCATGGTGTACCCTTCCATGACCAGGACCAGAGCACTGCCGAAGGCAGTGGTTGTGGTGTTATGCATTTTTAAGGTGAATATATGACGAAGCCACACCTAAAATTTTCAAGAGCACAATTCTGTAGAACCAAATGTCGGTTTGCGCTGAAAAGTTGATCGATTGGTTACCCGCTGGTGATGACCAATCGATCAACTTTTCAGCGCAAACCGACATTCGGTTCTTCAGATTTGTGCTCTTGAAAATTTTAGGTGTGGCTTCGTCATATATTCACCTTAATACTGCATAAATTTTCTATTCTCTGTCGTCTGGTTGTGGCAGAGTCTTTTGTTTTAGTTTCTGTTGTTGGTTGAGGTGAGTACTGAGTGACACAGAGAGATACACAAAAAAATGAAGGAATCGCTAACAATCGACCCCGACCAGAAAACGATGACAATTTTTTTTTGTTTCTAGTGATATGCTATTTTACTATTTTTAATCATTTATTGTTATAAAATTTCTAGTATTCATGAAGTTGAAAGAAACAGACTGGTACAGAAATGTTAAAAAGTCATTTTGTATTTAAGAAGACTAACAATGAAATTGCCAAAATTCTGTTCGTAACAATTACATTTACTTGAACTTCCTCTTACTAAAATGCAATGGTGAAGCAGATCTGGTATGAACATTTACCGGTTTAGCTGTATTTGGATCGAATATTTATGACTGATTTCAAAAAATATTTTCAGTTCGGGATTCATTCGCTCAGCTGGTAATACGAAGCCAAGTCAGAAAGGAGTTACCGTTCCTAGAAAAGGAAGTCACCTCAGTCAGCAGGCGGCAGCTCCCAGATCACACCAAAGATAACAAAGCATTCGAGTTGGTTGAGGTCTCGCTGGTGGCTGGTGGGGTTCCACGTTTCAGAGCATTCAGCTGTTTGTTTAGAGTTGCTTGGTTGGTGACACAAGTGCACCACACCACAAAGTGTCTGGCGTACCTGTGGAACTCGGTGACAATTTTGGCGCCTCCAGTGCTGTGCTTTGCCCTTTGTAGCTAGTCTGTTTCAGTTTTTTCTTGTTTGTATTGTGCCATGGAACATGAAAAAATCGTGCTACGGACTACGAACTATACGCGGCCACATGGTGGCAAGCAAAAGGGTAAGGGTAGATCCCAAGCGCCAGCCAAGCATCCGTTGCAACGGGTGCATTGAATTGATATTGATCCAAAGGTTTTGCCTATTTTTTACTGGGTCACTAGTGTCGCAAAGAAAACGCGGCGAATGAGTCACTCACGGTAGAATGTCGTGTTTCGTCATTCCATGTGGTGGACTGTGACCAAGCTAATTGATGAACCGATACGGATAAGAGTTCAATTTAATTGGCAACGACGCCCCGATGACGATGGATTGTTTCGGCAACTGGTTGGCTATCACGGGACTGACTTTACTGTTCGTATCTCCAATCAATAGATAAAAGTGACATCGTCTGTCAATGTTAGCTTTCGTGATAAAAAAATGTTATCAAATCGTGCGTAGAAAAATACGTCTTTGATGTTCTGTAATGAAATGGCGAAATTAGAGTGTGGTATTTTCCCTGACTAAAACGCCGATCCAACTAAACCGACATTTGGTGGTTATTGGCAGGGATAGGGTGCGACTCAAAACTCTTTGCGTGCCGCACACTCTGCTACGAGACAGCACAACAAACTAGAAGGAGACGAGTACGCGCAATCGGTTGTGTGTTGCTCGCTTACTTTGCCGCGCGCTGGAGCTCTCCTGTCTCTCACGCTCTGTCGTATGCACTCTCTCGGTGCTTGTCTCCGTGCTTTGCACTTAGCTTGATACTACGCATGATTGGAAAAATTTCGAATCAAACGACCCATCACTTGTCAGCCCTTGACAAGCTTAACAACTTTGCCGAAAACACAAACTCTTCAATTAATTTATTAATTGATTTTTTCTGTTTGGAGACAAGCACAGTCCCAAGCACCGCGCATTACTCCTTGCGCCGTAGAGCTAGTGCTGCGATTGTCTCTCGCACAATTACGAAAGCTCTCACTCATACGTCTCTTGTCTCTCGGCAAAACGGGAGACGAGCACTTGCGATTGTGTGAAACACACGCTTTTTTCGCACCGCACGGTGCATGCCGCCAATCCCTGGTTATTGGTATGTTATTGAAAAAATAGACAAATTTAAACGAAAAAAAATCATGCGAAAAAAATCTACGTAGTTATGGTGGGAGTTGAACCCTGACTTACAAATTAAGTAGACAGGATGCGTTAACCAACTACACCACAGATCACAGACAACAATTGTATGTTCATATCCCATTCGGGAATAGTCACATAAGGCTGAATCTCAAAAGGTTGAATGCACAAAAGGTTGAAAATTGAAAAGGCTGACAATACGAAAATATATAAATAAATTATAGCACTTCTTGCTTTTCTCGGTGTTACGCCTCAACTGAGATAAAGCCTGCTTTTCAGCTTATCTTGTAACAGGCACAAAGATATTCAATGACGAAGGAAGTCAAGGAAATTCACATAGTAAAAAGTTCCTACCCCGAAAGCGAGTCGAACGCGTCACCCTCAGCATGGCCTTACTGATTATAAAAGATTATATAATTGCTTTCCGCATTGGCTATATGGGCCTTGGTTTTGGAAATGAGTTTAGTAAAGAGGCTAATAATGCATACCAATGAACACAAGAAGGTACTGATAATATTTATATGGTAAATTTTTCCTTCTTTAAGCACGAGCTATTCTTTCAAGTCATCTTGTTTTGAAGATTAATGTCATTACAGCTGCTAACACTATCATCAGAGATTTTCCCTTCTTTGAAATATATGCTATTCTTTTGAGAAATACTATCAGTAATGTAGGCGTTATAGAATGCATAGCATTATGACCAGTCGTAAGACTTTCCAATTCAGAACATAGTGAACATGTTCTATCAAAATGGCTTAGTTTGGCCAACTATGAACTAGGGGACGATTTGTGCATCAAACGTGAATCTCAAGCAAAACCAATGCAAATTCCACGGCAGGGTAATTGACCAACAGGCAAATTTTGAAATAGACCGTAAAATGAGTGTATAATGAGAATAATTAAAATGTTGTATCTGTTTGTCTGAGTTGTATTGAGGTGGTCTTTATTAATTTATTCCTTTAGGCTGGTGCCGTTTGAAAACTAGCCGAGTCACTATTCTAGCCCTATTTTATTTCAGCCTTTTGATGCATTCAGCCTTTTGTAGTTTCAGCCTTTTGTGATTCAGCCTTTTGTACGTAACCCCCCATTCGTGACGCACCAGCACAATCATGCGAAGTAAACTATTTCAAAAATTGAGTTACTTTGAGTTGCTTATACTTACAAGATTGCAAACAAACTTTTGTTTCACCGCGGTAGGTATAGATCAAAATCGAAGGATAATGAATAGTTTTTTTCAATGGTGGAGAAAAAGTGGTATTTTTGTGCGCTGTCCGATATCCACATGTCTATGTTGCCCTTTACTGGCATGTCCCAGAATTGCTGGTACCTCGAAACGCGTCGAAACGTTCATAAAAAAAACTTGAAAATTAGAAGACAGAAAGTTGATTGATTGCAAATTGAGAGCAGAAATAGTAAACAACGAAATTCGAACCCACGAATCCGTATTCGCTAGACCGATGCATTAACCGTTTAAGTCACTGAACAGGTAACAAGAAATAGAAAGCCAAACTGACTGCGCAATTCCATCTAACTTAAATAAACACCGGCAACACATACGGCACACAAAAAAAATGTAATTAAAATTCAGCGAGAAATCATGCACATAAAGGGAATGCTAGAGTTGATGCATATTTACATGAGATATCATGTAAAATTACGTTACGTTCTTGTAAATTTCCGCTGATAGTCGCGTAACCGGTTGGTGTCCATGATGATTTACGCGATGGTTGTCGGAAATTCACACGATGGTGATGTAATTTTACATTATATCTCATGTAAAAGTGCACTAACTCTAGCATTCCCTTTATGTGCATGATTTCTCGCTAAATTTTAATTACATATTTTTTCTGTGCAGAGTGCGAGAGAAAGTCTCGGTACTATAAAAGCCATTTGTTCTCACTTGTAGTTGGAAGGCACAACCACGAGCGTGTTGAAAGGTGGGCATCTAGTTAAGCCCAAAGAGAGAGGTAGAATTATGAAAACGAAGTGTACATGGTGTGTGCTCGGACTCAGTTTGACTTTGTATTCCATAAAATCTTTACCCGTTCTGTGGCTTAGTATGTTAAACCGACGGTCTATGCGAATTCGGAGTCGTGGATTCAAATCCCACCAGAATGCGTTTTTTTTCGATTTTTTAAATTTATAAATAGATCAACATTATGTGTTTTCTAATTGTTCTGTTTTTCCATGTGACTGTCAGATATCCAGTGTGAAGCTTCACCGGAATGTATGCCAAGATTTGCATTTAAAATTCCATGAGCATTTTCAGAGAATTTTCACATAATTGGTCTGAAAATTCTTAAAATATAAACTTCGATATATAGTTTTAGGCTCTGCTTGAATTACCTGCAAGTATTCCGGTAGTTGCACTATGCATTCTTCTTGAGTTTTCAGAAGCTTTAAGAAAATGGTTCTAAATATTATGTGAGAATTTCTAAACATGGATTACGACACGCATTTTTTTGCCTTTCTCGTACACTAAGTGTACTGGAAAGATTATATGTTCACTCAAAAAACGATTTTTCGAAAAAAAGGCTCGGAGGATCAAGTCGCATATACCAATCGACTCAGTTAGATGATTTGAGATGATGTCTGTATGTGTGTATGTATGTATGTCTGCGACCAAAATAAGTTCACTCACTTTTAGGACACTTCCCATTGGCCGATTTTTCGGATTATAGCTCGAATCGAACCGGAGTTTCATCGAATTATTTGTTATTTAAAATGGTCCAGATCGGTCAAGGCGTTCCAGAGTTATGGCCATTTCAGTGATCCGGACCAGCACCGGTAGAACTGGCCGGATATAATACTGTAGCAAGCCCCATCATGCGACACATAAAACTGCGGCGATTTTTGTAACCTTTAGCATGGTTGACACATTTTGTGCGGAAATCAACTCTGGAGACCCTAACTTTCACGATGTCGGTCCAAAATTCAATATGGCAGCCTAATATTCAAGATGGCGGCTTTAAATTCAAGACGGTGGCTTTTATGGTGACAGCTCTAAAATCATTGAATATGGGTATATTTGGCATGGAGTTAAGGCCTGGACTCCAAAAATGGTGACCAGTATATCCAAGATGGCAGCCTAAAATTCAAGACGTCCGTCTAAAATCTAAGATGGTGGCTCCAAATTCAAGATGGGGTCTGTTTAATGGAGTTTTAGGCTCTAAAACAATGAATAATGGGTCGATAAATCAGTAAATAATGGGTATATTTGGTATGGGGAAGAAGTCTGAATTCCAAAAATGGCGACCAGCATAAACATGATGGTGGCCTAACATTGAATTGGCGGCTGCATTTTCGAGATGGCGGCTGTTCAATTGAGTTTTGGGGTAATGGGGAAGATGTCCGTAGTTCAAAAATGGCGACTAGAATATCCAAGATAGCGCCCGATCAGCTACACTCACACAAAGAATCAATGAGACTATCCGTCGGGGACTAGCAGGCATCTTCAGTGTGTGAGCGTTGGTGATCTCCTATTTTTAGGCGACAATGGCGCCTGCCACGTCAGGTTGCTGGTCAATGTGGGGAAGGGGAAGGAAGTGATGGTTGCAATCGTTTGTATTAACAGCAGACAGAATATACCTCTGCGTCTGCACAAACTCATGCAGATTATCAGATAGATTGATAATGTGCTGTGAACGTTGGATGGAAGGGAAACGGCTTTTCAACCGTTTCTGGTTCTAGCGATGGCTACGAACATATAGCATATGACATATGAATTGTATATATAGAGAAGAGAGTACAGAGAGAGTGGATAGAAAGATACAAAGAGAAGGAAAGAGACGGGCCAGGGATTAAACCCAGGACCTTCTGCACATAAATCAGAAGCGGTAGCCATTAAACCACCAAGTCCATCGGTCCAATATCCAAGATGGCGTCTGTTTATTAGAGTTTTAGGCTCTAAAACCATTCAATATGGGTATACCTAGTACAGGTCGGACTCGATTATCCGGAGCCAAGTTCTAGTACTTCCCAAAATAATATCTCGTCAGCGGAATCCTGTGAGAAACTGAAATTTTGACTGATCAATAATCAAAGTTGGCTTGACAAAATGTCTCAGCTTTATAGATCATTTCGCTGCCAAGAGATATATTTGAGAAGCATCAGAATCCAACTCCAGATAATCGAGTCCCACCTGTATGGGGAAAAATTCTGGAGTCCAAAAATGGTGACCAGAATTTTTAGAATGGTGAACTTAAATCCAAAATGGCGGCTCAAAATTCAAGGTTGCGGCTTTTTTTAGGAGTTCAAGGCCCAAACATCAAAAGCCAAATGAACGATAAACATGAAATGAAATGGATTTTTGTTAAGCGTATGAAAGAGCGATATTTATCAACATGTCACTTGAGTTTTGTTGAAATTGGTTTTCATAGGCACGAGAAAGGCGCCATCACCGCTAGGTGGAATAATTAGTGTTTTTTTTTTTATTTTAAAATCTCCTCCTTCCTACCTAGGTCACCCTTTTTAAATGCGACGCCTTGAGGAAATCCCCTCGAATTTATTTTAGAAATTCCTTCTAAATTATTTCAGAGATTTCTCCAAAAATGCCTTCCAAAATGTGTTCCGAAATTCCTTCAAAATTTTTTTCTGGGATTTCTTTTCCATTCATTTTATCTGGAACTCCTTTAGGAATTCCTTTCAGTATTTAGGGACGGATTAATTTAATGATACCTTCACTAGTGTTTTCACGTATATGGGAAGGATGATGTTTGATAGTATGGTGAGTCAAGTATTATGTTTGGAAAACATGCTATCAAAATTAGGTAAAATGCCACGGTCATCAATAGATACTCCCTTACGAAATCAAAGAAATCCGCTGTTGATCTAGTTGATTCTAGGTTTATCCACTAGGTGGTGCTAGTGAGTCTTAGACATATCAAATTTCTGTATCTTGAACATCAGACCTTATGGAAGAATTACGTTTTCGGTCAATAAGGATATCAAGGCAATCTGATTTTTAAACATTAGTTTCAAAGATCAAGGTCCATACAAATTTTAAATTTTTTGTATGAACGAGAACAAACAGGGTTGGGGTGGGGCTTGGTTTTGGTTTTAAAATCTCCCAAAAAATGACCACGTGGTTTATGGACAGCCTCTTGCCTCTTGCTCAAGTACAAATGTTACGCTAAGAAGAAAAAGAAAAAGAAGAATAGGATAAATGAGAAGAAGAAAACAGGAAGAGCAGGAGAAGTTACTGATGTGTGAACTATTTGCCTTGTTTACCTGCATCATATATCCAATTTAGATTCTTTTCATAGGATTTTTCCCGGGATTTTTCTTAGAATACCTAGCAAGATTCATCTCATAATTCCTGATGAGAATGCTACCAGGATTCTTCCAAATATTCATCCTGGGATTCGTCTCATTGTTTTTCTTAAAATTTCATTCTCTCCTGGGATTTCTAAATAGATTTCTCCAAAGACTCTAATCCTGTTTGTTCCGGGATTTATATTCATTTCTTCCGAAGTCCCTCGAAACATTCATCCCGGTATTTCACTCCTGCATAGGGAATCCTCCATAGGGATTTCTCTATTTATTAGGGTTTTTATCCCGGGATTCATACAGGGACTTTTCCCTGGATTTTCCCAAGAATTCCTTCTGGGGTTTCTTCAGGGATTCCTAACAAGATTTATTATGGGTTTCCTCCCCAAATTTCATTCCGGGATACCTCCCGAGGTACTTTCATGGATTCCGGCAGGAATTCTTCCAGAAATTTCACCATGAATTCCTTCAGGATTCTTCGGAGAATGCCTTCTGGAATTTCTACCGGGAGTTATTCTACGAATGGCTCTCAGGATTTTTCAGTAATTCTTTACGAGATTTCTCGAGGAAATTCTCTCAGTCTTCAATCAGAGATTTTTTCCAGAATTCTCTCAGAGATTTCTATCAGGATTAATCAGGGATTTTCCCGGGACTTGTTGTGGGACTCCTCTCGGGGTTCTTTCAGGAACCCCGTCAAGGATTCCTTTCGGTATTTATTCATGGATTTCATCAGGGATTTCTTCACGTAGGAGGGAAAGAGAGCAATTGATAGTGTGATAACGAACCAAGTATTAGCTTCAGTAAAAGGCTACAAAGGGACAGAAAAATATAAAAAAATAGTTAAAAGTAATACGCCATTTATGGATGATCCCCCATAAAAATAAAGCAATCTGATGATGAACTAGTTAAGTCTAGCTTTATCCGCTAGGTTGCGGCGCTAGTGAGTCTAAGACGTTTTGAAATTTCTGTATCTGGCACTACAGACCTATTTTTTTTTATCTTTATTAGACTACTTTCAGCCCTCGGCTGGTTCGTCTCTATACAGACCTTATAGAAAAACTTCGTCTTTGACAAAGTTGATCAGGACATCAATGGATATTTAACCTACCGTAACTCGCGCGGTTGGCTACCACCACCAGCGAGCTTTTTTCAACGTGTTGTACAAAATACAACAGCGCGACTACTACTGAAGGGTTAATTATGAAAAATTATTTCTAGGCTTACTCGCTAGGTAGCGCTAGTGAGTCTTAGAAGTTCTAAATCTTTGTATCTCGAGAATCAGACTATATAGAAGAGTCTTGTCTTCAACAAAGTTGATCAGGACATTGAAGGCCATCCCATTCTGAAGTAGTTGATTCTAGATGTTTTTCGTTCTACATAGTAGAATTTCTTTTTTGGAAAAGTTGATCAGGTCATCAAGAGCTATCCGATAATGTGTTAATTGACTCTGGATTTATCCGCTAGATGATGGTAGTGAATCGTAGATATTTGAGGATTTCTGCATCTCGAAAACGCGACTGTATAGAACGAAATTCGTATTTAGCAAAGTTGACCAGGACGTCGAAGTCTTTCCGAAGATGAACTAGCAGAATCTAAGTTTATCAGCTTGGTGGCTCTAGTAAATCTTAAAAATTCAAAATTTCTGCAAACAATTGAATGGGAATCTGCGAACAATATGGGATGTGGATTGTGGGTCATATACCAGCTGGCTCTGAGTAGGGCTTGTCAAGTATTCTGGACCTTCGTTGGATTTCTGCTCTACAGAAGCAGAGTAGATGTAGAGATGTTTTGCTCTGCTCATTGTAGAAACTGAAGTTTAAATAATGAAGCACATCTATCTTTTGTAAATGCAATCTGCAGAGACAGGGGTCAGTTATTGGACCGGTATGAAATCTAAGATCCATTTTATTGAGACCTACTAGATATTGAGACTGTTTGGGGAAACTGCCTTTTACGAACGATTAATGTGTTTGAAAATGAATGTCTATTTAAATAAATTTAAAACTTGCATTTCCTATATTCCATGATTTAAAGTTTAGCAGAACTGAAGAACTCATCAAGATCCGGTATTCTCACGTATTTATCCATTAGGTCAACTTGATCGTGGCTCTTCATACTTGTTCAGCTCGTTCAAAATTTTCCAATCCAAATTTGGTTGCTACATCGTAACAACAAACAAATCGTATTTCACATCGTGTTTGCAATGCAGCAGCATATAAAGGTTGGCGTTAGCATCAAATACCACCACACCATAAAACACATGTTCCAATAATTTGCTTTTCACAGCTCCTTTCCAGTAATGCGCAATTTTCAAAGCTCCATATATTTCGAAAGTAAAAGTGCTCTGCGCCACCATCTGACCACCGCTCCGTACTTCACCCAAACTAGAGCACGTGCGTCTCTCTCCCATCATCATCGTTGATCCGACCAACAACAACTTGGTATGGCATCGCAATCACTCACCAAACTGAGATGTTGTTGAAGAAGTTGCTGCTACGGCTACCGTCTCTCGGTATTGCAGTGCAGCAGCAGCAGCAACGTCCGTCCCGATGTAAATCGATCTTCATTCTCTGCGATCTTCACGGATGGATTCGTTCGTCTGACTCGGCTGCAGTGCGGTCCGCAATCCACCGACTCGACCCGCCGACCGCACATTGAAGGTGAAAGGAGATTGGATGGAATATGGAAGGCACAGATGACCGACGACTGCCAAACGATACCAGAAGTAACATTTTCATCGGCTGCACCATTGAGCTGGATGCACCAGATGTAGACGGAATTTGAAAGTGACAGTCTCCCATCACTCACTCTAGATCCGACGACAGAGCAGTGGTGCCCGGTGGTGGTTGTTGTCTGTTGTCGATGGCGCTGGAACGAGAGTCCGCTGGATGTTGTCTCAATTATGGATCACCCCGTCGGTAAACAGTTTCACGCCATTGTAGATTGAGGTAATCCAATAGCTGAGGATCTTCATGCCAAGAAGTTCAGGAAAGTGGGGGGCTAGGAGGACTTGAGTCATTTAAATTAATTCAATTGTGAAATTGGTTTAAAGTGCAGACAATCTCCCCATTTGGGGTGCCGTTGATCAGACGGGTGAGACGAAGTGGATGCTCCATGCCCCCGGGGTACACTCATTTGTAAATTAGCTCTGTTGATTGGAGAGTTAGCCTGCTTTCGAAGCTAATGGGCTAATGGAAGGGCGAAGTTTAACACGGAAGGTGCAATCGTTGGATGTGTTGTTTGTGTTACTACCACAGCCCCCATATTCGATGGCACAAAACAACAGCACTAACAGATGTAACTTGAGGGCAGCTTTTTATGCAACAATCAACGTGAGGGAGCTCAAGCTCGGTGAGGCATGTAATCGATAAACGCGCGCTCGATGCGCCGGAATGTAAATTAGGCAGTGTTTGGCCGCGCGGAAACAATTAGGGCACTTCCTATGATGGGCGATTCTGTAACATTTGCGATACATACTGCCTGCTCAATCGCATGTGAACAACCATCTTCTTCGCGTAAGTATTACGCCACTTTGCGCCATGCCAAGTGTAACCAGCGGAAAAGTGACGATAATAGTGTATCAACACTCTTTCCTCCTGCGTGTTACTGCAGCTTGGAAGTCGATAAAACATTAATAATCACGCAGTTATAAATTTGCACGAATTGCGCCACATTTATCCGTCCGGTCCGGTACGGGGGTTCCTCGGCCATAGGTGTGCACGGTGGGTTGATTTGTGTTCATTTGGCTATGCAATTGAGGGTCAGTCTATTCAGCAGTCGAGTTCAAATTATTCAGTTGTAGGTGAATATTAGAGGTTTGGTTCCCTCTTACAACTGGTAGTAACTGCTTGTGAAATGCACTAGTTAAAGTTGTTATTGTTCCATAAACCAGCTCTTCATAAAAGAAGTTCAAAAGGAGTTGTCGAGGATCGGTGTATCGATTTATCTGTTCTGTGAGAGCTGTGGCTTATACCCCAGTCTCAAACGCTTGGCGAGAAGCTGTATCCGAAAGGCTGGGGATTGAAGCCATGATCACTCGCTTACAAAGCGAAAGTATATTCTCAAAGCTACGGTGTTAACTCTCGGATCGTTTTGTATTCTTTTTTATTTTGACGTCAATTACGACAAAAATACTTGAGGATGGGAATGGTACCATGGTCACTAAAATATCTAACAATATAAGCTCATCCATACATCGAACGATTTTCAAAACTTTATTTTCAGTCAACTGCAAATTTATATACCACTCATGTTGCACAAGCAAAACTGTTGATTTTAAACAGCAAACTGTTGAAAAATTGAGAAATTGAACCCATCTTTTATCAAGTTATTCACATTTGAGAAATATTTGGTGGGGTTCGGCGCCAAATGCATCACTGCACATGGCTGCTGCTGCTATGATGCATTTGTCTAAGTTATTGGTGCTTGGTGACCTTGTGGTTTACGATTGGGGCTTGATGATATTTTGTCGATTATCATTGAAATGAGTTGAGTTGTAGTCTACGTTATGTTTGACGAAATAAATAAATAAATTAAGTTTGAGTGATTGACATCGTAATGCACGGTTAGATCACGTGGAAACCACGATCAGCAGAGAGGCAAATGCTGCTGAGATTCAGGAGAAAAGCCTGGATGAAAATTCGGTTAATCTTCGATTGAGATTCTAGCGAAAAGCCTGTGTGTTTTTTTAGAAGAGAGAACTTCGATCGGATTCTGCTGGAAAAATAGATGAATTGAAATGGTGGCTCCAATGAGGAGCTTATGCATATCAGAAGGCCGGCTCCAGAGGCACGTTATCCTCCATTAAAGCTTATGCACATGCTCTGTACTAGTTGAAACGTTATGCTAAGTAGAGAAAAGGACACATTCTGCTGAGGATTTGTCCAATAATGCTTTCCTGCAAATTTCATTTTTCATGTGATGAAGTTGTTCCAAGAATCCAAATTTCTTCCAAGTTCGTTCAGAAATTATTTTCCGAATTTTAGGGAGATGATCTAACACTCTTCTTTTTTAGAGAGCATTGAAGACTCTTCATAAAGTTTTATGATTAATCATGAAGGTATTTAAAAAAAAAATATAATTATTTTACGGAACTTCAAAAAACTTTTAGAAATTTTCCAATCATAGATTTTAGTAGAAGTTTTATTAAACTTTCGTAGACAAATTTTTGCCTGACTTTTCCAAGCAATCTAGAATTAAATAAACCTACCAAAGCATTTGGAATTATTACTAGATTCATTTACATCACAATTTCACCGGGGTCATCGCCAAGCTGTATGAGGTACAAATAACATGCTGATTTACGTAGTTTACGTCATACGGTTTATGTCAGATTCATCTACAAACACGTTTTATCACTTTTTCCTGAAACTCTTAAGACTTTCTTGAAACTCTCCTGAGCCGCCTTGAAAACCCGCTGAAAACAACTCCGAGATTCCCATAGGCTTCTCCTAAACTTTACTGAAGCCCTATGTAGCTCCTTAAAATCCCTTGACATCTCCTTAAATTCACTTAAACGCATTGAAAACCCTCAGAAATCTCCTTGAGATTTCTTAGACCGAAGCCCCCGGAATCCTCGTGGAACTAAAACGCTTCGAAATGTATTGAAACTCGTCAGAAACCACCATGAGCCCGGACTGAAATCTACTGGAGCAGTTTGAAATTCTAGAAACTCCCCTGAGATCTCTAGTAGACATCTCATAAACGCTAGTGTTACGTGAAACATGTTGCGGGAACCCCTGTGCACTGTGTGGTTGTGTTTGTCAACCTTTGGTTGTTTTCTGTTTTGCCCCCGTGCTGTCAATATGTATAGATCAATGAATAGATGATCAAAATACAGAGCAGCACGCTCGCAGAGGATCAAATTTATGTAAAACACCGATGTTGTAAGTGTTTATTTTATATGATTTGTGACACTTAGGCTAATTAAATTCATAAATTACAGCTTTACAGCATAGGCTGAACCAACCGTGTGTTCTCATTGCTTTGCAAGAAGATCGGTTGCCCAAAGCTGATGTTTATAACATCTAGTGAAGCCCTTTGAAACCTCACGGAACGCCTTCACACTTGAAGAGAAAAACGTCAGAAAATCCAATGCGATCTCGACAGTCTTACCCTAATTCTACTTAGGTTCCCTGAGACTTCGTGACACCATCTGAAACCCACGGAAACGCCTTGAAATCACTTGAAACCCTTTGAGAACCCCGTAGATTTCATTTGTACTTTACTGATGCCCTCTAAAATTCCATGAAACCTCTCGAAATGTCTTACACCACATTTAAACGCCTCAGAATCTGTTCCGGCGATCTCATTTCACTTATCTCTACTGAAGCCCCCTAAAATTCCCTTGAAATCCATGAAACGCTTCGAAACGCCTTTGCCACTCTTCTGGTGCTTTCATCAGAAGCGGCGAAACGTCTTGGAACACCGAGGAACCGATTTTTTTTTTATTTTGATCTTTTGTTCGGTGAATGTTTTTTATTCGTAATTTTGTGAGGTTTGCTGCACTTTCATATTTTTCTGAAGTCTATTTGGGTTCCCGATTGCTTGAGACGAAAAAAATTTGAAATTGTTTGATTATTGTTGAAATATTTATATTTTTTTCATGTCAAATTTTATTTTCCTTGTAACTTTCAAGGGGCATAATTTAAAGAGTATTTAACTTCAAATAGAATGATTGCGAAAAAAGTTGAAATATGCAAATAGTTGTGATTTCATGCCAAAAAAATGGCATTTTGTAAAGAACTAGTTATTAAAATTCACGAATAAAAAAAAAACAATGACATTTGGAAACGAAAAGCCAAAACATAAATTTTTCGATGAGTTTAAGAAATAGAAAAATACCTTATACGAAACCAAAAAACATTTTAAAATAAGCATAAAAGTACCAATTTCAAGCCAAAACTAGAAAAGATTTATGTTTCCTGGAAAGAAATAAAAATACAAAAATTATTAATCATGTTGTAGCGTAAAAGAACCATCTACATAGTATGCGAATGAAAATTGATCATGATTGTACAAAATGCTTAAAACCACGTCTGTTTATTTTTCATCCACAGTTAAAAGTAATGCATCGATTTTTATGAAATTTGGCACAAATAATAAACATACACCAAAGAGTTCTCAGTCAATTATTTGGCCAATTTTACCAATTCATTACAGAGCTACTGACGTACTTCTGTGTCCCGATTATTGCGGATACAGACTTTAATTTATTAATTTTATATTTTTTAGAGACTTATTATACCTATTATAAAAAAAATATAGAAAATATCAGCGCTCACAAAACATAGTAAGATAGTTGCATCGCAGAGGTTCAAATAGAGTTTGTTTTTAATTCACTGATTCACTGGATAAGAAGGATTTTCGAAAAATGAATGAATTCCAGGAGTGTGTTTCTAAAAGTGATATCGAACAAAATGCCGAACAAAGCACAGAGGAAAATTTTAGAAAAATTCTGTCTAAATTTCTGAACTATAGTGTGAACTATAGAGTAGAATAACTTCCATAAGAAACATTGCAAGAAATTCTACGACAACATAGAGAATTGGACATCACGTGCGGCCCGCGGGCCGCACTTTGGTGACCGCGGACCTAGAACAAAGCACCTTGACGAAGGCTAAATGAATGCATATGAACGTGACCCATATCAAAATTCCGCTTTAAGAACAACTGGTATGTCCATTATTTCGTTTCTCCAAACTCCATGGTGTTCAGGATGCTCTTGTCTAGGTTGTCAATAAAGTAACAAATACAAATATTCCTATTTTTCTTTAATCCTCTAATACCCAACCTGTGTTACCTAAGTTGTTCAAAAATAAAACTTGCCTAGTGATGTTCAAAAATAAAACTTCTTCTTCTTCTTCTTTGGGGCTCTACGTCTGCACTGGGACTTGGCGGCTTGCCTCGCTTTAATTTAGTGTTTATTGAACACTTCCACTGTTTCTAGTTGAAAGGCTTTCTTTGCCTGCCATTGCATGAATTTGTATATTGTGAGGCGAGTACAATGCCATTCGGGATGGCGATCCATAGCCTTAATCACCAACTGGTGTCCCCGAGCACAATGGGATAAAAGGTGAAAAAATTGAGCTAAGAATTAATTAAAATATATTTAAAAAGTTTTATAAAAACAAATTGGGTCGATGCGCAGATTTAATAGATAATATGTCTGCAAAAATTCAATGGTGCTACTGCTATTTTAATATGGCCTATTTTGGAAGATTTTTGTTAGTTCGTTTGACTAAGTTACTCTGCACTGTGCACCGTCTGATTTGTTTGTTTTGAATGGATGGTTGAGAAGGTGATTAGAGCGGGAGCCAAGCTTATTTTTGTAATCTCTAGCAACTTTCACATTAAATGGTGGCTCCAGGGAGGAGATGAGGAACATGCTTTGTCCTATTTAGGACGTTATGAAGAGGGCAAATTCAATGGGATTAAGTTGTTTCAATAATGAATCCTGGGATCCCTGTAGATTTCTCCTTAACTCTGCTGAAGCCTCATGTGGTACCCTAAAATCCTTTGAAGCCTCCTTGTATCCACTGAAATGCCTTGAAACTGCTCCGATATGCCCCATCGAGATTCCGTAGACTTCTCTTATACTTTACTGAAGCCCACTGAATCCTCCTGGAATCCACTGAAACCTTTTGATGTGCATTGAAATCCCTCAGAAAACCACTATGAGACCCCCGTAGACTGGTATCCAGATTGTGAGTACAGTGTAGTGATACATTTTTGTAAACATTGATTGTATTTGAATTTGAAAACTGCGTATGTGTTTATTTGAAAAAACGATGATGGTTTGTTTTTCACTAAGGTCTCTAAGAAGTCGATATTGAAATAATCGTCATAATTGAAAATTTGATTGCAGTTCCCTCGTCAAATCTACAAATTTTGCAGTAGATTTTAGGAGGAGAATGCATTACACAGAATACATTTTCAATGCAAACACGTAGGTTTCGACCGACTTCTTCAAACTTAAACCCTAAAGCTTCCCTGGAACCCTCTGAATTTTCCTGACACCCCATTCACTGAAATGCCTTCAAATGCTTCGAAACGCCATCTACTGAAGCCTTCTTTAACCCTTTGGAGCCGGAGGGGTCAATATGACCCCGGCAATGAAACCAAGCATAACAAACGTACTCGAGGGCAGCGAGGTTGCGGCAGCAGTGGCGAAACTATCCGGCTCCAAAGGGACCCTTGAATCCTCCCAAAACCTCTTTAAAACCATTGAAACACCTTAAAACGTCGTGAGACCCGTCAGAAATTCCCTGTGACTGCCTTATAAAGCTTTTCTCAAAGCCTTTTGAAGCTCTTTTAAACTAATTGAAATCCCTTGTAATACCCTGAAATCAACCTGAGCATCTTGAAACCCTTCATAAAATCCCCCTGAAATTCCTACTAGACATTCCGTATATTCTACTGAAGCCCCCTGAAACCTTACAGTACGTATTTAAACACCTTGATCTGGTCTAAATATTTCCAGAAGTTGCATGGAACATGTACTACTTAATGGGTCATGTTTTTTTTTGGGAGATCCGGCCGATTTGTTTGTTTCACGATTGAAATCACTATTGTGGGTTGACATTCGTACCTGAATCATAAACTTTTTTTCTCGGCCCTCAAGTACGTTCCCTGTGTACACCAATGCCAAACCAGAATCGAATCAACCACTTTATGGGCGATAAAATTGCTCATCGATGTGTGACGCTCCGGCGCAGCGGCGTTAATCGTTTACCACTGAAGATGCTCTTTTTTTCTCACACTTCTGTATAATCCGTATATCCGTCCATGTGTGACCAGACCACACGATCGAGACTTATTGGAGGCGTCCTCCGAAGAGAAGCCAACAAGCCCTACCCGCAGCTCAACACTGCGCTGTTGTTGATGCTCAATGGCTGCGCAGGCTAGTTGAGATTAAAATCGAAAGTGGATAATTGCACTCATCTCGCACACCGCACGAAGAAGGCGGAGGCATCCAGCTGTCATACAGTACAAACCGACACACTACTGGCTGCCTGCCAGGCGCAATTTTCACGCAAAGTCGCGCACGCGCCATGTAATCGATGAAGTAAGCCGCTCCGCTCTTGGGATGGGGCGATGGGGGAAGTACTTGGCGGCGGGAATGGCAACCCGACGACGAGATGTGATGCAATCCGGTACCACCAGACGATTATGCAAAGAGCATAGCCCAAAACGGAACACATCGGAGAGCACCTCTAAATATCGGACGTTGGTGGCGGGTACCCTTGGATTCGCGACTTGAAATGGACCTTTGTGCAGCTGCAGCTCGAATCTCCCCAAATAGGTTCCACGGCGGCAAAGGTTAGTTCAAGACCGGCGGCATTGACATTTGTGCTCTAGACACGGTGCTATTTTCACCAAATGCAACCTCAGAGAAATCTAGTTCTGTCAATCAAATCGGAATCAAGCTCAACATCAAGGCCGAGCGTGAACGCGCAGCCGGGTGACTTATGCTCGATCGCGTACTTCACCTTTCGCGTCTAATAATATAAGTAATTTACCTCTTTACTTACACAGTCGCAATCGGTGGAAACGGCAAAAAACCCGCAAAGGAAACGAGACAGTCCTAAAAAGGGAGCGAAATCAGGCCCACAAAAGTCAGTAGTTGGTTAGTTGGATCGGGAGATAAAAATCTCTCGAAACGTTAAGTGTCCCATTAAGGTACCGTTAAGGTGAACCTTGAAGGAAGGGAGCGACCATGGCAGGGCATTGAATGTTCCGTTTGCGGGTTTTTGTGCGGACAATTGACTCATTACTGTAATGACATTCAAGGGCACAGTTGGGCTTGGCAGGGTACCTACAGATTAGAGGTGCGCTATGGTCACTACAAGGTTGATGGTTGTTTGGTTAACTTAATTAATCCATCTTCATTGGAAACTGGTATGCTGCACTTAACGACATATTTCTACACCTACAGTATGCGGCAGGAAAAAATGCGAAAGTGTTTTTCAACTTCAAACCTCATTTTCGTCCATTTGACAATAACCAATCTATGTTTCAACGTTCCATGATCTATAATAGGCTAGTTTTCTGAAAAGTTAATTAAAAAATTTCCCATTTTGGTCACTAACCTTTACAGGGCGGCGCCTGAAGATGAAGACAACCAGAATTTTCAAACCGCAGAAAATCGTACAGGTCGCTAAATTTCGCATCTGACAAAACAAAATTTTTGATTTTCTCTACACTATCATCAAATATATGTACTTTTTTCATCTGGTATGTAAAACTACATGGCTCTGGATCAGTGTGGTCTGGTTGTTCGTCGAATTTGAGCTAATTTTGTTACTGTTATAGTCATTTTGTTTAATGACCATTGGGCGCGCAGTTTATTGATATCCGCTTATTAGGCCTACATTATCACATGTTAAACAACAAATAAGTTCATTTTTATTTTTCAGTGCTAGAATATAGACATTGACTGATACACTGTCATGAAAAAATAGTCATACATATCCCATATTTAGCGTGTAATAGTGCCTTGAACTTTTCGCATTTTTTCCTGCCGCACCCTGTAAGTCTTACACTGAGCTCTGAGTACGCCAGTTTATACCTGGCATGTTGGTTTCAGTAACCGATAACCTAGTTTTCTAGCTTGATATTTCGATAGATACATCGTAGCTTCATTGCAGTGTCAAAAGCATAGTAAAACAGTAGCTTCGTCGGTGTTGGACGATGTTCCTTCAGTTTTTTTATTCTAAACGTTTAGGGTTTCCAGGCCTTTTCAACCCAGGGCAGCCAATACCTTTGCGGCCCTCCACGAAGCACAGTGGCGGGCCTCCATACAAAGGCCGGACAAAACCTCAAATGTTAACCGAAATGGCTAAAATTCACAGGTTATGATGATTTTGGTGCCCTAAACCTATTTCTGAATGGAACTTTTCTTATATTTTGATTTTACTATATTAGGGTGATTCAAAATTTTGAAATCTGCGTGTAAAAAGTTAGCTAACACGATGCGTTTTTTTGAACGTAGATTTTGATCAACCTTTTGATTTGAGGGTTCTTATATCATGTATCTGCATTGAAATTATCCATAATTGTGTATTTTTTGCTGTTATGGTGGTCCAAAATCTTAAAACTACATAAATCATTAGAAAAATTCGATTACCTATGCTTTCTGCCAATGGATCAATTCAGATATACTCTATTCTCAAGGACCCTCTATAGACCACGTGACGTTTTACGGAGGGTACACGGAGGTGAATTAACGATTTTAAATGGGTTCAAATAGTCTCTTATAGTAAACTGCGTATAATTTGAACTGCTTTTTTATAAATCTCGTTTCAACGACTTCATATATACTCTTCTGAGTTAAGGTTGTACATGTTGTAATGTACATTGAGCTCTGTTATCACTTGACGAAGCAATAAAAATAACCATATATATAAAGAATTGGAAAGACATATTCGCAATATTGAAGAGTATCAGTAGGTCGGCTCCAGAGGCACGTTAACGAATTCTCCTCCATTTGGGAAATTAGTTCCATATTGAAGGGAGTTGTTGATAATTGATCATAAGAGATCGGTAATCATATTGATAAACAGTTAATATTTTCAAAATTTATATCACTCTATGTGTCGTTCAGTAGAAATGTGTTCTAAGAAAATGCGAGAATAACATACAATAAAACTTCAAGTTTTTGAAAAAAAAATCGAGAAAAATAATCAAAGATGGCCTTGGTGATGGCCATGTTTACGTAAAAAAATGTTTAACGCTGAGGATTGCGGACTGAAATTTGACAGCAGCCAGGCTGCTGCCAAACCTCCAAAATGATCAGAGTGTGCCTGGATACAAGTTTGGTTTGCTTAGTCACGCTAAAACAAGTGAAACATTTAATGACACACAAACTTTGCCGTCAGATACGAAAACGTTTTAAACGTTTTATCTGTGAAAAATAATATGTGAAACTTGCCTAAAATTTGTAAATTATTCTTCCAAGCTCATAATGACAAAGTCAGCTGAATATACGTTTTATTGTAGCTTTTGCTGTAATCGATATGTTTGAGCCTTGGTTTAAACGTTGTGTGAAGTAGTTTATGCGTGCACTTCGAAATTGATCTCCATAGAGATAAGAAACTTTACAACGGGGAGCACTGGAAGAAAGAGTACGTGCTCAAACTGAATGACCAAAAAAGTTGAGTCCGCATCCCTCAGGTTTAACGTAGCGTTTTACGCCGTTTAGTTAATTCCTTTCATATTTAATAGATGACTACTGCTTTAAACTGTAGCGATGATTTGTGACACTATTCGATAGAAGCTCGTGAAGAGATTGCTTCCAAGCTTTTTGAGTAATTCTAACGATTAAGATGAATCGAAAAATCGGTCAGTTTAAGAAAATCAACGAGCAATTGTTTGAAGTTATTGTTACATGTTTTTCACGATTGTTCTTAGCCTTTATTTTTAGGGATCAAAGAGTTAGTGGTCTTTAATAATGCGGGATGAAGGTAGCGTCTAAGTAAATAAAGGCTGGAAAATTCTTAGTCATCACTCCCCTTCTCTACAGCTCACTTTTTTTAACCAGGGCACCCACCTTCTTGTGTTTTTCTGTCAAAAAAAATAAATAAAATAAAAAAAATAAAACAAATTTAAAAAAAATGTTAGAGCTATGGCCATCCTGTTATCAAACAACCCCACCCTCTTCCCTTATAAACCACTTGACTTAGTGAAATTATTTTACTAGAATGAGGATTACACTATATTGTTTGTAATCTGAAGTCAATTTGAATTATTTTAAAATTAAATATAAACTTCAAACTATATCACTTCCTCCACAACCATGCGGCTCCATTGTGACATCATAGAAAAAAAAATTTTCGCGCTTAGCGCAAAAATGCGCAAACAGTGACCTATGTAGCCAAAAACTAGACAAAATTGCACGTCAGATCCGGGATACGGTGTTGTTTTCTGATGTTTCCTAAACAAGTACTGGATCTCTTCAATACGAAGTTTTTCTCCAAAATTTCATGAAAGACATAATTTTTGCAAGTTGTAGAAACATAATAATTTTGTGATTGAATTCCAAACAAACCCTGAAAATGCATGGTCATTCATACCCAAAAACACCAATAATATTGTCACATTATCCAAATCTTCCTAAGTTTTACAACGAGGTCATGAAGAAAGCTCATAAAATAAAGACAATAAACCCCTATAAACCCTAGTAAAGTACAACATAAAACCACAACTTTGAAAAAATCTACAAGACTCAATTTCTGACCAAATGACTTGAAAATTTGAAGTTTTCTTAGTTGAAGTATCTATAATGGAAGAAAAATATTAGAAAAATAAAAAATTGAAGTTGATTTTTGAGGTTTTGTCCGGCTTCCGGCCACTGTGCGAAGTTGTCATCCCTTAGACTCAACGAGCTTGAAGTTTGTATGGGTAAAATCTGTCAAATCCATGCAGAAAAGGCAGGCTTTTGTCGCCAGGCGGTTCTGTAAGCGATCAATAAATTAACACTTTTTATTTGAAGATAGGTTACTATATGTCAATTCACTTTGTCGCAGACCGCAAAGTGATCTGACGCTCGCGAAAAAAGTTATATCCTCACCAGGCCGTGAAACATCAAGAATTGCTATTTTGCATACAAACTTCAGAGGCACAAATCTGACGAACGAAGCATCGAACCAAGCCGAACTTGTTTATCTTAGCTTTACTCACTCGCAAAATAAGGCAGCTTTTCCAAATCGAGAGCATTTGTTTACGAACTTTCAAGATTAGTGCTCTTGAAACGTGAGTAGGAGAACAAGTCGGCTATTGTGGCAGCCATATTTGTGTTCTCTGATGTTTCTCCTTAAGAAATGCCGAATTTTCTGTTAGCATCTTTTGTGTGAAAGACGGCTTGAGTAGGTGAGTGAGTGAATTGATTCTTTCTTGTCCATTTACTCGTTCGTCTGACGAAAACCTTTAACAAAAAAATGATATACCTGCAAACTTCTCAATAAAAAAACAAGTTCCAAGAGTCTCGGGCCGAAACCTCGGTAAAGTCTAGTTTGTGTTGACACATAAGTTAGTAAGTTGATGAATGAGTTTTTTTTCTCCGTGATTAGGATCAGTATTTGAGTTGATGAGTTAGTAGTAAGTTAATCAGCTGGAAAATGTGTGGGTTGGTGAGTGAACTGATAAGTGAGTGAATTGATATTGACGTAAATTAGTGAGTGAGAGTTGGTCAATGAGTGATTTGAGAAGTGAATGAAGTAACTAGTAAGAGAGTTGGTGAGTGAATAAATTGAAACATAAGGAATCGAGTGATTAAAATAAAGATTTAGTGATTTTGCGAGTGAGTGAGTAAGTTGATATGCGAGTAACTTGATGAGTGCATCGCTCATCAACTAACTCACTAATTAACTTATTAACTCACTACATTACTCACTAACTCACTTATCTACCTCACATTTACTCACTAAATCATTAGTTCACGCGCTCATTAGCTCACTCGCCTGCTAGCTCGCTTATCAACTCATTCACTAACCAATATGCCAACGCACAACTAACCCAAGTAACAATTTGATGTTGATTAAGCGCTTCTGTAGCTTGTGCAAATCAGCCTTCATTTGAACAAAAGCTGTGCAAAAGAACTGTAATCGTTTGTTCAGCTCTTAAACATCCAATTTTGGTGATTTTATTCAGCCATAAGTTGATTTAAGCTCTCCGGGTGGCTGAATTAAGGTTGAAGAAGCGCTTATATCCATAATGGGCATAATTTATTATTCTATTTATAGAACAGATAAGGATCAGATTAAGCATTGGAGACGCTTAATCATCTTTAATTCAGCATTTAATCATCGCTTATGCAGCACTAACAAAAAAAAATGAAACTTGTCCCACAGAGTTCTAGCCAGAATTACCATTAGGCTCTTGTAGGCGTAGATGTAGGAAACAGTTCGTAGTGGCTGAAAGGGAAATACATATTTTTTAATATAATTGAGAATCGAACTTGGATGCTTTAATTTATAGTCACTTACCTTAGCATCTGCTCCACCTGGAATGGTACGGGCATAGTGATTCGTGGGAGAACAAGTTATATACTGTCATGTCTGATTAAAGGTTGAACGGCTTTGAACAAAGGCTGTGCTAAGGTTGAATAAGCGATTAAGTGCTGGATATGAACGCATACATTAGCTGTCAAAACATCATTGTTTTGTTTACAGTTCAGTGCTTCTCGATTTTGATAATCATGAATCTCTGGCGAAGTCACGCAAAATGAATAAAAATACAGGTAAATATCCTTAAAATACTACTATGGCGTGGATAGATACATATTCTCTTATCTATTTTTAGGGAACGCTGGCAGTTTCGACGTGAAAAACCTACATCTCTTTCGTCATCTCGGTATTGGTGTTTTATAACCCGTAAGAGATCTTTTAATGCTTAATGCCTAATATTATGATCGATTGACAATTTCTACGCTTTTCTTGTTAGTTCATTGTTGAAGTTTGATGAAGGGCCGAGTACTTCTGACAAATAATCGATTTCCTCTTCCGACGACTCATCAAGTTGCGCATCACGAACCACCACCTTCGCTGCCCAGGGAACTGGAACCTGCCGATTCTCTTTCCCCTTGTAGTTGTTTAACACTAGGGATATCATTGATGCCTAACAATTATTCAAAAAAAAAAAAATAATCAAGCGATTCTGTATCATATGCATATTCCGTGCAAGTTGCTTTTCGATATGGTGGCTTCTGCTGCAGTTATGAAATCCTGCGTTCGATGCTCGGAGAGGAATAACACTTTTTCACATTCCTCTTGTATTTTTTTTTTGGTGGTACTGAGTGCCAGTTCTGTTGTTTTTATTATATTTGTGTTTTTAATGCTAAACCTTCAATATTAAAGATAAGCTGAATAAAAAAATGTAGAGAAGATGGATAATCTTCTATTGAGAATCATATTCAGCATACGATGATAGGCTGTACAAGAGATACGTTATACACTCAACAAGCTACTATTCAACTTGATATTCAGCTTCCAGCTTATTCAGCTATTGGCACCATTAACCAACCATTGTTCAGCTATGATTCTCACTATTCAGCTATCATTGTTACTTGGGAACTCACTATATCATGCACTCACCAGCTCTCCAATCCACACACTTACTCACCAACTCACTCATTAACCTTCCGTAACTCGTGCGATTGGGGTCTCCAGTTAGCCTAGGTTAAGGTTATGGATCGCCAATCCGGAGACGGCGGGTTCGATTCTCGTTCCGGTCGGGAAAATTTTCTCGACTCCCTGAGCATAGTGTATCATTGTACTTGCCTCACAATATACAAATTCATGCAATGGCAGGCAAAGAAAGCCCTTCAATTAATAAATGAGGAAATGCTCAAAGAACACTAAGTTGAAGCGAGGCCGGCCAAGTCCCAGTGGGGATGTCGAGTCATAAAGAAGAAGAAAAAGAACTCGCGTGATTAGCCGCCATCGCCAGCACTTCGCTAATGATAAGTATAAAAAGCGAATTTTCATTGAGCCCATTAGTATCAGTGCGTAGGTTTACGGTATAGGGGGTCTTATATGACACATCTCTAGTTTTAGTAAAGATGCTGTTTTGTGTGTGCTGCTCATGATTTGCGGATTGTTTACATCGAACCGATATCTGTGGACGAGGAGTCTTTGCAGCTTGTTGAGTGAGGCTCACTCACTCACTTAATCACTAACTTACTAACGCCCATATAGTCACAGCTGTAAAGGCGTGTCCAGCATGACCATGCCGAGGGTGACGGGTTCGATTCCTCGTCGGTCCAGAAGCTTTTCGTTGAGGAAATTTTCTTGACTCCTTTGGGCAAAGAGTATCTTCGTGCTTGTCACACGAAATAAATACACATGATAAATGGTCATTGGCAGAGGAAGTTCTCTGCTCATAGAACACTGACGCTGAGCAGCAGGCTTTGTCTCAGTGGGAACGTTACGCCAAGAAGCAAAAGAACTTTCTTAATCACTTTTTCACTTGCTCATTTTCACATTAACTTACTAATTCTCTATACCGCTCACTTATCCATTAATTCACTCGCTACATTACTCACTAACTCGCTATATCTTCCACGTACTCACTCATTTACTTACCAACATGACCCAACTTAATCACGCTTTCTCACTAACTCACTCACTCGCTCACTTATTAGCTTTCTACATCGCACATTCATTAACTAACTCACTAATTACTAGCTTACCCATTTTTCTCACTAACACTCTCACCCACTAACTCTTTACCTCACTCATTTACGGACTAGTTACTTCACTCACCCACTCAAAAACTTAGCGAGTTTCTATATAAAGGCATTTATGAATTTACTCACTCAGTCGCTGATACACAAATTCACTCATTCCCTAATTCATTTTTTGACTCATTCGGTAACTCACTTACTAACTAACTCACTAAATAATACACTCACTCCCTATCAAGAGATCTCACATACTTATTAACCCGCCAACTCACTGGCTCATTCACTGACGCACTAACTCATATACACCTACTAACCATTTCACTTATTCTCCAACGAACACACTCAAATTCACAAGGTTTATCTTTGCTCTAAAGTCTAACTTTCTTGGTCTGTCTCACTGTCTCACTCACTAACTCACTCAATCTTGGGGCAGCTCCTACTCATCCATTCACTAATTTACTAACCTTCTTACAAATCATTCAGATCATAAAACGCCATCACAGTGCAACGAAGAAATCTTTCTCTGTGGTTGTTAACTACGATGTTTCGTATACAGAAAATCGACGCACACATTTGCGTTAAAAGAAATATTTGGAGAAATATCTTTGAAAATTCCTAAAGAAATTTTCCAAGAATCCATGAGAATATTCTAAAAAGACTGCTAGGAGGTACCCCGAAAGGATGCCTAGAGCATTGCTTAATGGAATTCTTGGAGGAATTTCAAAAGAAATCCTCATAGGAGTTCCTGATGGAATCCGTGGAGGAACTCCTCAGGAAGTCTTTGGAAGAGTTCCTAAAATAATCCTAGAAAAAGTTGCCGAAGCCACTGGAGGCATTCAAAAAAGTACACTTTGAGGGGAATTTATGGAGGTGTTCCTAAAGTTCCCTGAGGGTAATATCTAAATCAATCAAGTTCAAGAACTTCTAAAGCAATTGACATTACGTCCCAACTGGGACAAAGCCAATTTCTCAGCTTGCGTGTCATTAGCAATTCCACAGGTATGTATTAACCAAGAGCATTATTTTCTAATGACTATTTTGTATTTATATATCAAGGTGGAAATTCTTCAGCAACCTTTGAGAAATTTCTGAGAGTACTCTGCGAGCAATTTTTTTTATTGGTTCATTAAGATATACTTAAAGAATTCATTACAAGAGATTTCTGAAATTAAAAAAAAATGTAATAGTTGCAAATTTACGAGAAAGAATCCTTGGAGGAATTTCTGAAGGGTTCGTTGGAGGAATTTGTTAAGAATTGCTCAAAGAAATTCTTTAGGAATCTTAGGAGGAACTCTCAAGGGAGAAATGTATAGAAAATAATGTATTAACAAATCATGGGGCATGAGAAATTCATGAGGAATCCCTGGAAAAAATCGCAGAGAAATTGTTGAAAGATTCCTTAGAGGATTGATACCTCGAAGAATACGTAAAGAAAATCTCTTAAAAAGTTTTTGCGGGAATCCTTGGAAAATTTTTGGAAAGAATCATTAAAAGAATTCCTAAAAAAATCCTAGAAGTATTTCTAGTAGGTGGCCTCCCCACAAAATCCTTTGAGAAATTGTTGAAGAAATATCCAACCACAATTTCTAGAGCAACTACAGGAGAAATATCTTCTAGAACTTTTGGACAAGTATTTGAATATTTGCCTGGAGGATCACCAGTGAGAATATATGTAGCAATAGCCGAGAAGCCTCTGGGATAGATCTCTGGAAGAATTCCTAGTGAAATTCCTGGAAGAACTGCCAGAATAATTCTTTTAATATCTTCAGAAGTAATTCCGGAAAGTACTCCATAGCTATGTATTGTATGTAAAAAGACAACCTCTAAGACACGTACAAAATCCTATATTTAAAATGTAAACGCCACGCTATTTCTTAAGGTCCCATTAGACGTGACAAGTATTTGTCCAAACAAGCCCAACAAATGACCAAGACAACGTGAATCATAGCAACCTTGGATAAATGTCGGACTTCAATGGCAAATATTTGGCATAATGGGGATTGTAACATAAGGCTGAATTTCAAAAGGCTGAATGCACAAAAGGCTGAATACGAAAGGCTGAAATCAAGAAAGTGTGACATAAGGCTGAATTAACAAAAGGCTGAAAATTTAAAAGGTTGAAAATACGAAAATGCATAGATAAGTTGGAGCACTTCTTCCTTTTATTGGAGTAACGCCCGAACTAAGATAGAGCTTGCTTCTCAGCTTTGGCATATCGGCACGAAGATACTCAATGCCAAAGGGAGTCAAGAAAATTTTCATAATGAAAAGTTCTTGGTCCGAACGCGAATCGTACGCGTTTCAAGGTTACGCGGGCCCTAGTTTCAGAACTGAACGTATAGTGAAAAGGCTAATGGTGCAAACCAACGAACGCAAAAAGGATCTGATAATAATATCCATATCGTTAATTTATTCTTCTTTAAACATGAGCTATTATTTCGGGTCATGTTATTTTGGAGATTGTTGTCATTACGGCTGCTAAAACAATAACATCAGAGATTTTCCCTTCTTTGAAATATATGCTATTCTTTTGAAAAATACTGCCTTAGTAATGTTTGCATTCAATAAGCCATAGCATTATGGCCAGTCACCTTTCCGATTCAGAACATAGTAACTGAAGTATGTTCCTTTAAAATGGCTTAGTTTGGCCAACCATGAACTAGGGACGGTAGGACCATAAACTAACTTGAAGACCTGAAAGTACCGAAGAAAACCATTGAGTTTTGTGTGTCCAATAGCATACAATAATATTCATTACCTTGTAGTTCTTCCGCGTAATTTGCATTTGTGTAAATTATTTTTAGTGTGTTACATTATGACGCAGCTGGTAGGATGAACAATCGTCAAGCTCAAGCAAAACCTATGCGAGTGCCATGGCTGGGTAATCGACTAACAAGCAAATATTCAAATAGATGTAAAATCAATGAATGTATGTAATTATTCCCTATTATAATGATCTGTTTGTCTAAGCTGTTAGTGTTGAGTCTAGCCTTTAGGCTGGTGCGTTTAAAAACTAGTCGAATCACTATTTCAGCCTTATGTTATTTCAGCCTTTTGGTGCATTCAGCCTTTTGTTTTTTCAGCCTTTCGTGTTTTAGCCTTTTGTTATTTCAGCCTTTCGTAATTCAGCCTTTTGTACGTAACCCGGCATAATGACAACCCTACTGGAAAATTGTAACAAAAATGTAACATAATCCTAACAAACCATGGTATTTATAACTCATTGTAATATAATCATGTTCAACATCCTATTTCAAAATACTATTTTCAAAATAAAAAAAATACTATAACTCAATTATATCACATTATGTTATAAATGTTGTTTAATAAATTATTGTATTATAATTAAGTTTCGAGTCTTCGATATTTGAAAATTTATTTTACAAAACTGTATCAAATTTCGATAGAAACTAATAATCATAAGACTAAAATTCATATCACATTTTGTTATAATTTTGATATATTTATAACAAAATAGATTGAAAACATGATTAGACCAGAGTGCATTTTGTTACAATTTTAGTTATTTTAACATCATCTTGCATCTAGTTTATAACATAATAAGTTATATAAAAATATTATAACATCATAACACAACTAGATATAATTTTCTAGTCAGGAAACAATCTAATGGCACTTTTACAACGTTCTCGACAAGTTCGCTGTAGTTCCGAACTTTTCAGGACGTCAGAATAATGAAATTTAACATATCAAAAAGATGTTGATATAAAAATGATCGAATCATTCTAATCACACTTTAATTTATTGTAACTAACTTTGTTATAATTATGACATAATATAAACTTGTTTTTAGGTCAATTCCAACTAATATATAATAAAATATAACGAATTTTGATATAGCTATTAACCATTGATATAATTTTGTTATGTTTTTGTTATGCCCTCCTGATCGGGAAAACTATAAAAACTCAATTTATTGCAGCATTTTGCCAAAAGAAAGAAAAAACGTGTTGAAACTTTAATCTCGTCTTTCGCAGTCTAATGCTGATATACGACTGGGAAGCCAAGCCAGCTTTAGAAGCAAAACAACTTACGTTTAATGAGTTGCAAAGCGTTTAATTATTTCACTCGGTTGTCTTTCTTTTTCCATCAAGCGAATCAACCCCATCGCTAAAATTTAAATTCGCTCAATCGCCCATCAAACAAACGATTGACCTCCCCCACATTGCGATTCGTTTCTGATGGTAAGGTAGCATCTCCATTGTTGTGTTACGTAGACAGGCATTCACAAGTCCACCTCGGTCGGACCCTACGGTTGCGGTTCGCTACTTTCTTGTTTCCTTCCACTTATCCTGCCGTTTCGATCTTTATGGTTCCGTGAACCAGCGACGACGGTGACGGTATGCCTCACCGTGTTACGAAGGAAAATAGCAGACGTTTGAGACTTATACCTACCGGCTGGTAGGTATGGTGATGGTGAAATGACAACAAATTTGCGCAACATTGGACTCTGATGAAAACATCCCCAAAGGGCCTACGATCGTAGACCTGAGTTCACTTTCGGAAGCAAATGGAATCACTGACATCATCGGTCCCATCACGTTCCTCGGTGTGAAGTGATACCGTGCCTATGTCGAGTAGCTAACTCGAGCCAAGTAGCATAAGCATCAAGTGATTTCAACGGGCAGATAGGCTATGAAGCGAAACTGTTTGGTGATCGTTGTTTTACGGCAAACCACGCAAAGATGTGCCCATTGGTGATAGTGAAAGGCTTGACAGAGGGCAGCACTTGTCATGATGACAAGTAGGTACCTAGTGTGCAGAGGTATTTTCGTTCATTAAGTGTTTTGAGCTGATGACCGGGGCCGATAGGATTGATTACGATTGGGAATGTGAGCTTCCTAATGGATTGCGCCCACTGGGATAGCGGATGTGCGTGATTGATGAAGATGTTTGACGAAGTGATACTGGTTTTGTGTACAAATGTTGAGGGTACACTTTTTTGATATTATTTTCAGATATTTTATCAGCTTAAATAATTATATTATGATCAATGATCATCAGTATTCACTCTTCCTTGGGTAAAAACTCAGTTTTGATTCAACAATCAACTCGTTGATCATTCTGGAAACCGATCGCCTTTCCATCCGGCGATCCGGTTGACCTGATCGACGCTGTGCAAGCTGAACCACCACCGGGCAGAAATCATGTGACCGTGAACTTCGAAACTCGAATCGACCGTCAACGTTCCTACTGCCACCCAACAACAACATTCACGGAAATTAAAAGGCCATTCCCCTCTCGCGATGTTTGCTGCTCTGCATATGCTTCCCATTCCAATTAAGTTTCCAGTCCCCAGTGTAGAAAGACTGCGCGGTGATGATGACGAACGGATATACGGTCACCCTTCAACACACAACTGGCCGCTCTTGCACGCCCCATCCGTAGAAAGAAGTTAGTGATCCGTCTCTGGTTGGATATATTGGACAGGCAATTGCTGACCGCCACGCTGTGTTTCATCAACCTCTACAAATGATGATTATATCATCCTGTCCATTGCAGTCTGGATGAAAGCAAAGGGTACTAATCACTCATCGTATCATTATTTACTTGCCTCTTGTTGTCCACTAGTTTTAGTATTAATGTTAATATTGAATTTGTTGAAATTTTCGTTGTTATATATTTGCAAGGAATTCAACATTATTTTATTGATTTCTTCTGAAACATACAATATGGAGTTCCAAAATTAGAATAACAACCGTTATTACTTTCAAAATACAAAATACAATCTCAAATTCGTCGCTATAAGTGAGATGCGTAAAGAAAACACACACATCGATCTAAACAATTGCGAATCGAACATGTACTGCAAACATGGGAGACGGACAGAAAGTAAAACAAAACTGGATTGTAATTTCAAACCAGGTTGTTCGAATGTTCGTTGACATGCTATAGCTGAAGGGAGAGCTGGTTGGTTCCCGATCACCAACCAACCATCAGAGGAAGTTCACTTTCGTTTGGGAACACAGAGCAACAACGAAAACAGATGGGTTGTTTCCGTTTATAGTTTTTTTGTGGTAAAATGTATGAGAAATTTTTATTTGGATCAATTATTCTGGCTCCTTTTCGGATGCTTCTTTGCCTTACAATATTGTGATAGGATATAGTCTGTTGCTTCGCTTGGTGTTCTACGAATACTTCCTCTGGTTGAATACTTACAGATTTTTTTTACTACAAACCCACTGAATTTAGCCTCTTCACTGTTTGAAGGTTACGTAACAAAAATAAAAACATCCTAATTACACGCTCTATATCTTACATGTTAAAATTTCAAATAAAAAAAGCTTGAAGACTCGTGGCAAAACAAAACAATAAAATAATGCAATAATGTGCCGGTCGGATAAACTTATGTGACTACACAGCGTAGCCAAGTTGCTTCAATTATGTAGTTCACAGAGGAGGAGAATCTCTTGAACAACTACCAAGAGCAAAAGAGATGTTATCGAACGCGGTCGCGGTCGGCCGGCAAAGCAAATGGGCATTATTGCACAACGAAGAAGGTTTCCTGCATTCGCGTTCTTAGGTAGATCATCGATTTCCGTGCCACACCCTTTAACGATGAAGTGGGTTTCGCAACATAAAGTAAGACCACCGGAAGGGCTGATGGAAAAACTGGGAGCGCAACCATTGATGCGCATTAGATGATATGTTAGATATGTATGTAGTTAGAATGGAACGTTCATGTGCGTGCAAACTTTTTTGTATACTCTATCTTATTCTTGTTTTACACCGTGATGTCCCAACTGGGATGGATCCTGCTTTGTAAACTTCAAGATTATGAAGATAGCACCGGATGAGATCGCAATTAAATGCAGGAGATTTGGTTCATCCGTATCTGTACAGCTTGATGCAGCTCGCGTCTCAAACAATAAAATCATAAGAAAGCGATAGAACCTCTCAAGAAAGTGGAAACCACACACAGGATGGTGAAGCGATGATTACTCCCCACCCAGCAGGGGCTTGGCACTTTGAGTTTCCGTTCGCTTGATGTCGTCGGTTTGTGTGCTTTTGTTGTTGAACAAGGTTCAGTTCACAGTGATGTAATTGAGTTGTTTGTCGTTCTACAACTGGAGCATATAATTCTCAGCGTGGGGGTTAATCGAGTTCTTTTTCGCTCAACTTAGAAAGGTTCAGGATGAAACTCTAACAGTACGATACAGTCGATTTGGATGCAGTTCTAAGTAGTTAATAGTAAACTTGAATAAACATCAAGATTTTCAAGAATGATTTTTTTTAGTATAACCTAGTATCCGAAGCCCGATGATAGTATGAAAGAAACCCGATCAGATTTCAACAATGAAAATATACAGTCCTTTTGTTTCTCTCACAAAAAAGTTCAACATACTGTGACTTTTCATAGAGTGCATAAAAAATTCTCAAGTTTTGACTGTTTGTCTACCTATTATATGTGCATCATTAGTACAAATTTGAGCTCGATTGGTTAATCTTTCGCGAAGCCAGAACCGTACTCGTAAAACACTATTTTTCCGACAACTAATTTTTGAGCTGTCATATCTCGGAGATCAGTGAACCAAATTGAATGTAATTTTGAACGTTTATCAACAATATATTATTGCTTGAAAACACTTCAAAACATAGGTACTTTTCAAACGTTGAAAAAAGTTATGATGGATTAAAACTTTTAGGATCTTTCTAGAAAAAATGTCAATTTTTCACATCTTTGTCATTCAATTTTATTTTTGATATCCAAAGATTTTCTATTTTTCTTAAATATCTATAATAAGATTTATTAGAGCCCATTTAGATTAAAGGAAGAACACATTTAGTATTTTTGGTGCGGTATTGTAAATTTGACTCGTTTTCCTCTATATGGGTGAAAAAGTAAAATCATCACAACTTTTTTCAATGTTTTAAAAGTACCTATGTTTTGAAGTATTTTCAAGCATTAATATATTGTTGATCATCGCTCAAAATTTCATTCAATTCGGTTCATTGGTCTCCGAGATATGACAGCTCAAAAATTAGTTGTTTGTTTGTTTGTTTATTTTCGACACTGTACACCAGAAGGTGCATTCATGTCGTTAAGTCTAGAAAATCCATTTCATTAACAATTCATAGGTCTTCTACAATTGTTGGTATAACCCTGTATCTCGCAGAAATTTCAAAATCTTATTAATACCATTTTCTTCGTTATCCAATGCGTCTCTTAAACTCGTTGTTCCAATATCGTTATCCTGTCGTTCTCTTTCGTATTTTCTACAATTTAAAATCATGTGTTTTACATCCAGAATTGTTCCACAGCATTCGCAGGTGGGAGGGGGTTCCTTTTTTAGTAGGAACGTGTGGGTTAGCCGCGTATGTCCAATCCGCAGCCTTGTTAGTACTCAAAATGTTGCTAATTGGCAAATTGAGAGATGAAATTTGTGAAAAAATCACGTTCTGGTGGGAGTTTAAAAAGTACCTATGTTTTGATGAATTTTCAAGCATTAGATTAATATATTGTTTATAATCGCTCAAAATTTCATTCAATTTAGTTCACTGGTCTCCGAGATATGACAGCTCAAAAATTAGTTGTCTAAAAAACAGTATTTTACAAGAACGGCTCTAGCTTCACGAAAGATTAATCAATCGAGTTGAAAATTATACCAATGATGCACATATAATAGTTTAACAAACAGTCAAAATTTGAGAATTTTCGATGCAGTGTATGAAAAGTTACAGCATATTGAACATTTTTGTGAGAGAAAACAATGTTGCCTATCCCAAACATTTTGGCCACCCCCTGTAATGGCTTATGCACAGAGGGCAGTCATCCAAGCTAGAACAAGTTCTCTTTTTTCGCAATGTGGAAAGATTCAAATCAAAATATGTTGAAAATATTTGTGTCAGTCAGTAGTTTTATATCTACCATCGAATTCAACATAAGCTACATCTGAAGATCTTTTAACGTTTATTATTGACTGAGCGATTAACAATTCTACCGCCAAGACCATGAGCAATAAACATAACATTTTTATATTTTTCTGCACTTTCCTTAACTCATGAGATAAGACGTTGAAAAAGGACGAGGTGTACTACTGTCCCAGAACAATTCCCAGAGGAATTCCTGAGGTAATATCTTGAGTGTTTCCCTGAATAATCCGTAGAGCAGGAGTTTTCAGACCTTTTGGCTCGTGGTGCACTTTTTTGACATAAATCTCTACGCGGTGCACCTGGTCATTACGTATTGTCAAATAAATGCAATTTCAAATTTGCCAAAAATCTGTCGTATTTTTCAAACCACTTATCCCAGGTGCATACACTCGCCCTTAAAATCCTCCCCCCTTCCACTAATGTGTTGTGATTTCGACACTGACTTGCATTTTGTTTTCATTACTTATTGGTGTTTAGAACGAGTGACACATTGGTTCGCCTTTGAATATTGTCTTGCTGGGGATACTTTTGGAAATTTTCGGGCAAGATCCTGTGTTTGAGGTCTTGAGTAAATTCAGTGTTAAATTTCAATATTAGTGATGAGTTTTTATCCCATTCCAAATGAGAACATCGGAGAAGTCCTGCGTTGCCCCCTGACTAGTATGATTTTTGATGGACGTTTACCAAGGCCATTACTAGATTTTTTGGAGAAATCTATGGCAAAATTCCTGCAAGATCCTTGAGCGATTAGTTTTCAGAACATTGGTACAATTCTTACAAGATTCCTTAGCAATCACAAACACGTATTCAGTGAATCAAAACACAGCCAATAGTGCTTTCAAAGTCGTAGTTTTTGATTTCTTCTATTTTTTTTATTGAATTTTGAAGGTCAAAAATACCGCTAAGTGTTTCATGACTGTGTACCTACGGTACATTGTTGGGTTACTTTTGAATGAATTACTGGATGCATTCATGGTGGAGTCCTAGAATAAATACACGGAGAAATCTCTGGATTGATCCTTGGTTAAATTTCTGGAAGATTTCCTTGTGAAATTTTTGGAGGAACCCTTAAAAAAACCTCTAGAAATAGATGGAGTCCCTGGAGGAATTTTCCGTAGGCACCCTTGCAGAGACCTTTAGAGAGATTCTTCGAGAAATTGCCATGGAAATCTATATAGGGAACTCTTGAAAAATCCTTGTAGGAATCACGTTATTCAACGATCAACGATCAATCAAAACGATCAAATCTGACTATACATGTCAATAGTTGCTACTCCGTGATTGATCTGAGCTGGTACCAATTGCACTGAGATCCAAATGAATAAGGGCTGGGACACTCCACTTATTCTCAAAGTGCAATTCTAGCAGCTCATACATTTTGGATCAATAACGGCGCCGGCCACGTCCTTATAGTCAGTTGGAAAGGGAGAGGAATGTTAGAGTGTGCTGGTTGTTGCTACTAAAGACCGAGATCACCTCTGCATCCCCACAACCAGCACGGACTGGGGTATTTGTTAGACGGAAAGGATGGAAGATCTGGGAGTCACCGTTGGGTCGGTAATGCGATCCATGGATAGGGGGTTATTTATAGTGTTCATAAGATGATAGATTGTGTGGTGAATAAGGTCAAGCGGCACAGCATGCTTTGGTTGCATAACTTGTAGGCGTTATATACACTGTGCTGTGAGTGGAAGTTGGAAGGGAGGGAAACGACTTTTTTACAATTCGTTTCTGGTTCTAGCAATGGCTATGAACATATGAATATACATGAGTTGTATATGTAGAGAAGAGAGAGAGAGAGAGGAAGTGGATAGAAAGATACAAAGTAGGATGAAAGGGACGGGCCAGGGATTGAACCCATGACCTTCTGCATACGAATCAGAAGCGGTAGCCACTAGACCACCAAGCCCGTCCCTTGTAGGAATCACGTTATTCATTGGAGAAATTCCTGAAAGAGTTAATCTAAAAGAATCCCTTTTGAAATTTCTGGAGAAATACCTGGAGATATTTCAAGAGGAATCCTTGGAAAACTCACTTGTGGAATTCTTGGAAAATACCTTGAAGAACGAAAGCGGACTAACTGGTCGATTTTTACTAAATAAAGACATTTTTTAGTAACCTGATACGATATTGGCTTTAAAGATTGAATAGGGTTAGGAGTTGAAAGAGTTTAAACATGGTAATTAACAAACGTGGTAATTTTCAAACATAACTCGAAGTTTGTCACATGACGTGATTTGCATATGGCGCCTAAAGGCATCAATTGAAAAAAAAATACTATTGGAGTAATTCGCCAATTGTTGAACTTTCAGTACTTTAAGTACTATTTCTTTATTTTCATTTGTTTTCCGTGTATAATTCCGCAGAAGTAAAAAGTTACCCAGTGAACGTCTAGGTCTAGTCTTCTCTTATACTTTTCATTAAATGAAAATAGAACATTTGTAACGAATGTCTGTAACCCAAATGTTTATTTATTTATTTATTTATGTTAATAATCCATCCGACAAAAGTCTACATGAATAAGTTAGTTGGTAAAAAAACAAGAAACAATACAATAAAACTTAACGAATTAAATATTACATCTTCATCTTTTTCTTCGGAGTGCATTGCGTAGCTGGTTTGAACTTCTGCCAAACTCAAACACGGATTCTACCTCCAAAAACGCCCAAATCATCGCTGTCAGTGGCGCATGGTAACCATAGGCAGTACGATGGTACCTGATTTGCAGCAACGAAGAATTCCGTAACCACCTTTGATGAACTCGGAAGTCCAATTGCGCAAGTATTTCCGGGCAATCTACTTCACCATTCAGGAGCTTCGCTACAAATGTTGCCTGTTGTATCGTCCTCCTACGCTCCAAAGAATCTAAATCTAATAGTAGGCATCTGTCCAAATATGGTGGCAAATTCGTCGGATCTCACCAGGGAAGATATCGCAAAGCCATTCTCAGAAATCGCTTATGTACCCGTTCAAGTCGAAGAATCCACGTGACTTCATATGGACACCAGATAACAGATGCATTCTCAAGTATTGGCCGTACAAGCGAGCAGTAAAGCGACTTTAGGCAATGCGGGTCAGTAAAACCCTCTGCAATTTTTGAAATAAATCCAAGTTGTCGATTCGCTTTAGAAATTATCTCTTGATAGTGTAGACGGAAGTCCAGCTTTGGATCAAGAAGGACGCCCAGATCTTTGACCCTGTCAACTCTCTGCAGCGAGACGCCATCAATGTTGTAATCAAATACGATTGGGTTCTTGATACGATGAAACGTCATTACCACACATTTTGAAATACTGATGGTAAGCTTGTTCCGGCAACACCACTCGACGAACAGGTCCAATAGACGTTGCAATTGATGATAATCCTCCAGAGTTGATACAACAATATAAAGCTTCAGGTCATCTGCTTACACAAGTTTACATCTTGCTCCCAATAAGGCAGCAACATCATTGAAAAACAGAATGAAGAGCAAGGGACCCAAATTGCTCCCCTGAGGCACACCTGATGTACTGGAAAACGGCTCCGAAACACAGGAATCAAGTTGAAGGCGTAGAGTTCTATCAGACAGGTATGACTGCAACCAGGCTTTAACTGTCGACGATGCTCCCAGACGAGATAGCTTGCACAAGAGAATTTTGTGATCAATTTTGTCAAAAGCTGCTTTGAGGTCAGTATATATGACATCAACCTGTGCGTTGTGCTCCATTGCAGTTATGCAAGTTTGTGTAAAGTCCAACAAATTAGAAACTACCGATCTGCCAGGCATAAAACCGTCGAGTCGAGTCAAGTACAAGACACTGAAGACGACCTTACAGTTGAGGTCGAAATACGTATCTGTCAAAGGATGCAAATTCTTAGTGGAATTCAAAGGAACCGTACTTAACCCGATTTTCTTTTTATTTATTTTTCATAAAACCGTGTTGATCTGAGGAGATGTCACTCCAGAGCAGGCTAATACAGCTTGACTAATGATTATCTCAAAGAGCTTAGAAGCTGCAGAAAGACTTGTTATTCCTCGATAGTTATGAACATCTCGACGATCACCGGTTTTGAATACGGGAAACATATACGACTGCTTCCACAAAGTTGGAAATTTACCCTGGTTGAAAGACCGAGTGAATACCACCGCAAGAGGTTTAGCCAAAGCAGCAGCGCAGTGCCGAAGTATCGCAGCAGGAATGCAATCCGGACCAGGTGTGAAGGAGTTTTTCAGCTTCCTCGATGCAGCAATTATCATCTCTTCGTATACCACAAACGTAGTCAGATTTATGGAGTCCTACGGTACATCACTTGCTGCAGACTCCGCTTCCTGGTCGCTAGTTCCACTCTGTTCGAAGACTGATGCGAAGTGTTCTGCAAATAACTCACATGCTTCCGCAGTACTGGTTGCCTCACCAAGTCGCACATTAGAAGGAGTACTAGAGTTTTTCCTTTTGCTGTTCACGAAACTCCAGAAGCTGCTTGGGTTGCGCCGCAAGTTCCACTGCACTCTGAGAACATGCGATTTATACAATGAACTGTTGAGTCTACAATAGACTGTACACGCATGTTTGAAGTTCCGCTTATTGTCGGCTGTTAAATGTTAAAGCTAGCTCATCCTAATATTGACCGATTCTCACTTATTGTTGAACGGTGCACTCCCTTGGAATTGAAAATTATTTGTTAGAAATGTGTCAGATTTTCATTTTTATGTTTCAAGTTCCAGTGGTGTTTCAGAGAGGATCCCAGAGGTTCCTTGGGACATCCAAGGAACCCCCGGGATGTTTTAAAGGATTTTCAAGGCTCTCAGAGGAAAATATATGCTCTCAAGGAAGCTTCTGGTAGTTTTTAGAAATGGTTTAAGCAAGCAATGCCCCTTAAAACCCCCTTGATTCCCCTGGAACCATCTGAAGCCCATAGAAGTCCTTGAAACGCCAATAACACTTCCTGGAACAATCCTGAGTCGCCCCTGGAGTCCCATGTAATCCTCCGAAAATCCCTGAAACGATCCTGAAACCCATTGAAAACCTATGGAACGCTCTTAAAGCTCTCTGAAACCCCTTTAAAACCGCTGAAAACCGTATGAATGCCTTTGAATGCTTCTGTAAGCTCCTACCTAAAACGCTCAGAAAAGTCCTCTAAACACACATGGAACGAAGCTGAAATTCTCTGAGATCTCCTGGAGTCCTCTGCAACAACCTTGAAAGCCCCATCCCGAAACGCTCGTGAAAGCACATGAGGCCCATCCCCTGAAACTTCCTGGGACAACGTCCCTGAAACCTTCTGAAGCCCCCTGAAACATCCCTAGAACGCACCTGAAACTCCTTGAAATCCCCAGAAACTCGCTGGAACACTCTCGAAACGCTCCTGGAACCCCCTACCTCCAAAACTTCTAGGAACACCCCGGGAATGCTGCTTAGATCCTTAGGAATGCCCCTGAAACGCCCTGAAACCCTTTGGAGCTCTAATAAACCCCCGGAGACCTCTTGGAACGCCCTTGACAGCCTCTAGAACACCTCTGACATCCCCTGAAACACCCCTGGAACCCTTTTAAACCTTAAATTTAAACCTCTGAATCGTTTTCCCGACAAACTTACAAAAAAGTTGCATGCTGTGATTCGACGGATTCGACCTATTCAAATCAAACGCTAGAAATGTTCCTTAGTAATCATAATCATCTATATTCATTGCTTCTCACTAGCCCGTCTATAAGTACACAAGGGATGGGTTTTGGGATTTAAATGCCGATTTTTCATACACTAGGCGCCCCTTCTCCCATTGCCAAAATTAGGAAAAACCCTTCCCTTGTCACCTTTTCTGTGCACGAGCCTGGCTCCTCAGGCCGTAGACTTGGAGTCGAATCCCAAATCTCGATCTAAGGAATCTCCCCCATTTGGTATGACACTAGGGTAATTGTTCCCATCGTTGCGGTAGTACCTATTGTTGCGGTAATGGCAATTGAGCACTTTTTTGACTGAAATGTTACCAAAAGGTATTTTTAATAGATGTATGGTGCTTAAATTATGAGATTGCACCATTTGTTTGCTTAAGATTTGCCCAAAAACCTATTTTAAAAAAATATTTTCATTAATGTGTTTGCTGCTGTGTTCCTATTGTTGCGGTAGTGTTCCTAATGTTGCGGTATCCCATAAGATTTCAATGGGATACCGCAACAATAGGAACAAAATACCGCAACATTAGGAACACATACCGCAACATTAGGAACACAATGATCTTTCAGATAAAAACGAATAAAATGCTCATAACAACATCAAAGTGGCAATCTTTCGTTATTTTCCCGTAGATTAAGGATGGATTTTATTATTTTAAATTCAATCCATGTAAAAAGTTTGCTTGGGGCGATACAATTGTGGTTTAAACATGAACCCAGCGCTTAACTCCTCCATGATCGGATCAATTACCCTATTTGGCATAACACTAAAAACAAACATTTTGAAACGAAATTATTCTTTCAGAAGTACGAGTTTTTAGTGTAGAATAGAATAAAAATTCATGCTTTTTTATTTTATACTGTTGGTCCTGAAACATCCTGCAGGAGATAAATCTCATCAATTTTGGGCTAAATAAACAATCTGTTAATAGGTGCAAGCAAATCTCATCATTGGATAAAGTCGTGGATTTCTTTCCTAGCGTTTTCAGTTCGGCAATCGCTCTCACATCAATCGTTCAGAAGGTAAACTTTAGTAATTTTTAACTTCCATTTGAGTGTTCTTCCCACGAAACCTGAAACTCTCAATCTCTCTCATCAGTCACTAAAATCGAACCGAAATTACCAATCGATCAGCTGTGTCTGTGTGGTGTGGTTGGGTAGCGGAAATTGCTTTCCGATCGAATCTCACCACCCAACCCAACCCGAACATGTTTCGGGGTTTCCTCTTTAGCCTGATTTATGTCTGCTCCGTTTTATTTTTACTTTTTATTATTTCTCATGTTACTTTCATTCGGTTTCAGTCTGAGTGGTGGTGCTGCTGATGCTATGGTGAAAAGCAAAAGTGATCACCGACAAAAAAACAGGGAATTTGGAAGTAAATGGCAACAACAACACCATCATCATCACGTGTATGTAAATTGCCCCTCGTATGAACCCGATTTTGCACTGCAAATAGGGTAATTGGCCGAATGTTATGCTTAATTGTATAATTAAATTGCGAAGGACATAATTAAAAACGTAAATTGTGTAACATTTAATTATGAAGACACATAATTCAATTTTTTTTTTCTGGCTTGATTCATAATTGATTGAATTAATCAATTTCATTTAACAAGCGTTTTAAATATGTATTTGATTGGGTTTTTGCTTAATTTATTGAAAATATCTTATGCATTTGATGAAATTTAGTTGATTTTACGTTTTTAGTTAGATTAATGAAATTTTAAATTTCGTTTGTTGAATTAAAAAAAATGAATACTTAAAATTGATTATTATTATATCTTTATTATAGAGACTTTTAGTCCAGGCTGTCTCTCAAATACGTGAAATGTACAGATTACAACAAGCACTACATATTTCATGCAATTTCTAAATCATTCAAAATCATCGAAGTTTTAAATACTCTATGCAACTATTTATATGTTTTTTTGTTGTTGTTGTATATATAATTAATTTTCCTAGTATGCCCAAAACAGTAGTGCTGCAATATGTCCACGAAAGACACATTCACCCTAGAAAAATATCGATCCCATCCCATCTGGTTCAGACCGCGATCGATCAGATCAGACAAACGGTCAGCCGATGATGTTTTGGTTAGGTCGTGATCCTCTCCCATCCGCCGTTCATCCATCCAGCCAGCCAGCCAGCCAGCCAGTCGCAAATCTTGGTCGAGTTCAATGAAATGATTCACTGACCCATTGAGCAGCGACAGAAGGAGAGACCCCTTTTTTTTTCTGGTGTTGTGGTATTTGAAACGTGTTTTGACGATGGGTGTTGATGGGTGTGGTTCAGATTTATGCTTCCCGTTGCTGCCGCCGCCGAATGGGAAACGTGTGCTTCATTAGGTGCTGCTGCTGGTTTGAGCGTTGTGCCAATCGTGCAGAGGGCAGGCAAGCGCTTTGAGCAAATCGGTCGATCGATCCATCGATCGAACGATCATCGGCTGACTGACTGTGGATGTGATTGACATTAAGCTTCGGGATAATGTAGTATTTGCGAGCGTGTTTCGTGGAATCAAGAAATGTAAAATGTATGATTAGTGGAGCGATGCGGCGAGCGTGCTTATTGAGGTGGAAACAATGTTGCAAATACAGATAATTAAAAGGCATTCGTAGAAAATGAAGTTTATCATGATTCACGCCACTTTCGATGGTTACCCAATTTCTAATATCGAATATCCTCTCGTTTTTTACAGATCCTGCGCAAACTTGGGATTGTAGTTTACAACGCACTTGACTACAACCTGCCCTCCAACGAGTTCTGCCCTATATCCCATGAACTGGATGAGTTGATCGACTACATGACAGCTGAAGGTAACCGTCTCAAAATTCTGAATAAGTCTTAACAGCAAAGCGTAAATTGGTAAACGTAAGATTCTATAAGTAACACCCTTGCCTATGACTTCTCAACTATCTGCTTTTTCTTTCTTCTGTCTTCTATCTTCTATCTACTATCTTTTATCTTCCATTTTTTATCTTTTATCTTTTATCTTCTATGTTCCTATCTTCATATCTTCCTATCTTTCTACCTTCCTATCTTCCTATCTTCCCACCTTCCTATCTTCATATCTTCCTATCTTCCTATCTTCCTATCTTCCTATCTTCCTATCTTCCTATCTTCCTATCTTCCTATCTTCCTATCTTCCTATCTTCCTATCTTCCTATCTTCCTATCATCCTATCTTCCTATCTTCCTATCTTCCTATCTTCCTATCTTCCTATCTTCCTATCTTCCTATCTTCCTATCTTCCTATCTTCCTATCTTATATCATCTCTTGTTCATCTTTTATACTCCATTCTATATCTTCTACATTTAACTTCTTTGTATTCTTTAATAAGTATTTGAAGATCACATATACGTAAATAAAGTATTGTTTACGCCAATCTCCAAGCAAATAGAATAGACGTAATCAAAAGTAGTTACATTGCAAAAGTTACGACAGTGATCCATCCGAGTCATCCTACAAAAAAAAAAGTTATAGATGCGGAAATTATACCATCCACCACCTAGCATCACTAACCGAGTAAACAGCTTCTTTCGAAATGAACTTTCCCATGATGCGAGCTACAACCGTGCGGACTAGCCCATATAAAATCATCTCAATAATAATAGGAAAAAACATTTCTCCATGAAAAACACCATCGCTTTAGCCCTCAACACCATTCCGACCCGAGAGCACAAAAGACCTCATACCAGAGGGCCAATCATCCACCGATCATCATCTGATTCAATTGAGAACGTGATTGCTTTATCTGGGCGAACCTGACGACCCAACCTGTGACGACTTGGTTGCGATGCGACTCCCTAAGCTCATCGCACACTGAAGAATCGGTCGGTATTGGTCTCAATACACTAGCATCGCCGTGGTCCGCATGGAAAGTGAAGCAAACCAACAACACAAAGGTGCATTGTGTACTGCACTGCTAGCCGTAGCCCACAACAACAGTGCTGCAGAGCTATGCGGCGCGGGAACAATGTAGCAATTCGAAGGGAATCCACACCTTCTCTGCACATCACTCTGCAGAAGAATTATTATGGATTCAATGCAAAAATATGATTACCTTCTTTCTGACACGTGAACCTCTTCGAGCGCGCAGTGCACAAACAAACATATCACAGAGAGGCGGTGCACTACACAGGGAAAGTCGATATTCTATCCGTGGTGAGGCAGGGTGTATTGTACTTTTGACGTAAAATGGCCTAATGTTGGCCTCAACTAAATATTTGTAGAAAGACGCGTCTTCAGTTAGGAACTATACAGACTGAAACATAACACACTAGACAAGGGACACACGAATCATGTACCAGTGGATACGGAGAAGAAACTATTCTCACGACAACTTTCATTGCCCGGAGCGGGAATCGAACCCTCCCCCCATAGCATGGTGTGATTAGAAGCTTGGTGACCCTAACCGTAGGGCTACGAGGTTCCATAAATTATGAGAGTTCCAGAGGAAAAAACGAAAACAAAATGTTAGCCATTTTCAACAGAGGGATCGTTTTATCCCTTTCTCCTCAAACCGTCCCAATGTCATCATCTTGAGACGCCTTGTCGCCTTGTCATCTACGAACAACGACAACAATAAAGATTGAACCAACTCCAACAGTACCATGGTACCATGGTACACCATGGTGCGTTGGGTGTGATCTTCAATCCTAGCGATCTCCCAGATGCCACAACCTTCTTTCTTCTCGGGATGAGAGAGATAAATTATGATGTCTTCATTTTTTTTATTTCCAGGCGCGAATAATGCCGACGAATCATTTCGATGATGTGGTAATAATGGAACCCATTGAATCTGAAATATAGGTCATGGTGACAGTTGTGGTGGTCAGAACAGTTGTTTTTTTTTTTCAATGGAAATTCACCCATAGCCATAGCGAGGTTCCACTCCACCATTACCAAGCTCTCATATTAGCGCCCTACAAACATTCACCTAAGTTTCACTTCAAAATCTCCACGAATTTCTCCAAATTTCCATAGAAATCTGTTTGGAAAAATGGAACATTCACATTTATATTTTTAATAAAGTGATTTATACATTATACATAATACATTATACATGAAATTTTGAGATTTTACAGGGGGTGTCCAAAATGTTTGGGATAGGCAACTTTTTTTCTCTCACAAAAAAATTTAACCAGGCTGTTACTTTTCATAGAGTGCATCAAAATTTTCAAATTTTGACTGTTTGTCGCATCATTGGTACAAATTTGAGCTCGATTGGGTAATCTTTCGCGAAGCCAAAACCATTCTCGTAAAACACTATTTTTTAGATAACTATTTTTTTAACTGTCATATCTCGGACACCAGCGAACCGAATTGAATGAAATTTTGAACGTTTATCAACGAAAATTCATCAAAACAAAGGTACTGTTCAAACGTTGAAAAAAATTATGAAGGATTGATAAAATTTGAGAATTTTTGATGCAATCTATGAAAAGTAACAGCATGTTGAACTTTTTTGTGAGAGAAAAAAAGTTGCCTATCCCAAACATTTTGGCCTGTATGTCATAAGCTTTCAGAAACATTTGACATAACCTAAAATTGTCAACACGGAAGGAAATTATACCGTTTAGATATTGAAAAAGTAATGGAAAGCATATTAAAATTAGACCAGTTTACTAAAAAAAAATCATGAATTAGATGTTATCACTGTTATTTTTTTTTTTTCTTATTTCAAGTTTAGTCATTTTTTTTTTTCAAAGCTCATTATATGAGTCATAAACGCTCAAATTTTCATTTCACTTCGGTTCATTGAATCCAGAGATATAACAGTTCAATGTTGGCTGTCGGATAATTATGACTTTTTCTAAAATCTTTCAAACTTCAAGAAGAATAGCCCGATATTTCCCAAATTTTGACCATTGATAATTTAGATTTATTATGCACTTTCAAAAAATTACAGCTCTTTTACCATTTTATGAAAAGTGAAATTTTTGCCTGTCCCGGTCATTTTGTCTATCCCCTGTAATTTCAATTCATCCAAAAACCCTATCCGTCGACTTATTTTTTTAATAGATTTCCAGCCTAAACATTTGCCAAGTACCCCGGGATGATCAAATACTTCATACTATTTTATCTCTATTATTTATTTATGGACACATCACATCAACAGGCAAACAACAGCCCCAATGATGTTTAACCTAATCCTAGACTTATTTCTAATGTCTATTTTTAACAATAACTTTGTCATACTTAAAGGTAGAATTACACAAGTCAAGATTACATAAAACTCAATACAAAAAAAAAAAATACTACACAGCAATTAAACACATCTAACGGGAACTGCTAAAATATCTGGAAAAAGTTCGGCGGAGAATGCGGCGAGGGGTATTAAAGTCAAAATAGGAGGCTACCCGGTTGAAGACCCTTTGGATGCCAACTACGGCTCCATACATGCTATAGTTTGACCGTCTAAGTGGCAAGTGAAGCAGGAGGTTGTTGCGTAGTGCTCTAGGAGCAGCGTACAAATTAATTTGTTCCAAAATAGTTGGGCAGTCAATACGACCTTGCAGAGCGTCCGCTATGAATAGGGCTCTGGCTGTATTGCGTCTTACATGTAAGGGTTCTAGGTCAATAAGTTGGCAACGATTTTCATAGCTAGGGAGACGGAAGGGATTTCTCCACGGTAGCCTTTGGAGCGCAAAACGTAAAAACCGTCTTTGCACGGATTCAATCCTCTCGACACCGTTATTGTAGGATGGACTCCAAACTTCGGAGCAGTATTCCAAAATAGAACGCGACAGGGAACAGTATAATGCTTTGAGACAGTATACGTCAGTGAAATTTTTAGCTGTCCTAAAGATGAATCCGAGAATTCGTGAAGCCTTGCTTACAACATATGAGACATGGTGTTTGAATGTTAAGCTTGTATCTAATATCACTCCCAGATCCTTCACGTAATCCACTCGTCCTATTTCGGAACCAGAAAGATAATAGTTGAATCGTATCGGTCTTTTCTTCCTCGAAAAAGTTATTACCGAGCACTTTGCAGGGTTAACAATCATTCGGTTGACAGAGCACCAATCCGTAAAACATTGAACCTGTTGCTGGAGAAGATTGCAATCATCGAAAGATCGAATTTCTAGGAAGAGCTTGAGGTCATCTGCATACGACAAACGTGGAACCTTGATTGCCTGATGCACATCGTTGAAAAAAAGCAGAAAAATTAGAGGTCCCAAATGACTGCCTTGTGGAATCCCTGACGTAGACAAAAACGAAGGTGATACACAATCTCCGATGACTACTTTCAATTTTCGATTTGTCCAATAAGACTGAAACCATTGCAATAAATTTCCGCCGATTCCTAATCTGTCCAGTTTTGCGATCGCTATTCGGTGGTTTATCAAATCAAAAGCGGCTGTTAAATCGGTGTAAATCACATCAGTTTGAGTGTGGCGAACCATACTGTCCGTAATGTAGGTTGTAAGACACAGCAGATTAGACGTAGTCGACCGTCCCGGTGTGAAACCATGTTGATCTCCGCTGAGTAGCTGCTTGCAGTGGGCCCTAAGGGGTTCCATGATCACCAGCTCAAACAATTTTGAGACCGCACTTAAAGATGTAATGCCGCGATAATTGTCGATATCTCTTCTGTCGCCCTTCTTGTACACCGGGAACATATGCGCACACTTCCAGCAGGATGGGAAAACGCCATTGCGCAGTGAGGATCGAAAAATTAAAAGAAGTGGAGTAACCAACAAGTCTATATGCCTCTTCAAAAGCACTGATGGAAATCCGTCAGGTCCAGGGTTATAAGATGTCTTCAGCTGAGATGAGGCCCTGATAATCATAGCTACATCGATATCAATAACTCCTAATGATTGACTCGACTGAGAGACGTTGCTAGCTGCGAGTTCGATTTGATCCGCCGTTAACTCTTCGTTTGCAAATACGTTTGCAAATTTTTCGGAAAACAGTGAGCAGATTTCACGAGGCGTCGTACCGGCGATTCCATTGAACGTCATAGAAGATGGCAGTCCGGATTCTTTGCGCTGCTCATTTACATACTTCCAGAAACGTTTAGGATTAGACTTTAAATCACGCTGGACATTCTGCTGGTATATAGTAAAGCATTGCTGGTTGGCTCGTTTATACTCATGATTGAGTCTGTAATAAAAGTTTCTAAGCGGAAGTGTGCGATACTTAACGAACCGACGCAGGGCAGCTCTTTTAATTGTCTTCAGTCGACGCAGTGAAGCCGTGTGCCAAGATGGTCCAGGTTGTCGATCGATAGTTTTCTTCGGGATGTGTCTGTCGATCACGTACGACAAGACGTTAGAAAACGTTTGAGCTGCGGTATCGGCATCGTTGAGATCCAGAATATTATCCCATTCGAGCGAGGATAACAAGTTGGAAATACTGCGGTGGTCAGCTCTACGGAAATCGTACGATAAGGTTCGTTCCGAACTGGTGAAGTCGTGATCGGTAACGCGCATAATCGAAAGAAGTAACGGAGGATGATGGGCTACCATTTTTACGAGCGGTGAAGGAGCTAACATTACAGGAGCAGTTGAATTCAAATCGCTGACAAAACATAGGTCAAGGTGGCGGTTGTTCTCGTTAGCAACAGCATTGATTTGCAATAACGTTGCTGAGTTGTAGCTGTCGAGAAGCTTGACTGCTCCGGCGTGGAAAGTAGAGAGACTGGTATCGGGGTAGAGGAAGCCTTTGTTGGATGATATCCACGAGACATTTGGCAGGTTAAAATCACCAAACACGATAATTTCATCCACCGCACTGGTAGTTTCAAGAACATCTTGTACTGATTTACAGTGAGCCTCAATATAGTCTAATTCACGTGTGCGATCCGGTGGAATATACAATGCACACAAAAACAACTTGCGATCTTCGAGTTGAATTATCGTCCAAACCTGCTCAAGACATTCCCAAGCACTATTTTCTAAGGCTTTAGATTTCAACTCACTATTAACGGCAACCAGAACACCACCCCCAGTGGACTTACGACTATTCTTGCAGCTGCGATCACAACGAAACACTTCATAATCGGAGCCAAATACTTGACTTGAAAGAGTGTCATCATTCAGCCAAGTTTCCACGAAAACCACGATATCGTAACAGCGATCAGAGAGTGCTAGATGATAGTTTCCAATGGAAGAATTCATACCTCCCAGGTTCTGGTAATAAACCAGCAAATTATCGGTGCGCCGGGGAAGAGCACCTCGAGATGTGGAACAAGCAGGGGCTGCGACATCCGACGGTGGCACACAATTTGAATGAGGTGGGCTGGAAGCATAAAACACTTCAGGGCGGGTATTATTCGACGTGTTGTTGGACTTGCCTGCACATGGATTTTGGAAGACCTCGTTCCCAATCCCAAACACAGGACCGGGACGGCTGCTGGTCGCTGGCTGGAGTGGCTCGACTGTGTTGGGCGGGTAAGAGGCTTCCACGAGGCTGAGGGCAGGCATGCGTCCCGGTGACACAAGCGAGGTAGTCTGTTGTTGATCGGCTGATGGTGGTTTGCTAGAAGCGGCAAGCATTTTAGGGCAGGTATTGTTCGGACTATGAATGAACTTGCCTGCACATTGATGCTGGAAGACCTCATTCCCAATCCCAAACACAGGACCGGGACGGCTGCTGGTCGCTGGCTGGAGTGGCTCGACTGCGTTGGGCGGGTAAGAGGCTTCCACAAAGCTGAGGGCAGGCATGCGTCCCGGTGACAAAAGCGAGGTAGTCTGTTGTTGATCGGCGGCTGACGGTGGTTTGCTAGAAGCGGCAAGCATTTCAGGGCAAGAATTGTTCGTTATGTCAATGAACTTGCCTGTACATGGATTTTGGAAGACCTCCTCCCCAATCCCAAACACAGGACCGGGACGGCTGCTGGTCGCTGGCTGGAATGGCTCGACTGTGTTGGGCGGGTGGGACGCTTCCACAAGGCTGAGGACAGGCGTGCGTCCCGGTTTTCGGATTGAAGCAGCTTGCTGATGATCGGCTGACGATAGGATAGAGGCTTCTTCGATCCTAACATGAAGGGAGCTTCTCGGATTACAGCAAGTTGATGAAGTACGACTGAAAGTAATAGGTGGTACAGCGGACGAAGTTCTCGGACGATTAAAGTACTTGCCTGTAGTAGGATTTCGGAAGGCCCCATCTTCCAACTCACACGCAGGACCGGGACGGCTGAAGGTCGCTGGCAGGAAGGGCGCGACTGCGGTGAGAGGAATAGGGGCTTCCTTATTGCTTGTGGCAAGTATGCGTCCCGGGATGTCTGGGATGATTGTATTAGTCGAGTCTACGAAGTGTCCATTGAGGCTTGCGGCAAGTGTGCTTTCCAGTGTAGAACGCAGATGAATTAGAGGGTTCCTTACTCCATTGAAACAACTTCCTCCATTGGAAGGTTCGGTGGAACGTCGGATGTAACAACAGGTATTGGTCGCCAAAAATCCTCTCCCGACCTATTATTGAACTCCCGGTAGAGAATGCCTTTAGGCCACGTAGAGGTTGAAAGTGCCTTGGATTTCAAATCCATTCTCATCCCAATTTTAAAAGAGACAAAAGACAGAGTGCTAATGTCTCTTCCTTTCGCCACAAGCCTTGTGACTTGTATGTCATCAGCACCAAGGCGCTTTTTTGCAAAGGCGCAGATTTGATCAGCCGAAACGTCTTTTGCAATTCGTGACAAATACAACCAGAATTTGGGTTGCACTGGAGGGACTGTAGCGATCACATTTGATGGAGAAGGCGTGCTTCCAGTTCCAAGTAAAAGAGGAGGCTGCTGCTTCGGGATTGACTCTTTAACAGTACTGAATAATCTTCGACCCCTAGTGGTCTGTGGATCGAAGCCGACGCGTTTGGATGATTTTGGAGTACACGAGCTAGAGTTGATTAGCTTAGCAAAATTTGTTCTGATTTCGGCTTTCAACTCAACCATAATCTCCGATTTCAAGCTTTGCATCATGTCAGTATTAAGTGCTTGATTCTGGCCGGTTTCGTAGACAGCACGCACGGTGTTCCTGAAGCACACTTCTTTCATTAAGGCTGTACAGGACGGACAAAGCCAGTGAAATTGTTCATTATTCATCATTTCTTCGAGCGCATCTGCATGTATTCCAGAGCATCTTAGGTGAAAAATAGCCTTGCAAAAACCACGGCACTCGACTTTAAAATCATCAATTTCACCAGCACAGGAATGGCAAACAAGTGACATTTTTCCAGGTATTTTCGCTTGCTGCAGATGTGGTGTCCAAATTTTAACGCGAACAGCTTTTTATTGCGTTGAGTAACTTGTGTAGAAACTTGCACGAAAGTAGGAGCTTCTAACTATTGCCGAGAGATGGCGCTGCGCTCGAAAAAAAAAATGCGTGGGTAGGTTGTGAAGGGTCCAATTTACAATCACTTCACAAAAATAATCTCCACACTAAGGCACAAATTGCACAACACCGAAATAAACTTTAATAACACCGTGAAATGCGAGTCAAAAAGTATAAAAAGATCGACGAATCACGAATTTTTGACACAACAGAATCGGTAAAAAACGCGAATTTAATTTATGCTATATAAACACGATTGTAAACAAGCCAGTGTAGCCAGACTTTTTTTTTATTTTTCATTGATTTTTCAAACTGGCAATAGATAAGTAGTTTACGCCACAAGGTGCAGAATGACGATTTTTACAGCACGAGTCGTACATTTTAATTACGACGAGTGCTGGAAAAATCGAGTTCTGCACCGAGTTGCGTACGTTTTTTGCCATTTCATAAATTACCCTTGAGGATAGTTTTCAACAAAAGTTTATAATCAAACTGCACACAGATGTTCATAACCAATGTTTTAGAAAATCTGATCATAACAGGTTATACTGTGCAGTTGTCACCATTTTTCAAAACTGCACCCAGAAAGCATCAAGAAGTCGACCAAAACTGAAAACAGTGCTGTAATGGTTCATTACGCAACGCAAATCAGTGCTGTAATGAACCATTACAGCACTATTAATTTGATGTGGGAAAGTAGGTCTTTTCCTGTCAGATTGGCGTAAGGTAAAACAGCCTATTACGATGAGAAATGGCAAAAATTAATTTTACGAACTTTTTATTTTTATTTTTAAAAATGTTCCTTAGTACGTACAAGTTTTAATAAACAAACGACAAATAAAAAAAAATAAAAAATAAATGAACTTTGGTTATTGTTAATCGAGACTGTTTAAAATTCACGTATCTGAGAAATAAATGGCCCTCTTTGTGATAAACTGCAAAACAGTTTTTACAAATCTTAAATAACACTTCGCAATGCTCCATATATATTGTTTTTTTTAAATATTAAGTTCGCTGTAATTTAAGTATGGTTAGATATTGGACAAAATTATGTATATTTTTGATTGGAACCTGTACGTGTAATCTATTTTTAATGTACATAATTTCAAAAATTGTTTGCTATTGGGGATTTATTTATTACCGTACGGGTTATGGCCGATGGGTCTCAGATTTTCATGAAACTATTTCCACAGGCAGGGCTCAAGGATATATGAACAAAAAAAAAAATGAAAAAAATCAGGTTCGCCTATTTTCCTTGAAAACTCAGGTGGATTTTTTTTTGTTTTACCCTGACACTACTGAGTTTGAAAAATCATTACTCAAGAACAAAGCAAATGAAAGCAAATTTTCTCAGGAACCCAAAAAAATGTCGTGGAAAAATTTCTCCACAAAATTTTCCACCGTTGAGAAAATTCATAAAGAAAAGCCGGAAAAACTATACCTGAACTCGCGGAAAGTATTTAAAAAAATATTTTTTAAAATTATTTTTTTATTAGCTTCGATTGCTGAAATTTTTGGAATGCACTTTTTTTCGTTCCTGAGCTATGGCCAATTTTGTGAAAATGACCATATGATATAAGCTTACATGGTCATTTTTCACAAAATTGGCCATAACTCAAGAAAGAAAAATAAGTGCATTTTCAATTTTTTTTTAATTTTCCACTAGTTTGGGTCTAGTTTTCCGGCTTTTCTTTATGAATTTTCACAACGATGAAAAATTTTGTGGAAAACTTTCTCCGCTTCATATTTTTTATTTATTTCTGAGAAAATTTGCTTTTATTTTCAAGAAAAAAAAACCTTTGTTTCTACGATGCTTCATTCTTGAGCTATGATTTTTCAAAGAAAGGGCTTGTATGGCACATTTGGACATTTTTAGACAAAATTGGCCATAACTCAAAAACGAATAAAGTGCATTCCAAACATTTCAGCGATTAAAGCTTATAAAATAACTTTCCTAAAATATTTTTTTTTAAATTTCCTCGAGTGTGGCCATAGTTTTTCCAGCTTTTCTTTACGAATTTTTTCAACTGTGGAATTTTTTTTACAGTTTATATTTTTTTTGGATTTCTGAGAAAATTTGCTTTTATTTTCTTAGACAAACTTTGTTACTACGATGCTTTGTTCTTGAGTTATGATTTTTCAAAGTAAGTAGTATCAAGGGAAAACAAAAAAATCCACCTGAGTTTTCTAGCAAAAAAGGCGACCCTGAATTAATCTATTTTTTTTTGTACGATAATTAGAAAAAATCTCCTATTGCTTGTTTTGAAAATACATTGACAGTGCGTAGCTAGTCCCAAGAACCATTCATTGGTTCTCTGTGAAACTTCGATTGTTCTGGTCAATCACGAAATAGCAGCACCGATGTGTACAATTATCTTTGCTTTGCTTAGATTTGTTATTGCTCGTTTTTAAAATAGTTGGAAGCATTTGACCATTGGTAAATTTTGTGGCTGGAAAAAAAAACATCTAAGGGTTTTTGGGAATTGCACTATAGGACATCTCAAATAGATCTGCGATGAATTTACTCCTAGTGTATTTTTATTTATCTAAAAGTTCTTCAAATATCCTCAAACATCTTCGAAGACATCATTTCAATCCAACAAACCGTTTGAAAGTTATAGATTTTGAATAAGAAAATTAGGTATTTCACATACGCCTTTTACAAAAGCAAGGAGAGGAAAAATGGTTATGAGTTGATTCAAAAATAATGAAGCGGGTTTCTTAGTTAGTGATCCAATGCTATGCGTTGGATGGTGTAATTTCTGCATCTCTAATTTTTTTTATAGGATGATATGAGCGATCACTGTCGTAACTTTTGCTATGTAATTACTTTTGATTTCGTTTTACATAGGTAGAAGATAGAAGGGATAGAAGAGATGGAAGAGATAGAAGAGATAGAAGAGGTAGGAGAAATAGAAATAATTCCGAACTTTTTCGAGTATTGTTGTTTTTTTTTCTTAGATGTCAAAGTTTACGTTCACAATTCAAAAACAGGTCTTGGTCACTTATACTCTCATATGATTTGCCTTAAATATTTCCGAAAACAGTTCATTAATTGAACAAACCGTTTCTGAGCTACACTTATTTTTTTGAATTTTTTAAAGATTTTTTTGGTTTACGCCCCCAAAGTAACACTGCAGTAAAAATGATAGATTTATGGTGCAAATTGTTCGTATTAGTGATTAAATATATTATGCAAAATTAATACGATAAATGAAAAAAATAATATTAAAGAAAAAAATTGTGAAAAAGATCAAGGGTGCGAGATAGAAAATCCGAAGGATTCATTCGAATTTGAGAGTATCAATTTGTTGACGTCAGGCACGCGATATTGGAGATAAGCACTGCCGCTGGAAGGTGGCAACACCTTTTCCTCTCTGGAGCCACCATATATTGACATCAGGGCACTTACACTCCGTGTGGTGTTCTTGTCGACTGCCGCACATTGTAGTAAATCACATCAAAACCTGATCATAAGTGGAAAAACTCAAAATGAAGTAATTGGGTTTTCCGTTGTGTTTTTGCCAAGTGTAGTTATCGTGTAATCGTTTGACAGCTAAGCAGTGTACACATGTTTTGTTTACGCTTATCAGAAGAGGTTAAGTGAAGCTGAAGTTTAGCCGTTTTCTTTGATATAACTCACAGCGCGTGCTAGTTTTGACCCTACAAAGTGAATGAAATTGATAGTCAATCAATTCAACAATGCAGTTTGTTAAAGAAGGTTAATGTTGTTATTCTGTTAATTTGAAACCCAAACAAATTGACGTTGAATTTACATACAATATATGAAAATATTGAAAAAAAATGTTTGATGGAATCCTTTACCGTACATTCAAAATGAAATAAGTTGATTTTCCGGCTGTTTCCGGAAAATATGCGTTTAGTGTATGATACAACTATTGTTCCTCTTTCAAATGCAGAAAGAAAACCTTCCGGATGTTTCCGATTTCAAAAGTTGCAACACTTTGAAAAAATCGTGATAATTGTATTATTATATGATATTATTTGCCTTAAAACACTATTTGGCCCTCTGAACGTATTTTTGCTGAAAACTAGAACTCAACAGCTTTCAAGCAAAAAAAAGAAGTTTAAAATCGGTCAACTGGTTCAAAAGTTGTGATTTTTTGAAAAAAATTAGTTTCGAAAAATCTTGACTTTTACAATAATAAAATTGGTCACCCTAATGACGAAATAAAAAAATACGAAAACTATGAAATACGTTTCATTACTAATTTGGGTTGCATTTGGGTTGTGAAAATGCGTCAAAATAATTTTGATCAGTTTTGATGTACTAGGTGCTCCACTGTATGCCGCGACGATAAGTTGACGACGATGACGATGATGGCAACCACACCACAGTAGTTGCACGGTACCGTTGCGAAGGTAGACGGTATTCGATTCCGCGTGTGCCGATCAACAGGCAAGAGAAACGCACTGAATGAACTGTCAACGACCGAAACTACTTACTGATACTCGGAGGATTGAGTGGTAGTTAATTAAAATCGATTGGTCCAAATCGAATGTGGGAGCGATCAACTGGCCTTCCTAGATCCGGTCAAATTCTTTCGCATTCGAAGACGTGACTTAGTCGGATGAGGAAAAGTTGATCGCAATGCATTTATATTGTTTCTAGACTCATGCCAAAGTTACTCGCATTCGGAATCGTAGCGTACCAGAGTGAGAAAATAAATGCTTGCCCAGACTTGAATCGGCGTCAAACTGGCCTTTTCAGACTCTTGCCAAGGTTACTCGCATTCGGAACCGTAGCGTGCCAGAGTGGAAAAAGTTTGATCGATTCAGTGCAGACTGCTCGAATCTAAGAAACAGGTAGCTCTTTTCAAAGACTTAAGTTTTTCCAATCAAGCTCCAGTCAACTCCTTTCGCATTCGAAGGCTTGGGTAATAGGAGGGATTAGAAAAAGATTAAGCTTCTAAAAGTGCTTGGTAGCGAAGGATTTCGAGTAGCAAATAAGTGAGCGTTCTGGTGCTTATGACGTACAAGGCAAAACTGCTACCGTCTTAATTGTTCGATCGCCTTTTATACTCTCGTCCAGACATTATTCGCACCCTCCTTTTACATGTTTTCCCTGATTCCTACGTAAAGCATATTAATTATATGTGTATCGTCCAGAAACTGTGTTCACCCTCTTCACATCATTAATTTACTCATGATTCATCAAAATTCTAACTTGTATACATACAATCCTGCAATGAATCTTTCAAACAAGTTTTGCTAACAAATAATTAATCCCTGATCAAAACCTTTTCTGGTACTACGACCATTGCAATACATTGGGGTTGTGTTCTTGGCTTTACGTAAGTTGTGAGCATAGATAATGGATTACAAGTTTATATCCTATCGGTGCATGTCTGGGGCTAACAATTACAAATGACGTAGCAATGGCGTCACAATATATCGTAATTATATATAACACAGCGCAACATTTTTTGTCTCACGAGCAAACTTATGTGTCTCTGACAGATTTTGGGCTGCTGAATCCGAATCCGGGATCAAATTTGCCCGCATATTTTACCCTATAAATTGAGGTATAGCTCAAAATTGTGACGTGCTGGAGCAAATCTGAGCCCGGATTCGAATTCAGCGACCCAAAATCTGCCAGAGACACATAAGTTTGCTCTTGAGACAGACCAAAAGGTAATTTTTGTTACGCTGTGTAATGCTTATGTGTAAGTGGTTAGTTCTATCCGATTGCGCAACACTAAATCCGATGGTGAAATTCCATATCGCGCTTGCGCATTTACGGTGTGAAACCGTGAATATACTTGAATGTGATATCGTTTCTAATTAGCACGATTCATCCCCATGTATGCTATGAGAATGCCTTCCGGGCTAATCGATTACTACGCACGCGCAGTTTGTTCCGTTCTTGCGATCCTCGATGTTGCGCTATTGTAGCATTTCGTAGACAACGTTGTGTGAAAGATGGCTCGTTTCCAATTCGATGGTTTTCATGAATATGTTACCAACATGATTCACAAAACGTTACCTTTACAATTATTATACCAGCTTTTACGATAGATTATCATAAGCGATTTGCTTAATGCTAGATGTAAGGAATGATTAGAATTAGTGTGCTATAGTTGTTGGAAATTAATGTACTTCACGCGTCGCGTTCGTAACACAATTTGATATACATATCTAATCCTGCTCAGCTCTTGGGTAATGTTTTAAATTTCATTCTTGAAATGTGCACAGATAGGGTATGTGTGCCAGCAGTAATCTCATGTTCCCATATTCATCCTATTCGAAAACAAGCGATTGCGGCACCGATTGATTCCGTTCTTTTTGTTTTCATGGGTGCTCACTCCTAACAAAAAATACAAAAATAAGAAACTAAATAAACAGCACTTCAATCCTTTGTTTTTCGTGAGATGAAAATGGGAGCCACATGCTTAATAAGGGAACGAATACCCTACATATTAAATGCAAATGTGTTAAACAATTATTGTTCATTTAATTATGAAACGAAAATCTTTTTGCGCCACTTCTGAGAGCATTGAACAGACTGTCATATGCAAATCATCAACCTCGCTCCAAATTCTGGGTGCAGTCTTGGTAACAGCCAGTCTGTCAGGAAAACGAATCACCCCATAGAATCCATCGAAACATTCATACATCATCCAGTTTGGTACATGCAACGAACGGAACAAGTTGCAAACACCGTGCACCATTCAAGTAGGTATATACGTAGGGTCTTGTACCATTTGGGCAGGCGTACCTATTTTGGGCACTTGTCGCTTTAACTAAGTCAATTTTAAACCGATTGATTTGAAATTTTGCCCAGAGTTAGGCAAGTACAGTATCTAACTCTGTACACAAATTCAAATCAATCGGTTTGAAATTGATTTAGTTATAGCGACAAGTGCCCAAAATAGGGACACCTGCCCAAATGGTACAACACCCCATTACGACCTAAACTTTATGAGGTTTGAAATTGAATCAAATATTCTTACCCACCACCCTGGCGTTGGTTGAAGATCGTTGCAGTTCAACCGGGTGGTGGGTGTTAGCAGCTCTTTTCCCATCATATTTTACGTCACTATGTAACTACTAGCTCATGCGAGAAGAGCGAAAAATACGAAAATATGAGCATTTGCTGATATGACACTGCTGACTGACTCTGACTGGCAGCAACGACGGTATTCGATGCGGAAGATAGATTGGGTCTTGTCAATCAAGTCTCGCAGCTCTTCCGTGCGTAAACGATGATTATCTATCACCAGAGTGTAGTTATGCCACAGCACCGCAATGAGTAGGAAGATATGCGACTAAGTTTTTTTTTTCAACTGCGCATGCTGAATGTTATGTCAATCTTATGAGTTATTGATGGTTTTACATTACTTAAGTCGCTTTTGCAATTAACGAGAAAGCAACAAGGGGGTTTGCTGGCAAATGCAATGGTCGTTTCCTTCCCCGCTGAGAATGAGCTGGCTGGTATACACGTCACGCGTATAGTGTAAGAATTTGTGGGCCAGAACACCACTGGAGCATGTAATCAAGTCACGAATAAAACCATTGAGTTATAAGCAGAACAGTTTGTTTGGCGGTGCAAAATGAATATATTTGCACGGAAGGTTCAGATTATGTGTAGTGGTTTATAAATATGAGTTGGAGGAGATTTCCAGTACCACGCCAATAACTTTTCGGTTGATACTGATCCTCTTCCGTGCCGGGAAATGGAAATTGCCACTCGATAACGAAAAGCGTATAGGGCTTCCCATTCACACAGCATACAAAATCAGGACATTTCATGTTCATTAAGAAATTTTGGCCAAAATTAGTCCTAAATCAGGACATGTCCTGCTAAATCAGAACGGTTACCCTAGGATGGGCACCCTTGGAGGTAACCCTAAAAGCGTAGTGATTCTTTGAACTCTCACTGGGCTTAAGTTGTAAAAACGTTATTAATTATTTATTCAAATTATTACTCTAACAATGGCTCTACCCCATTAGGCATAGCGGCCGTTTGGCATAACAATGATAAGGAAGTGTCCTAAAACAAGGATTGGGCACTTGACTTAATGTCGTTGTGATTATTATCTCCTTACCGTTCTATATCTCCAACATATCTTGACGTGCACTTTTGATAACTAATCTATTATGACTAACTAAAACGATTCAACCAACGACCGTCGGTGGAGCATTCGGAGTGAATTATCAAGTATAAAATAAGCACCCATTTGCGCGCACAACCCAAGCACCCACTTCAACCATAAAACCCAGTTCGATACATAATGGCAATCAGACGTGGCTGGCTGCACCCACCAAATTCTCGCAACACTACAGGCATACTGTGGTGTAGATAGGCAAATCTAGTCGAATACAGACAGTAGGAGAGAGCACTTATGCGCTAAAGGTGAATTCCTGTCAGATCTCGGTTCTGGCACGACGACGACGACGAGCGGCTGCTCATGGCACAAATAATGTGGAGATTTATGGAACCGCTAGAGTCTGTCAGATTCGGTCCCGTGCAAGTTGGCATCCGTCGCTGCTGTAGCCGCAGCTACAGGCAGCATTAGGTCTACATTTCACGAACTCACATGGAGTCTCGGAGGATAGACGTCAGTGGTGGTGCTACTGGCTGCAACTACTACGGAAATGTGGGGCAAAAGTTCGAAGTTGGGTAAAAAATATAAAAAAATAAAAAAATAATTTATTATTGATCTATTATGGTCATCTGGTCAAATTGAAAACATTGCGTATTTTTTTTATTCACAACTATCTGACCCGGCAAACGTCGTACTGCCTGCTGGTATGTTTTAATGCACAGCTCCATAGGGACGTCCCACGCAACTTCATGTGTATGGGAGTCCCCCTTTCCAGAGATGGGAGGGGTTTCACACCGAGCTAAGAACCTTCCCCGGTCCCAAAAGTACTCACATACCAAATTTCACGCCGATCGGGTCAGTAGTTTCCGAATCCATAAGGGTCAGACAGACAGACACACAGAAAACCATTTTTATATATACAGAAGATTTCTGGCTCTTATTTTTTTTTCTTATATATTGTTTAACGAAGCTCATTATGGGCTACACGATGAATAAAAAATCTGTAAAATTCAAGGCTCAGAAGAAGGACCCAAAGGGACCCAAACGTCGGATAAGATAAAATAGCAGTATTTTTATTTTTGCCAAGACTGGAAAACTATCCTCCTAGAGTATACCTTCTGGGACACCCTATAAACCAAAGGTGGTCAGCGTTTTGTGCATTTATGCATACCATTTGATTTAAAATCAATAAAACGAGATATGTTACAAGTTCATGAAATTAATCCAACTTGGTGTTGTGGCCTAGTAAGGTTTGAGTGCCGTTTCCAATTTCATCCTATTTGAAAACAAGCAAATACGGCTCCGATTAATTTCGTTCTTTTTGTTTTCATGCGTGCTCACTTCTAACGAAAAATACATAACATAGAAAGAAAACAAACAATTTGATGATTGGTTGATATTGTGCTATTGAAAAAAAAAACAAAAAAAAATGGGACAGCCATCTCATCGCTCCCGACAGCGTATGGGAAGTGTTCTCAAAACCGATTGAAAATATTTGTATACATTTTCATAATGATATGAGTGCATAATATTGAAAAAAAAAGAAAAATATTTTTTCCATTTGTAATTATTAATGAAAAAATACAGGGGGTGGCAAAAATGTTTGGGATAGGCAACTTTTTTTTTCTCACGAAAAAGTTAAACATACTGTAACTGTTCATAGAATGCATCAAAAATTCTCAAACTTTGACTGTTTGTCAACCTATTACATATATGTGCATTAGCGTGGGACACCGAACACAAAAAGACATTCTACTCCTGTATACTTTTTGAGTTCTATCAACTGTGCAAAATTTCAGCTCGATCGGAGAAACTATATTTTAGCGCCAGCCATTCTAACTTTTCATACGATTCACTATAGGGAGAATCACTTTTTCAAATAAAAATCGCCACAGGGTGTCCCTTAACCCCTAAAAATAAATCGATGAATGATTGCTGTTGAAAATTTCCCGAGAAACCAACCCTCCAAAGACCGCAAAGTGATCTAAGACATGTGGAAAAAGTTATTGACTGAAAACCATGCCATTCGCCAACGCGGTTTAACACGTAAGGAATAACAATAAATAATAAAATCTCGTCATTTCATCGATCGGATTAGGCTTAATAACTTTTTTCACGAACGTCGCATCAATTTGTGGTCTTTGGAGGTCTGATTTCTCGTGAAGTTTTCTACAGAAATCATTCATCGACTTATTTTTAGGGTTGTAGGGGCGACTCCTAGCGGTTTTTCTTTGTAGAAGTAAAATTTCACCATAGTATGAAAAACTAAGAATAGCGGGCGCTAAAATATAGTTTTACCGATCAATCTGAAATTTTGCACAGTTGATATGGGGCCAAAGTGGAACTCAAACAGTATATTGGATTAGATTTTTTATTTTTTTTTTGTATTTTCCCATCTTAACCGTGTACCAGGCTAATGTGCATCATTGGTACAAATTTGAGCCCGATTGGTTAATCTTTCGCGAAGCTAGGACCGTTTTTGTAAAACACTATTTTTCAAACAGTTTATTTTTAAACTGTCATATCTCAGAAACCAGTGAACTGAATTGAATGAAATTTTGAACGTTTATCACCAATATATTAGTGCTAAACAAAATATTGAAACATAGGAACTTTTGAAACATATCAAAAGGTTCTCATGGATTGACTTTATTCGTCGTGAGAAAATATATCATTCTATAATGTCGGATGAAGTATCAATATATTTATTGTTGATAAACGTTCAAAATTTCAATCGATTCGGTTCACGTGTTTCGGATATGTGGCTGTTCAAAAATTGGTTGTCTTAAAAATAGTACTTTGCGAGAACGGTTCTAGCTACGCGAAAGATTCACCAAATTTGAACCAGTGATGTACATATAAAAGGTAGACAAACAGTCAAAATTTGAGAATTTTTGATGCAGTTTATTAATAGTTACAGCATGTTGATTTTTTTTTGAGAGAGAAAAAAGTTGCCTATACCCCTGTAATTAGAAACTCGACTTTAAAAACTGCTAACACGGAGACTGTTTCAACTACACAGGAGGTTGTTACCAATTTTATCCTAATCGGACTACGTGATTAATTTTGAATAATTTTGAAAACAATCTGGAATTAGAAAAAAAGATAGTTTTACCAAAAAATTATGAATGTTTACAAATATCATTTAAAATTAGACCTTCATTAGGTTAAGTTTTGATTTACGAACACGCAGTGGACAATCAATCGGTTTCGTGGCCGAGCGGTTAGTGACGTCAGTCGTTTAGGTTTCATTCAATTGTTAGGTAACGCAAAATTTTACAATTCTAGACCCCCTCCCTCCCCCTTTAACGTAAAGTAATATTTGAACGAATTCAAGGTGTCTCCTACCTTCGGAGTTTGGGTTCGATTCCCGCCTCAGTCAGGGAAAACTTTTTATCAAATGGAAAATTATCCATTGAGGCACTGGGTGTTTTTTATATGTATTGTCCGTTGCAGAATGTGAGTAATGTACAATCTGTAGATGGCGCATGGTTGAAGACGGTGTAATTGTTTTTTTTTTTTCAATTATGGGAGTTATCTCCAAAGTACCTTCATCCTTTGGTTATCTTTTTAAACTCATGACAACATTTATGTGCTCCCCTGATTTATGTTCTATTATATTTCACATTATTTAAATAAAATACCACAATGATATTGACTGTAAAAATACTTTCTACTTAAAGTAACATACAATGTTTACCAACATACAATGAGCTCCGCTGTTGTGTTTTGTTAATGAAACTCCTTAAGGCTTTACGGGTCGTTAGCAGAATCATCAATCATTGCTCTCAAACTTTGAAGATGCAAATCTCGAGTTGAACTGCATGAAATTGCCTAAAATTTCGATCACTTGTATCGACCATCGACAAAGTTTTCAGTAAGATCAATCCACTGGAACTGGAGATTTGCATCATCAAAGTTTCGAGAGAACTGATCATGAACGAGACGGAAAATAGCAACATTAACAGGGTGTCCCGTATCACATTAAGACATTTTTATCTTACCCCAAGATCAATTTTCGGCTGTAATTTATAGTAGATTTAGATTTTCTATTAAATTTTAAAGGTACTGACGAAGGTTAAAAAAAAATCAATGGATAAAATATTTGAAATAATGTTTAGAGCTACTTGAAATTTATGATTGGTTTTGTGGAATATTGCAAAGAATGCTACTGGAAATGCTGGAGAAATAATCGTTGGAATTTTATAGCCCAATTTGAAAAATATCTTCCAAGCATTTCGCCGGTTCTGTAAGCTCAGTCTGATTGATTGTATGACACCGTATTCCGTGCAATGGCTGAACTCGATTGAAATTTCATCACGTAAGGTTTTACCCATAAGAGTTTTTTGATTCATTATGGAATAACATCAGAAAGGCGGAATTATCGTGATTCTTGAATCAGTTTTTATATTAACTCATGTCAAATCAACCATCTTTAGTTGAAGACTCTGACAGAATTGTCAGAAAAGAAGTAAGTGAACTTCCATAGATTTATGGTACGATTTCATATTGAATTCGTGAAGGAATTCCAATAGAGGGCACATTAAAGAATTGCAGGCGTAGTTATTAGAGGGTTTCCTTGTGCATTTCTTTTTTTTTTTTTTATGAATTCTTGAAGAAATCGATGAATCTTTCGAGCCCCTCAAGCAGAGAACATTTTTGCTGAATTTCTCAAAAGTAAACATTTTTCTAATTTATCAATCGTATGAAATTATAAATGAAACATTTAGAGTAAACGCTCCCTTAGTGGAGGTAGTACCAATAGTGGTGGTTGTGGCAATTTAGCACCATTTAAAGCCTGTATCCGCAATAATCGGGACACAGATGTACGGCTCTAGCTCTGTAATGAATCGGTAAAATTGGCCAAATAATTGACTGAATACTCTTTGGTGTATGTTTATTGTTTGTGCCAAACTTCATAAAAATCGATGCATTATTTTTGACTGTGGATGAAAAACAAACAGACGTGGCACAATCATGGCCAATTTTCATTCACATAATAGATGGATCTTTAACGCTACAGCTCAAAGTTCTGTGATGATAATTATGAAATTTCGTTAGCAGTTTTGATACTTATAGAGACACTTTCTTGCAAAATTTCATCAACTTTGATCAATTGGTTTGAAAGCTACTGGTGTTGACAAGGGTGAGTGTTAGTGAAAATGTTTCGTGTTTTTCATGTGCGATGTTTGCCTATGCATAACTTTTGAATTTCTCTGCCAATTTTCATGAAATTTTCACAGAAGGTAACTGGTTATATGTTTATTATGCCTGCAAAATTTGATGATTATTGGTATAGTACTTTCCATAGTACTATCGAAACAATAAAGGGTGCTGACTAATTGCTGTCCGAGGGACTAAAATCACGTTCAGTCCCAATGCATGTTTCGACTATAAAATTATTGGTAATGCATCGATTTTTTTGAAATTTTGCCCATGCAACAAATGTAGATTTAGAGGTTTGTGTACAAAATTTCAGCCATTTCCTTTGCCAAATTCAAAAGTTACAGTGCTGATAAGCAAAACTAGGGTCTGTACAAAATTCAATGGCGTACATTCTACTCTCTCATTGCTACAACAAAAAGTACTGCACCGATTCACATGAAATTATGTAGGTGGAAGGAACACATCTTAAGATGTTATTAGGCCAAATTTGAGCAGTTTTAATGTATCTATTGCAGAGTTACAGTTGTATTTCTGTGTCCCGATTATTGCGGATACAGGCTTTATACCATAAAGCTCGCAAATTACATTTTTATTAGATGCATTATACTTAATTGATGATATTAATTCAGTTTTGTGTTCAGGATTTGTCGAAAATATATTTAAAACGATTATTTTCCTTAAATTTTTTGCTCCTTTGCACCTATTGTGGTGGTAGTGTTCCTATAGTGGTGGGTCCCATAAGATTTCAATGGGATGCACTACTATAGGAATCGAAGTTAAATTGTACCACCATAATAGGAGCCGTGTACCTATTGTTAATGCAAGTGATTAATTAGGGAAAACCTAAATAAACGATGGTTTTTCTATTTTTCCTAGCGAGTTTAAGTGAAAGACTACCGATAAACGTTTTCAGACTTCATATTTTGTGGTATATTATAATTTTTATTCAATTATTTCACTACAAGGAGGTACTAATAGCACCACTTGGTACGTTTACCCTGTGACTTTAGTGGTTTGTTTGGATCGGAATTTCGGATCAACAAACGATTTAAAAAATCAGCTGTTTTACGTTGGGCAGATCAAACTGTTAGTAATCAATTTTAATGTTTCGTCAAATCTTACAATTTAACACTTTCTTAATTCGCATGAATACACTTACAATTTTAGTTTGTCTTTCTTCCTCTAAACGGCTTTCCTTATACCTTCCTTTTCAGGCGACGCAATCACCTATTGAAATGTTACATTTGTATCTTTGTCCATATCAATAACAAATATAAGAAAATTAAACTTACGTATTTTGTCCTCACTAAATTCAGTTTGGACCACTGTGTAGACGATCTCGTCCTCGTTGTGCGTATCCGATATATGTTATATCAATATTCTGCTTACAGCCACTTTATTTATCTCTTACAAATCATTTATCTGATTTCTCAGTTTGCTGTCCAGTATGTCTTGTCCCGCTGGAGCTCAATCTCGTCAGATCACTAAATCTATTCCCGATGTTCGGAAAATACTACGGATTACAATTTTCTTACCATGCGATCTAATGGTTCATAAGTATTGCTTCTTACTATGTTTGCATGTGATCGTTAGACCAAACCTCTCGTCTACTAATTATTCGACAAAACATCGAAAGCGAGTAATCTAAGCAAATAGTGAGTTTTTTTATTCTTTCAAAAGAAACCCATTCTTTTTTCACTTTCCGACCCTTTATCCTTTTAACGTTTTGCCCCTTTCGACGTTTTGTCACCCATCCTTGCTAGGGTGCCAACAAGTGTGAAGTTGCAGTAGGCATGAAAGCCATACAAGAACAATACACCAAAATGCGTAAATCTATTGCCTAACGTCCCCGAAGTAGAACCGGTTAGTTGATTATTATATACTAAATTAAATTAAATGCTAAATTTTTGACAGAGGTTCCAGAGGACAGAATTCCAAACCTGAGACAGGCTCGAATTTCACCCATTAATTTTTCCAGAGAGTTTGTACTGTACAGTGTGATGCATTCGGTCTAAGTCAGTGATATTCCAAAGTATCAAAATCGCCATTCAATCAAGATTTGGTATTGAGGCCCGCCAGATCTTCGACTCTAGTGGTAACCCAACCGTCCTGGTCGACCTAGTGAGCGATCTGGGACTGTTTCGTGTCGCCGTCCCGTCTGATGCGTTGACCGGGTCCAAGAGGCCCTGGAACTGCGCAACAACGTCAAGGCCAATTGGCAAGGCAAAGGCATCTTGAAGGCCATCGAGAACATCAACAAGATCATCGCTCCGGCCATGCTAAGCTCCAGACTGTGCGCCACCTAGCAAAAGAAGCTCAACTTAATGATGCTGATATTGGACGACACCGAGAACAAGCATATTTCGGTGTTTTGCTGGTCGTCTGCAAGGCTGGTGCTGCTAAGAAGGGAATTCTACTATAAATACAAGTACATCGCCGAATTGGCCGGAAACGGAGACATCATCCTGCCGGTGCCGGCGATCAACGTCAGCAACGGCGGTAGCCATGCCGGTAACAAGCTGGTCACGGGTGCTTCGTCCTTCACCGAGGACAAGAAGATGGGCTCGGAGGTTTACCACTCCGTGGCCAGATTCGGTCGCCTTCAGTATTCTAGAGAACGAGGAAGCCCTGAACCTAAGCTATTGCCAAGGCTGGCCACAGCGGTAAGGTCTATATCGGTATGGATCTGGCTGTGACCAAATTCCTCAAGGTCTCAAGGACGGCTAGCACGATCTGGACTTCAAGAACCCAAACTCAGGCAAGAACGCCTGGTTGTCCCTGGCTGCACTGGAGGTAATGTGATGCACCAGGGCTTCATCAAGGACTTCTCCATCGTCAGTATTGAAAATCCCTTCGACTAGTACCTCTAGGATGCCTGGACAAAGATGACTGTCAAGACTAGCATTAAGATTGTCGGGGATGATTCGACTGTGACCAACCCCAAGCGCATTGTAGCTGCCATTGAGAAGAAGGGCTGCAATTTCTTGCTGAAGATTGACCAGATGTCATGGTCGAATCATCCGATCATCAAGTTGATTATGAAATAACTCTTTTAATTACAACCGACTTTTCGCGCTTTTATTCATTCATCGTTAACGAACGTTAACCAAACTATTATTAACCTAAAGCACGTGGTGAAGATATAAAGACGTATGGTCGTTCTAAAACAGTTCTGGTTAACTTTTGTAATAAGAAAAAAAAAAAACATTCAAAACTTAGATCAACTGACCCCCGTTTACTCTACATTGAACTGATTTAATTTAGTTTTCATGTTATACTTGATTGAACTGCACCAACAGCCAACCAACCAACTCAGCTTAATGCGGCCGTAATTGATGGCCGTTAGAGATCGTACCAAGTTGATGGAGTTGAAGGTCACCCACCCGTCCGTCAGTAGCGGTTCAACAAATTCCATAAAATGCTCTAATGCACCTGCGGGAATGTGTACCAGTACCTATGCTGATCAACTGCTGAGCTGCTAAGCTATGAACTTTCAGCCAAAGCATGCATTCTCCAATGATGAATTCAATGGAGCATACTGTTCAGTGTTCGTTCAGCGTAGGGTACCGAGGGAGGTCCACTTTTCGAAATTAGCATATTCGAATAATGGAGTTGACCGCGCGCACGATGGAGTCACGATCTCCGGTGGCCTTTATCTCGCATATTCACGCCTCTCCACGTTTCCCCGGGGGTACTTCTCGGCACTGCGGAGAAGTGGAGGCGTACCACTTAGGGGGACCAGCTGTTTGAACTGCAAAAAATCTCTGACTAATTGCAATCATAAACCTGTTAACTACCGTTCGGCCGCAACACTCGCGCCCCTCAGTAGTTAGTCAGTGCACCATCCTATCGCACTACACCGGGCCGGCCAATAGCTGTTTTCCAGAAGTCACGATTTTGGCCGCTCGCGTACGAGCATAAAGTTGGGAGGAGAAATCCTCTTTGGAGATCGGCTGGATCTGTGTGGTCCGTCGTCGGGGACAATTTCTATCTGTTTTATGAAAAGAAAAACATGCAGCTTCCGCACATATCTCGGTCCGGGAATCTGTGCACCACCAGCAAGGGGAGCATTTATTACCTGTCATAAATAGTGCTGTTGTAGGAGTCGTTGTTTAACTATTCACCGCTTCCCATGTTTTTCGTGCCGCGAATGACCGGAGGCGAAGGGAGTCAACGTTTTCTTCGTTATTTTAAAAGTTGAACTTGAAAAGCAGCCCTGTTGTCTCGGGTACATGGTTCAGACGTTTGGATGTCCTATTGTCCATCTCCCGCGAATCGCGTTGTAACGCAAAATCGATGTTTATTTTATTGAGCTGTTTGTTATCAAGGATCTTCTATCGGCCTCACGTGTTTCCTATTGAATGAATAGAGAAGCACTGGAATGGTACGAACATTTCCTTTTTTGTTTCGTACCTACATGAATGTTGAATTGTCGATTGAATCCCAATCAGGACAATCTGTTGTGCCAAACGCAGACTGAAAATCTTGTTCACAATTAGAGGTGTGCGCCGCCGCGCCACGCCGGCGCCGCCGCCGATGTTCGGTTCACGCCGCCGCCGCCGATTATTTTTCGGCACGCCGCCACTTACGCCGCCAGCACGTGATTTATTTCATTACAATATTTCAAGCACTGGAGTCATCTACATACATAGCATTTGTAAGGTCGTTTTCAGCGGTGGTCCATTTTTGTTGGTCCAAATTTATAACAGTTCTAAAAAAGTGAAAGAGTTTGTCCTTCGAATTAAAACGAGTTTACAAAGATACCGGGGGCTCCTGAAGATGGCTCTACCCCATTTGGCATAATGTCATTCGGCATAACGCCGTTTGGTATAATGCCATTTGGCATAAAGGCCGTTTGGCATAATGGCCATTTGGCATAATGCCGTTTGGCATAATACGAAGAACAGCCTTCTTGGTAAGATTGTGCATACTCATTGTTATGCCAAATGGCCGTTATGCCAAATGGCTTTTATGCCAAATGGCATTATGCCAAACGGCGTCATGCCAAATGGCATTATGCCAAATGGGGTAGAGCCCTGAAGATAACTGATGGCTGAAAAAAGAATCTTGTTATTCCGAACAATGAAGAAAATTCTGGTGATTCTGAAAAAAAAATGTTGTTGTCGTGTTCATCGCCAGAAGAGATGAAATTTCTCCAATAACTATTTTCAGGATTCTTCCAGCAGTTTCGCCAAGCATTCCGCTAAGAGTTCCTCCGTGAACTCTAGAAGGTGCTTCGGGAAATCCGAGGGTTTCCTCCGAGACATCCTCTAGGTGTTTCTTCGGGCATTGCTACAGAAGTTTCACTGAGACTTTTTGTAGTACTTCCTCTAGAAACTCCTCTAAGAGTTACTCCGGGTATTCTTTTAGGAGATCCTCCAGGAATTCATCTAGAAGTCAAGAAGTTTTTCCTTGGAATTCCTTTAGGAGATCATCCGGCAATTCCTCTAGGACAGAGGGACGAATGACCGCTAGGTTAAAGTCCCTCTTCAAAACCAAATGCACACACTATTCCTCTAGGAGCACCTTCGGGAATTCCTCCACGAGTTCTTCAACGAGTTCATCCGGCAATTTTTTAACGAATTTCTACGGGAATTCTTTTAAGAGTTCATAGAAATTGCACTGGAAATACCAGAAGTTTCCTCCGATAATTCCTCTAGAAGTTTCTCTTGCAATTCCTCTAGGAGTTCTTCCGGCAAGTTCTGTAGCAGTTCCATCTGGAATTCTTCCAGGAGTTTCTTTAAGAGTTCGTCCGGAAATTCTTCCAGAAGTTTCTCCGAACATTCATCTAGAAGTTCCTGTGGGTATTTCTCTAGGGTTTCCTCTATGAATTCTTCCGGGAATTCCTTCCCTTCCGAGCTCCTTCGGGACTTCGGGGATTCCTCACAAATTTTTCCCGAGAATTACATCAAGAGTTCCACCGTGATATTCTCTAAAAGTTTTTCGGGGAATTCTTCTAGAAGTGCTTCCGAGAGTTCGAATATCTTCGGAAACACCTTTACGAGTTTCACCGGGAAGAAGTTCCCCAGGCAATTTCACTACGAGTTGCTATATAAGTTTTTCTAGAACTTTCACTGGGTATGCCAGGAGATTCCTTCGAGAAGTCCTTTAAGAATTTCCCCGAACGTTCCTCTCTAGGAGTTCTCCCAGGAATTTCTCTAGAATTATCTGAGTTCATCCGGAAATTTCTCTACGAGTTCTTCCGGGAATTTCTTCACAAATTTCATGGGAATTCTTCTAGGAGTTCCATCGGGAGTTGCTTAAGAAATCCGGCTGGGAATTCCTCAAAAAAATCTTCCGGGAAATCCATTAAGAGTTCATCCGAGAACTCATCTATGAATACCGCTGGTAATTTCTCTACGAGTTCCTCCTTGAATTGCTTTTCGAAATTCTTCGGCAATTTCTCTACGAGTTCCTCCGAAAATTCCTCCGAAAGTTCCGCTGGCAATTACTTTACTAGTTGCTCTAAAAATATTTATGGGAGTTGCACAAGGAATTCCCGGAATTTCCTCTGAGAAACGTTCCTCTAAGAGATCATCAGGGAATTCTTTTAGATGCTCTTTTGGAAATTTGTTTAGAAGTTCATCCGGGAATTCCTCTAGGTGTAAATAGAGGAATGCTTCTACGAGTTCCTCCGGGTTTTCCTTAAATAGTTTATTCGTAAATTCCCCTAGAAATTCCACCGGGAATTCCTCTAGAATTAGAAGGTCATTCCGGATAATTTTTTGGACAGCTGATTCACCATAACAATTATTAAAAAAAAAATTCAAAAAACATGTGAAAATAAAAAAAATAACTAAACCGTAACTTTAAACATGTCATTTCATCTTCAAAATTATGAGTTACTAAAAAATAAAACACTGATATTGATTGACGGAATTACAAAAAATTAAAAATTACGCCGCCGCCGACAGATATCAAATCGGCGCACACCTCTATTCACAATTGTTTTAAACTATGAATCTCTTCCCTTATTCCAGACAATGACGATGAAGGAATCGAGCACGATTCCGAAGAACCGGTAACGGACGAGGATGAGGCTGTCGTGTCGGATCACATAGAGGAGGACGAGGATGAGGAGGAGCAGGAGCAGGATAAGGATCGCCGACACCATCACCATCAGTGCAATGGCAGTTGTGATGGTGGAGGAGGAGGAGGAAGTGATGCCAATCATCATCACCATCATCATCACCACCACCACCACCATCACCATCATTCAGATAGCAGTAAGCGGAGATCGCATCCCGATACCAAAGAACTGGATCACGTGCTGGCGGTGAGTGCTGAACTATTATATTTATATTATTGCGTTTCAATCGTTATAAATATCAAGCTTGATTGCTTTTCTGTAATTTGCCCAAAAAGGCTGTGTAGAGAGTCGTTATTGGATATATTGTGGTTAATATGATCATAATAAAGACTGTTTTGAAATCTTGAATGATCACTGTTCTGATCAAAAATTTCCATCACACTTGGTCGAAGTCAGTTCAACTTCATTGAAGCAATTTCCACGACAATCGCTTTTGTCATCATTATTGCTGTAAGTAAAGTCGTTTTGGAAATTAATCGACTCATTCTCTTGCTCCGAATACGACTATTTTTGGGCATTCGCTGTGCTCCGCAAAAGAATCCCCATCAAATCAATTTCGAACCGCAATCATGCATTCCACAGTTCCACTACCATTTAAGGAACATTTCGATTTCCGCTCCGAGCGGTTCTCCAGCAGATCGAAACTTTACGACAAGACACTTTCATGCATAGATCGTTTCTTCTCGATTCTTTTCCGTGTCTTTCTCGCTCATTGTGTGCAACTCGACAAGTCCCAATAGGGCAGGGCAGCCATTCATAGCCAGCCGCGAAGCAGATTCCGATAATTTGATTACAGTGAACCGTGTCCATCGCGTCGTCGTCGTCGATGGTCCCAAAGAAAGAACACAAATCGCAAATGGGGGGGATTACAACTGGCTGGTGGTCACGGTTCTTTTCATGGTTCATCTAACAGTCGACTATGGAACAATCATTTCTGGCCACACTAGAAGCACATTGGTCAAAAAGTTGAACTTTTTTTTATTAAAATGAATCAAATTTATCATATTCAGACGAAACGTCATTATTCTTGCAATTGTCGTTGAGTAGTTCTTGCTGAGCAAAAAAGACGGTTTTCCTGCCCACCTATCGGAATTCTACTCTCTGACCCATCATTCGTCAGGTACCAGACTTGTTTGGAATCCACTGCAATTCTTCCTGCTGAGCCTCCAGGGAGATCTCGAGATGATGTGAACATCCACCACATACCGTTAAAGAAAGCGAAAATATTGGCACTGAGGCTTTGGGCTCCAGACCCGTGGGACCTCTTAATGTGAGGTTCCACCGAACCGGGATAGGCAAATCAAAACAAAAAATTGCGGCGAGTGATAAACATGCTGTTAACGGACGAACGGGTCGATGGTATCGGGGTCTTCACTTTTTGAGGGACCGCACCACACCGCACTGACACTAATGAGTTGTTGGTAAAATGATGGAAGTGTGTGGTGATAGCGAAAGTTGTTCGGCGTCCTGTCACAACACATGACGATGCCGTATGTTTTGTGGTATTGCTTGCTGAAACGTCTCTTCTCATTGAACCACTTCATTGATGATGAGGTTAGGAGTGTGAAAAATTTGAATTAAATTCACACATATTGTGAAGGGGTCAACCGGTAACTGTGACTTTAGTTTAGTAGGCTAATGAAGTTGTTAAAGAGGGTTGCCAGTTTCTTCGTTTGGTCGTAAACCACAATGTCAGGTCGGTTGATATGAATGAGGACGTCCGAAACGATCTAGCGATCCCAGTACAACTTTATGTAACTATTTTCCAGAGCCGAGTCAGGCTGGTACTTGTGGTAGGGTATAAATCTGTCGATCAAGTTGTGCTTTAAAGCAAGTTTTTGGAGCACAATCTTCTCAACTTCGTTGTGTCGATCGAGGCAAGGTGATCCAGCTAATACTAAACAGCCAGCAAGGTTATATGGTAGCAAACCAGAACCGAGTTATTGTGACAAAGAACTATCGGCAGTACATATTGCATGTAGACGTGACAGACCGCTGCGCTGTAGGAAGTGCATTTCAGTACGAGAAACGATCGATCACATGTAACCATGTGAACTCGATCGTTTCTCGTACTGAATTGCGCTTCCTACAGCGCAGCGGTCTGTAACGTCTACATGCAATATGTACTGCCGATAGTTCTTTGTCACAATAACTCGCGGTTCTGGTTTGCTACCATGTAACCTTCTGCCTCCGTGAAGAGGTCATCCTGCAGCAGCCACACGTTCAACCCCGCTTTATCGATGTACTCAAGCTCCAGTTGATGGGGGTGCGTCCAACGCAACTCCTTCTCCCACTTTTCAGCTGATAGCCGCTGATTGGCGTTGCAGTTTTTTTTGGGAATCTAAAACACTGGAACCAAACGGACTCAATCTATACCAAAACTACCCCATGAGATTTTTGATTTTAGTAAAGCCATCTTGCCCAGGAAACCTTGATCGATTGAACCCTTGAAAAAGGTTCCATACGGACCGAAACGTCAGGAAAAAACATAAACTATTGTTTTCGTTTGCCCAAAAAGACGGTAACGCCGATATTCCGAAGCAAAATCATCCCAGTCGTAACTCAACCAAGCATAGTTGTATTGGTTGAATGCTCTACCAAGGGGTTCATTGCAAGGCATAACCATAGAAAACTAAAGAATCGCCTTGGAACATCCCTCCCTTGATGTCGAGAGTTCTGGACCGCAACAAAACTGTTCCGTCGGTAATGTTTAACCCTAGTAGGATGTTGGGGTCAATATGGCCCAGACAGGCACGCTGAACGTGCACTACGCCATCGTGGTGAGAAAATCCTAACATCTTAGGAGGGTTAAGGACGTGCTCCATATCTCCATCGCCTTTTTTTTTTTTTCAAATTCTTCATTTTGTAGGCCCATACGCCCAATAGCTTAACGGGGCTGAATTATCTATTAACATTTTTCGTTAGACGATTTGGTATCACAGCCCTGTGATTCCATCCCCATCAGTTACTCCATCCTCCTCATCGAGGTTACTCCAAGTTACTCACTGAGTAATCAGCTCTAGTGGTCAACTAAGAACAAAACTCTCAGTACGATCACCCTCGCAAATATTAGAAAACAAAACACGTGCTTCCATACATATAAGCAAATAGTTTCTCAGTAAAATTTGGAATTGTTTCCGCCCTGGATACAAGAAAATCGTTTTGGTGGTTTTCGATGTTTTTGCGCCCTGCACGTCCATCCACAGAAAAGGCGACAAAGAAGAGATTTTTCGTTTTTTTGTAAAAAAGTGGAGGGGCGCCTACTGTATGAAACTTAGATAATGGAAAGAGTTAACTCCCCAAATTGCTCTCTTGGGTATGAGAAGGGTGTCATCTTATAGAGGAACTTATGTAAACCCGTTGATCTCAAAGTTGGCTTCAAATCTTACTCAACGGAATTATACGACTATGTCTCATGCAATTTGTACTGCAAAAACCTGTCATGACTAGGAGAAAAATTCTGCTGATCACTATATGTAAAAATTACTGTAATATTGGATGTTTTTCTTGCACTCTCCTAAATATTAAAATTATCTCCTGTGTGGTTTTTTATATGCACATTCACGAATTTACGGAAAATTGCCCTAATCTTTAACGCCCCAGAAGGTATAAAAAGAGCTCTTTTATGGAATAATTAATTTGGAATTTTCTTTAACTTTTCATGGTATAAAAATATCATCTTTTTGGTTAAATCGATATTGTTGCGTCCACAAAAGAAACACTTCCATCCGTTAAATTAAATTTATGATTGCGCTGCTCGCAAGTAGGTTAAAACTCAACTTCAACTCGGATTTCAACAAAAAGCAGGGGAGTTTCTTAGAAATAGGGAAAGGGATTTCTTCAGGAATTTATTTAAGAATTACCCTACAAATTTCTCCAGAAATTTATCCTCTACGGGATCTGTAAAAAACCTATCAAAGTTACATTCGGAAATTTTATCGAGAGATTTCTTCTGTTTTTCGTGTCTTCAGAAAATCTTCCAGAGTTTTTTTTTGAGAAATTCTAACATAAATGTCTTCAGAGATTTCTCTGACAAATTCTGCATTCTGCATTCTACCATTGATTCCCCAAGAAAATGTTTACTTTTCTTTAGAATTTTCTAAGGAACTCTTCCTGGATTCTTTTCGATATTGCTTCATAGAACCCTTTCGGAAAGTCTTCCACGAATTTATTTGAAAATTCTTCCAAACATATTCCATGCATCGCTTCAAAATATCCTCTAGAATTGCCATCGGAATTTTTGTTAGAGGATCTTCCAAAACTTTTCCCAAAAAATCCTCTAAAAGCTTCCATGTGTTTTCTTAAACAATCCTTCATAGCTTTTTATCAGGAATCCGTACAATAAATCTGTCAAGAAATCATCCATGGATTTTTTTCAGAAATGCATTCAGCGATTGTTTAACAAAATCAAAGATTCCTCCATAATGTTAAGAATTCCAACACAGATTTGTTCAGGAAATGTTCTGGGGATTCCATTGAAAATTTCTACATGAATTTATTCAGAAATTTTCGCTGGGATTCTTCCAGAAAATCCTGCAGGAGTTCAAACCGAGATTCCTACAAGATCTCTTCCAGATATTTCTCGATGTATTACTTTTCCGGCTTTTTATTCACGCGCCATTTGTTTTAACGATAACTCCAACAATTTTTTTAGGAAAATTATTTGAAAATGTTTGAAGAAAAACGTAAAAAAAATGTTTAAATTTCTACGGAAGGAAGAAAGAAGGAGTTTCTTTTAAACTTCTTCCAATGCGTTTTTTTAATTCTTCTAAAAATCTTTGCAAATCCTACAGAGATTGCTACAGAAATTGTTCCCAAAGGTTCTCCAAGAGTTATTTGACAAATTTCTTCAGTGATATGTGTAGAAATTCCTGCAGTGACTTTTTTTTTAGAAATTTCTTCTCGATTCCATAAGAAGCATTTCTTGTGATGTCTTTAGAGATCCCAGAGTTTCTTCACATATTTCTGCAGTGGTTTTCAGAAATTATTCAAAAACTTCCACATAATTTCTGAAGAATTTCCCGGGAGGATAGTCTTAAGTAATCCCTGAAAAAAAAACTCTGAGATACCTTTAGAAACTCCTAGACGGAACTTTTGAAAAATTTTAGACGCATTCGTAAAAAAAAAACAATCCCGGTTGCGATTTCGGAAGCCATTATCCAGAGAGCAATTCCTGGAAGAATACTCAGCATAATACGTAGAAGAATATGTGAAGAAAAACAGCTTGAAGTAATCCCATCATTCTCTGAAAAAAAAATATTAGAGACTTGTGTACAGGGATGCCAGATTATTTTATCAACAAATCTGTATCAATACAGATTTTTCTGTATCGCCGTATTTGAGGATATATTAGACACCGAGAGTCCTAGATTTCAATAGAAACTAACAAAAGAGTACTACTGTTTGACGGTATTTAATTTTTACTGGTATTGATTTTTCTAAAACATGTGTGAAAATGTACAAATTTTCATAAATTCTTTAAAGATCAAGCAGCATTTTACTAAGTTTTCATTAAATGTATTGAAAATAACATTAAATTTTATGTATTCTGGAGAAATCTGTCTCACATTTAAAAAATCTATATTTTTCTGTACTCTGTATCTTGTCTGTATAGGTCAAAAATCTGTATAATACAGAAAAATATGTATATCTGGCATCTCTGCTTGTGTAGGACCTCTGCAAATATTTCCAAGGAAAAGTGATTGAGAAGCCTCTATAGAGATTCTTGGGAAAATCCGCAGGGAAAATTCAGAAGGGATCTTAAAAAGAATGTTTGCAGAAATCACAGGCAATGGTGATGGAGGAATTCTTAAAGAAATCCTTAATTAAATTTCGAGGATTTTCTGATGGAATCATTGGAAGCAGATACCTCTGAAGAAATGTCTCATACAATTTCTGAAACACAATAATCATGAGGAACTGAAGAACTTAATAACCCTTTGCAAGTATTCATAGAAAGAAAAAAATGCTCATAAATTTCATAGAAAACGCTAAGGAATAAATTTTCGAGTAAAATTTCTACAGAAAGTTTTGAGAAAATCTTAAAAAAAAAATGATGGAGAATCCCCGAAGGAAGGTCTGAATAAATCCAAAGCAATGCCTGCAGGAACTCATGAAGGAACTATTGGAGAGATCTTTGAAGGAACATGCAAAGAATCGCTTGAGAATTTGCAAAAGGAATTTCCATTTAAATGACCGGGAATAAATGGAATAATACCTGAAGAAACCTCTAAAGAAATTTAAGCAATGATTTCTGAAATTTCTGAAAAAAAACGAATCTTTGTGAAATAATGTCTTCTAGAACTTAGAATTTAGAATTTGGAGTTTTGCCTGCAGAAACTCCTAGATTCCTAGAAGAATTACTTGAGATTTTTTTGAGGATACCCACAAAAAAGTTTCTAGAAAAATCCGGACAATATTTCTGGAGGAATGCCATCAGAATTGTTCAAAGAAATTCATGAAAGATTACAAACATGTACTTATGCAGCAATCTTGGAATGAATTTCATTCTATGATTACAGATGCATTTTAAAGGGATACTAAGAGGAATCTTAAGAAATCCTGCGAGGTTCTTCTTTCTGTAAACATTCCAGATTACTTTTGATGAATCTTCGAAGAAACTCCAAAAGAATTTCTGACGGTGTCCCTGGAAGTAATCCTCCAGATTTTTTTTTTTTTTTTTTTGAAAATTTAAGAAGAATTCTTGCGAATATCAGAAAAGGGATTTCAGCATGAATGTTATGTTCGCTATAATTACAGAAAAACTTCCTGAAATACTAATGCGTGGAAGGTTTACCCGGAATTTTTCATTATAAGGCACAATAGTGGAGTCACTTCCTTGGGGAGTACCAGAATAGGGGGCGCTGAAATTTGGAAACCTTGAGTAACTAGTTCTGATTTTACTATGACAACACTGATCCCTATCGCTTATTGCATTAGTCTGCAGTAATGTAGTTTCTTGACGAGGTACGATTGCGGTACTGAGTCGAAGGTGACACCTTCAAAAATTTCCCATGGAATTCCATCGACATCCGGCGGAATTCCGATAGCGATTGCAGAGATTGTCCCAAGAAATGGTTCAGGAATTCTTCTCACGATTCCTTAAGAAATTCTTACAGATATTTCTACAGAAATGCATAGCAGAATTCCTCCAGGAATTTCCCCATAGCTTCCTTCAATATTCCATCATGGATTCCTCCTGAGATTCTTTCAGGAATTTCTCTTAAGATTTCACCAGATATTCCTCCAGAAATTTCTCCTGGAATATCTATAGAGGTTCCCTCAGTGATTGTTCCAGGGCTTTTTTAAGGATTCCTTCATAAATTTATCCAGGTATTCCCAAAGAAATTTCATCAGAGATACTTTGAGGTTTTTTTTTATAGGTATTCAGAGATTTATTCTGGGATTTCTCCATTATTCCACTAGAGATTGCTCCAATAATTCCATTTAGAATCATTAAAAGCATTTTCGCATGAATTTCTTCCAGGAATTGTGTCAGAAAATTAAACCAGAGATTATTTAAAAAATATTCGAAGAATTTTTTCACAATTTTCTTCAAAAACTCTTTTAGAAGTTCATCCAAGGATGCCTACAATAATTCGTCCAATGACTGCAGATATGGATCCTTTACATTTTTCCAGGGATTCCTACAGCATGTCCTTCAGGAATTTGTTTCAAACACCATCTTAGGGTTTATTAAAGAGTTTCTCATTAGATTACTTCCGACATCTCTCCTGGGGTTTCTTCGGAAATTTTCACAGTTTTTCCTCCAAGAATTTCTCCAGGAATTTACTCGGGAATTCCAAATGGGATTCTTTAAAGAACAGCTCCACCTGGCATTATTTTAAAATTTCCTTCAACAATTCTTCCAGGAACGCTTCTTGGGATTTCTTTAGGAATTCCTTCTGGAATTATTTTAGGAACTCCTTCAGGAATTCATCCAGGAATTTCTTCAGGAATTGAGATTTCCACTTGAGATTGCTTCAGAGATTCTTTCTAAGATCTTCCAGAATTCCTCCAGAGACTTCCTCAGGAACTCTCACAGGGATTCTTCAAAAAGTTCCAGCACGAACTCTTCGGGGGATTTCTTCAGGATTTTTTTTTTCTAAAATTTCTTCAGCGACTTCTTCAGGAATTATTTTTGAGATTCCTCCAGGAATGGTTTCAGAAATTCCGTCAAGGACTCCTCCAGAAATTCCCCCAGATGTCATTACGGCAATTCCCCCAGGAATTCTTCAAGGAATCATACCAGAGATAGTTCCAGAGATTCTTTCAGGAAATCATCTAGCAATTTCTCCAGGAATTGCCCCAGTGATTCTTCAAGGATTTCCAGGGAGTCATCCAGAATATTCTCCAGGGATTCCTTCTATGATTTCTCTAGGACTTACCCCTGGCATTCCTCCAGGAATTCCTATAGGTATTCTTCCAGGAATGCAGGAATTCAGGGATTTTTCCAGGCATGCCTTCAGAGATTCCTCCAAGAATTCCTATAGGGATTCCGCTTGCGATTTCTCCTAGAATTACTCCAGGCATTGCACCAGGTATTATTCCAGGAGTTCTTCCAGAGATTCCTTCAGTAATTCCTACAGGGATTTCTCTGGTGACTCCTCCAGAGATTCCTCAATGAACTCCTCCAGAGATTGCTTCAGGCATTCCTCCATGGATTCCTCGAGGAACCCCTTCAAGGGTTCCTTCTGAAATTCCTTCCTCTTGTGATTCCTTCATCAATTCCTCTCGGGATATCTTCAAAAAAATATTCAGGTATTCCTGCATAAAATTTCAAAAATGCTTTTGCATGGATGCACCCAATAATTTATTCAGAGCTGCCTCCAGGAAATCCTGCGTGTTTTTATAAAGACAATTACACTGTCTTCGACCTTGCGGCCTCTACAGACTGAACATTACAAACATTTGACAACGGACAACACATATTACACCCAGTGGTCCAGTGGAGAATTTTCCGTTTGACGAAAAGTTTTCCCCGACTGGAGTGGAAATCGAACCCACACTCCGAGGCTTACGAGACACCTAAACGACTGACGCCGCTTACCGCTCGGCCACGAAGCCTATAAGGCTTTTTAATCCGACAAGGATTGCATACATGAGGTAGGAAATTCTTCATAAGGTCATCCTGAAATAATTCCTCAATTTTCTCCAAGAGATTCTTTAGGAATTCATCCACGTATTTGTTCAGAAATTCATCCATGAATTCCTTCAAGTATACCTCCTGCAGCTCCAGGAATTCTTTCAGAAATCAGTCATGCATTTTTTCCAGGACTATATACTAAGATTTTTTCCTACAAGAATAAGTTATCCATGGATTTCGCCAGAAACTTCTCCAGGTTTGAGGGTACAATGATATATATATTGCCTTTAACTGGCATTTGCCAGATTTGCTGGTATGTCTGAAACATACTGGAAAAACTTGTAATTTGAACTCGTCATTTGTGAAAAAAAATCGCGTTCTGATGGGATTCAAACCCACGACTCCGTATCCCCTAGACCGGTGCTTTAACCAACTAAGCCACAGAACATGTAACGATTCTGCGGAAAAGAAAGTCAAACTGACTCCAAAGTCATACCATGATCAATTCGCTTTGATATCATACTCATTTTATGGTTTCACATTTGCCAGCAAACAATAGACATTTGAGATTCATTGACGTATTGACTCAACAACTGACTCCGTAGACATCAACTTCCGCAACCAGTGAATTTGAACCAGAATTATTGGATCGAGTTGCGCCAGCTCAGTAATAACCTACGGCATTGTTTGTCCAGCGATTTAACCAACCGAAAAAGGGCAGAATATCCCACAATCAATAACAGTCCCAGAGCCAGACAATAAAGGCAAACAAACGTGGTTTCGATTACGCCATCAACTGAGCAGAGCCGCATCATCGTCGTCGGTCGGCGTAACATGGTCCGCGCGCGGTCTGCTAAATGATCGGGCGGTGAAAGCTAAACGTCCGCATATACCTACCTAAAATGAAATTATTTCGTGATGGGAACCGTTTCTTTCCGCCAATAAGTCTTTAAATGCAGCGGCGCGAGCTGTGTGCAATTTATCACCTATAATGAACCGATTCGACTACGACGACGGGACGGACGAGTTGAAGCCGTCGTCAATTCCACGCTCGGAGATGAATGAACCATTAGCTCCGAGGTCTCAAGTTCCTCGATTGACTTCAAACTGACTACCATTGCATTGGTGGTGTTTAACACGGCTTTAATTGTTAGGAAGGGGGACCGTTACATTTTTCCCATAATCATCCTCGGGGCCATTCTAATTGCGCCGTCTTAGACATCTCGTGACGCGAAAATAGCCATCTCCGGTTCATGGAATTAACGTGTCTTAAACGTGTGTGTTGGGGAGGTCGTTTACTATGGCCGGATCTCGAAATTAGTTATAAGAGCCGTCCAATTCTGCTCGTTCTTCCCAGGGTTGACGTTCTTTCCATCGTGGGCTTTGATTTTGAAGGAAGACAATACGCGCTGATTGAAATAAATACCGGAAATATCTTAGAGCAGAACGAAATTGATTGCCGTATTGGGACGGCTAAGCTTCCATCAAGAACGAAGATTCCAATCCATATCATCACAAGAAAGGTTTTTACTTTTATTGCTGGACGGAAGATGTGAAAGTCATCATTGGTTGGTAGAGGGATCCATTGATAGGGAAAACGTCATTGAAGCCAAGCGAGATTTTGACGTTTTTCATAATGAGGGTCACAATAGTCATGCAATGATTGCGCATCAGAATTGTATGTGTATACTACTTGGGATATTCTGATAAAAAATATATAGTTTTAATAGTAATATATGAAACGAGCTCACCACATTGATATAGAAAAAACGACTGCACAGGTACAGCCTACTATCTCATACTTATGAGACGTTCAAATTACATGCACAGTACACGTTAGGACAGAATAGAAGGAAAAAAGATAGATAGAAACGAGCTCACCAATATTTCTCCGAAATCGCTAGTTCGTGTGCCTATCGTTGCTTAAGGTGATCTCAATAGAAACACCAGTCATTGTCCTCAAACTTCGAATGTGCACATCTCAGATTTAACAACATGAAAAATGATCATTTGCTTGATTAGCATTGGCGTAGCTAGGATTTTTTTCTGGAGGGGGCCCAGGGGGGGGGGGTCCTGACCTAAAATGATTTTACAGTGGGATGGGCACCCGATATGTGGATATGCAAATCGGCATTACAATTTTGAGGAATCGAAATAACTGTTTTAGATTTGTTCCTAGTTTCGTAAACTAAAGGAGTATAAACATTCTTGGATTTGTCTTGGGATATCTTTAGTGGTTCCTCCTCTTCAGAAATTTCTCCAGAGATCCTTCAATGTATTTCTGCAGGTATTATTTCAGAGATTCCTACAAGGATTTCTCCATGTATTCCTTTCAGAATTCCGCTAGAGATTGCTCTAATAATTCCATCTGGAATGGTTTGAAGTATTTTTGCAAGAATGTATTGAAAAAAAAAATGTTTCAGAAAATTTTACTAGAGATTATTTAAAAATAACCCAGGAATTACTAGAAAAAATTGTACAAAAAATGCCATAGTGGTACATACAAGTCTTCCTTCAATAACTCGTCCAAAAATTACTGCAGACACGGATTTTTTTCAGATTTTTTTTATCCAGGGACTCCCACAGAAATTCTTTCAGGAATTCGCTAAAAAAGTTCTCCTGAGATTTTCTAAGGAATTCCTCATGGGATTACTTCCGGGATTCCTCATGGGGTTCTTCATAAATTCTTTCAAGAATTCCTCCAGGGATCCACCTGCAAATTCCTTCTGTAATCTTTCAGAAACAACTTTCGGGATTAATAAAAAAAATACGCCTGTAAGAACTCTTTTTGGAATTCCTTCAGGATTCCCTCAGGAATTTCAGCGATTTCTTTAGTACTGCGATTTTCTCAGAAACTCCTCCTGGAATTCCCTCGAAAATTGATCTTTGTATTTCTCTTGCAATTCTTCCTGGGATTCCTCCAGGACTTCCTCCAGAATTTCTCTGAGAATTGCTCTAAAAGTTAATACAAAAATTTGTCCAGGAATTCCCCCAGGAACGCCTCCCGGAGTTAATCCGGGAATTATTCCAAGGATTCCTCCAGAATCTCCTGTATCAATTCCTCCTGAGATTCCTCTAAAAATTTCTTCAAAGATTTCTTCAGAAATCCTCCAGGAAATCTTCCAGGGATTCCTTATTTCCCCAGATTTTTTTCCCGGAATTTATCCTGGATTTATTCCAGGCATTCTTTCATCCTGGCATTTATCCGGAGACTCCTCCAAGTAATTCCACCAAAAATGAAATTCAATTTTTTTTGCAGGAAATTCTCCAGGGTTTCCTTCAGAAAGTTATTCAGGAAGTTTTCCAGGGATTCATCCGGAAATTCTTCCAGAAATTGTACCAGGAATATACAAGGAATTCCTTCAGGGATTCCTCTAAGGATTCTTCCAGAGATTCCTTCAGGAATTCCTCCGATGATTCCTCCATTACTTCCTCCAAGACTTCCTCCCGAATTCCTCCAGAAATGCATCTGGAAATTCCTCCTGGGATTCCTCCAGAAATTCCTCTAAGAATTCCTGTAGGAATTTCTTCAGAAATTTCTCCAGAAATTCCTTCCAGAATTTCTCTAGTGATTCCTCCAGGAATTCTGCCAGGGATAATTCAAAGAAATTTCCCCATGAATTTCTCTAGAGATTTATCCAGGAATTTCTTCTGGGCTTCCGACAGAAATTTGTCCAGAAGTTGCTCCAGGTATTTCTCCTGAGGTTTCTTCAGAAATTTCCTCAGGGATTCCTTCAGAGATTTTTCCAAGAATTCCCTAAGGGATCCTTGCAAGAATTTCTCTAGCAATTTCTCTAAGAACTCGTCCAGGAATTCCTCAATATGTTTCTTCAACATTACCCCGGGAATTCCTTCAGAAATTCCTCCAGATATTGATCCAGGAGTTCTTCCTGGAATTTCTCCAGAAATTACTACCGTAATTTCTCCAGGAAATCCACCAGGGGTTCCTTCAGAAATTCTCCCAGAAATTCCTCCCGGAGTTTATCCAGCAGTTACCTCAAGAATTCCTCCAGGGATTCCTGCATAAATGTCTCCTGAGATTCCTCTAAGAATTCCTTCAAGGATTTCTTCAGGAATCCTCCAGGAAATCCTCCAGGGATTCCTTCAGAAATTCCCCCAGAAATTTCTCCCGGAATTTATCTAGAATTATATCCAGGCATTTATCCAGGGACTCCTCCAGGAATTCCACCAAGAATTTCATCAAGAATTACTCCAGGTATTTCTTCAGGCATTCTTCCATGAATTTGTTAAGGAATTGGTCCAGCAATTCCTCCGAAAATTCTTCCGCGGTTTACTCCAGGAATTTCTCCTCTAAGAATTCCTCCAGTAATTATTTCAAGGATATTTCCTCAAGAATTCCTCAAGGCATTTTCCCACGAATTCTTTCTTGGTTTCCGACAGGAATTTGTCCAGAAGTTCTTCCAGGTATTTCTCCTGAGGTTGCTCCAAAAATTGGCTTCAGGGATGCCTCCATAGATTTTTCCAAGCATTTCCCCAGAGATTATTCCAATAGTTTCTCTAGAAATGTCACTAAGGTTACCTCCAGGAATTCCTCAAGAGATTTCTTAAGAATTACCCCAGAAACACTTTCAGGAATGTCTCCAGGGATTCCTTCAGAATTTACTACCGTGACTTCTCAAGGAATTTCTCCAGGAAATCCTTAAAAAAATCCCTCAGAAATTCCTCCCGAGATTTATCCAGGAATTATTCCAGGTATTCCTCCAGGCGTTCCTCCAGGATTTCATCCAAGCATTTCTTCAGGAACTCCTCCAGGAGTTCCACCAAGCATTCTTTCTGAGGTTTCTCCAAAAATTGCGTCAGGGATTCCTCCAGGGATTTTCAAAAGAATTCCCCCGTGGATTCTTCCAAGAATTGCTCTAGAAATTTCAAAAGGTTTCTTCTGAAATTTCTCCACGGAGTCATCCTAGAATTCCTCTAGGGAATCCTCCAGAAACTCATCCAGGGATTTTTTTCAGGATTTCATCTAGGGTTTGCTCCTCCAGGGAATCTGCCAAGAATAAGATTATCCAGTATTTCCTGCAGAGATTCCTCTAGTAATTGCATCAGGGATTTCTCCAAGAATTCCTCTAGGGATACCTCCAAGAATGTCCAGAAATTCGTCCAAGGGTCCATCCAGAAATTTTTCTAGGAATTCTTACACAGATTACTGGAGCGGTTTCTCCAGATTTTTTCCAGGGATTCCTCCCTTAATTGTTCTTAGGATTCCCCCAGGGATTCCTACAGTGTTAACTCCAGGCATTTCTGCAGGAATTCCATGAGGATTTCCTCTAAGGATTTCTCCAGGAAATCTTCCAGGGATTGCTCCGGGAATTCCTGTGATTCTTTCAGAAATTCCTCTCGGGATCTTTTCAAAAATTTATTCAGGGCTTCGTATATAAATTTCAGTAACCCGTCAATCATGTTTTCAGGGATTCACCCAAGAGTTTTTTCCAGGATTACCTGAAGATTTTTTTTGAATTATTTGGAGGATTCCTAGAGGAATTCCTCCAGCGATTTGTATTGAAATTCTATTATAAAATCTTAGAGGGATACAAGAGCCAGAAAATTCTTCAAGAAGTCATCCAGTATTCTTTCAAAATTATCTCCGACCAATCTTTAAGAAGTCCACAGATTTATTCAGCAATCCATCCATGAATTTCTTCAAGAATACCCCTTACAGTTCCTCCAAAGTAGTAAATCCTGTGATTTTTTCGGGAATATATCTTGTGATTCTTACACAGTCACTGTGACTTACTTGGAACTTATACATAAGTACTTACATGCTAGAATTGCTTTTGAAATTACTGAAGAAATGAGGAATTCACCCAGAGAAGATTCTTTTGGAATTCTTCCAGGAACTGTCCAGGAATTCCTTCAGGTGATCTTCCGCAAATACCTCCAAGAAATTCTTCAAGAATTTCTCTATGGATCCACTGCAGAAATTCTTACAAGGACATCTCGAGGATTTCCTCCAGTGATACTTTCAAGGCTTTTAGAAGAATACCTTCAAAAAACCTTCCAAGGAACCTTCCAGGAAATCGTCAATTGACATTTATATGAGATTATTTTCTGTGATCATTTGCAATATAGGAAAGGGTGGCTCAAACATATACTTATGCAAAAAAAAACACATCTCAAAAAGTTCGATGAGCATCCTTTTCAGTTCGTTCTAATTTCAGCTCAAATTTTCAGCTCAATTTATTAACAATTGGACTTGTCTGATGTTTGTATGGGAGTTTATTTGGAAAAACCAGAAATTGTTCACCGCTGATTTGTGTATAATAGGCGAGGTTTTTTTCAACGTAATGAACAAAATACAACAGCGTAACTGGCGTAACGTAAATTTGGCCATCCCAGACCCCCCCCCCCCCCTCCCCCCTCGTAGACTTTTATCCATACAAAAATTTTGAAATTTGTATGGAGCGTAGACTTTGGCAAGAACCCTCCCCCCCCCCCTCTCCCTCCCCCCAAAAAGTCTACGTGGTTTATGAACGGTCTCTTAGTGGATTGTTCCAAAGTGGAATTTTATAACAAGTGTCACGTCCCCTCTTTATGTTAAAATCGTCAAACATACAACAATAATTCAATATTCCAGTGAAATACGCATTTGAAAATCTGCATCGATGTTGCCTATAATGGACCCCACCGGGGTCCACTATAGTATTATTTACGAATATCTTGGCGCCTATAGTGGACCCCCCATTCGATTTCCATGTTAGCTGTCACGCTGCCGACGGAGCTTATAGTGGCCCCTCCTGAATGTGCCTATAGTGGACCCTTTTGAGTGTTTACATTCAGTAAATAGTTGAAATAATCGATTTTTTGGCCTTTGGGCAATTTGTTTGCCAGGAACTGCTGTGGAGCAATGTAATTGGTGTTGCCTGGAATCAGTTTATTTGGGTATTTATATTTGGGTTTTTCTGTAGGGGGTCCACTATAGGCGCAGGGTCCACTACTAGCACACAACCCCTACTCGATACCCAAGAAAGTCAAGGTAATTTATAGTTACCGGCTAGAAATCGCCATCAGCATGGTTTTAATGAATGCACTCGCGTTTACGCTTCATTTATATGGGCACTTTATTATGTGACATCTATTTTCTCAAGGGTCCAAAAACTTCTGCTGAATTCCATTTCAAATTCTAACAGATTTTTTTAACATGATACATGAATTCTTCCTTGTGGCATTTAACAAAATTTGGAGTAATGCTGCTAGAAATGTAAGAAGTTCTTTGGACAATTTCTTTGAAATTTCTTAAGATTTCATTTCTCTGTGATTTAAAAAAGAAGTCGTACAAAGCATAGCTATTTATATAATTCTGGTTCATATTTCTGTTATTATATTTCCAAACAAAACAAACAGAGTCAATTACATAGACCATTTTGGACTATGATCTTGTAGAGTGTGACAAGTTGAGGATAGTCTCATAAATATAACTATCAATTTGGATTATGCTGAATCAACGTCTATTATAGATCTATGCTTGTCATTAAGACAGTGATTTTCAGATTTTTTTTTCTAATTTCCATATATAATATCATGAAAATTTTCTGGGGGGGGGGGGGGGGGGGCTGGCTCCCCTCTAGCTACGCCAATGTTGATTAGATGCAATGATCGATCGACTAAATTTTCATACAGATCAGTTTATTGGAAATTGAGATTTGAGTCTCCGAAGCTTCGAGACGAATGCAATAACACGGTCTCCCGTATTCTCTCAATAATACAAACATGTCACGAAGGATGCGATAAAAGGTCACCTCCCCCCCTTTCCCAAGACCATAAAATGATTCCAAATTCCAAGCCTAATTTTTGTGCAATGTCTTAAGAAACGGCTGCATAGTCCAGGCGGAATTCAGAAGCTGATTTCGCTCATCACTTAGCGACTTAGTTAAAATCACCAACAAAGCCGCTTAGGTATGACAAAACAAATTGATTCGGTTTTCTCGAAACCGAGTTTGGCGGAGCTTTATCCATCGCTTCCTCCGAACAAAGAGCCCCAGCCCCAGTTGGGGAATCCGATCGACTTCGCTTGAAATTAACATACCTAGCTATTTCGGCACTGCACTTCTGTGAAGCGGAGTTTCACGGAGACGTGAAAGATGATCCGCTCCTCATCATCACCATCCGAAGGCGCAAGGGGCCCAACATAGGTCGACCTTGATCTGATATTCACACCTCTCTTCGGAACGACGAACGGGTTGTTGTTGGCCCACACACTCGAAAAATCGATCAGTAGGTAATGGCATGACAGCTGGAGCTGCTGCAACAATTCCTCTTCGCGCCTGACACAGCAATTAGGGTTCGCTCGCGCCCTCCTGAGCCGCTGGCAGCTAATCTGCCGTGTTGTTACGTGTGAGGTGACGATGAGTGTGTGCAACTCGGTGTCGGTCCGTCGGTGGGTTGGATAGGCAGTGGACAACACTAACCGGTTCTTGCAGTCTTTGGCCCAAAGGGCGGGTGGTCGTGAAGTGTGTCTGTTTTCGGTGATAATGGCGCTAATTTACGATGGGCAACAAACAAGGTTTCGGTGAGCATTTATTAAACGGGTTTGTCGTTCGATATATGCAAAAGCGGTGGGATGATTGTTGGTTTGTCAGGAGGAGCATCAAAGCATTTGTTATGATATCCTTCTGTTGCGAACGTTTATGTTTTGTGAGAAGGTTTTGTTTAAAAAAGCATTGAAATGTGAGCATAGAAGCCCATTTGTCCGCTCTTGCTGTAATTTTTTTTTATTGGTCTCTGTGTTATTTTGTTTGAGATTCAATATTAATGAGATTTTGTTGTTAATATGTGTTATTCTACTTCTGTTTGCTGTTATCTCTAATACTTGCTTTATTCATTGATTTTAATTTGTAATAATCCGTTTTACTTAATTTTTCTCGAAAAAAATAAATGAAGGTGCCGTCAGCGAATCCACTGTTTTTTTTACCTAATCATTTATTTGAGGCTCATGCGCCAACAGGCATAAAGGAGCCAAATTATATTATTTTTTTTACATAATCCACTGTTAATGATAGTATAGCATTCATCTTTCAATCACCTTATATTAAGGGTTGAAGCTCTCAGTTAATAACTGTAGAACACTAAGCTGAAAAGCAGGAATTTGCCGAGTAAAGATGAACGCTAAGAATAGGAAAGAGGAGAGGAGTTGTCTACATATACCACTGGAAACCCCAATTTTATATGTCGTTTCTGAGATACGGAAAACATACGGGTGTATAGCTCTGCCAGCATTCCAAATGTTCTGGCGATAATGTCCACGTCGTCCGCAAAGCACACAAATTGACCAGATTTTATGAAAATCGTACCCTGGCTGTTGAGTCCGGCTCGTCGCATCACACCTTCCAGAGCGATGTTGAAGAGAAAGCATGATAGTCCACCACCTTGTCGCAATCCCCGGCGTGATTCGAGTGAACTGCAGAGTTCACCCGAAACCATTACGCAGTTTTGCACACCGTCCATCGTTGCTTTAATCAGTCTAGTCAGCTTCCCAGTCAAGCCGTTTTCATCCATGATTATCCATAGCTTTGTGCAGTCGACACTGTTATATTGGGACCTGGTATTCACAGCATTGTTGGAGGATTTGCCGTACGGTGAAGATCTGGTCCGTTGTCGACCGGCCGTCGATGAAGCCGGCTTGAAAACTTCCCACGAACTTATTCGTTTTAGGTGACAGATGACGGAAGATGAACTGGGTTAGCACTTTGTAGTCAGCATTCAAAACGGTGATCGCTCAGCAGTTCTCACATTCCAAATGGTCGCCTTTCTTGTGAATGGGGCAGATAACCCCTTCCTTTCACACCTCCGGTAGCTGTTCGGTTTCTCAGATCCTAACTATCAACCCATGCAGACAGGTGGCCAACTTTTCTGGACCCATATTGATGAGTTCAGCTGAGGTACCATCCTTACCAGCTGCTTTGTTGGTTTTGAGCTGGCGAAAGGCATCATTAACTACCCTCAGCATGGGAGCTGGCTCATTTTCATCCTCTGCTGCATTGGCGTAGCCGTTACTTCCGTTGTCGTGTTCTTCCGTCCCTACGTTCTACACGCCATTCAGGTGCTCTTCGAAGTGATGCTTGCACCTTTCGATCCCTCATGTCCGTCCGTCCTTATTCCTGCATATTTTGACTTGCGGCACGAAGCCACTGCGAGATGCGTTGAGCTTCTGGTATAACTTCCGTGTTTCTTGGGAACGGCACAGCAAGTCCGTTTCCTCACACTCCACTTCTTCCAGGCGGCGCTTTTTCCTCCGAAAGAGATGGGTCTGCTGTTTCCACGTTCTGCCGGGTTTCTTGCTGCAGCAATACCGCCCGTGCTGCGTTCTTCTCCTCCAAAATAGCTTTGCATTAGTCGTCGAACAGTTTGTTTCGTCGACTCCTTTCCACGTACCCGATGATGGTGTCGGCTGCATCGTTGATGGCTGCTTTTACTGTTCTCCAGCAGTTATCTATAGAGTAGCCACAACGAGCTCGCCCTCGTTCGGCAACGCTGCCTCGAGATTGTGCGCGTATGCTGAAGCGACATCTGGTTGCTTTAAACGCTCTAGATTGTACCGTGGCGGTCGCCGGTACTGTACATTGTTGATGACGGAAAGTTTTGGGCACAGTAGTGGTCGGAGTCGATGTTAGCGCCACGATAGGTCCTGACGTCGATAATGTCGGAGAAGTGCCGTCCGTCAATTAGAACGTGATCGATTTGCAATTCCGTGTGCTGATGCTGTGGTGATCTCCAGGTGTAACGATAAAGGAGGCTGTGTTAGACAAGAGTACAACGTATGGCCATGTTTTTGGAGGCGGTTTTATCAATGAGTTGTAGGTAGGCCATTTTCGTTCGTCAGCTGGTGAGCGATGAACTTTCCAATCGTCCTGAATTTATCCTCCTGGCGTATCTGAGCGTTTCATAGCTCGACGTCGTGGCTTGGGCAGCGGTCGTTCTCTTGTTCGAGCTGCGCGTAAAATGCGTCTTTATCATCATCCGTGCTTCCGGAATGAGGGTTGTACACTTGGTTGTACACGTGTATTTTGCTGAAGTTTTAGAGTCGGACCTTGATCTTCAACCTGCACATTCTTTCGTCGATCGGCCGCCAACTGATCAGCATAGATCCTGACCAGTAACACTTGCTTGCACAACGTTTCCACAATCCTCTGCAGCATCACGGGAGAGCGTTCCGGTGGTGCAGATGTGCCTTTCGTTATGCACATGACTACCCAGTTGCATTGGCGTATCTAGGATTTTTTCCTAGGGGGTGCCCAGGGGGTGCCAGTTTTATTGATTTTTCAGTCACTAAAGCCGATCCATCTGACTTGTAAAATTTTGCAAAACAGCCACTAGATAAATATGAACTATTTAAAATGTCAATTGGACTAATGTTGTATTTTTGAGATTTTAAAACTCAGTACATCTTGGAAACTACTAAATCTTCACAAAATCAAGGGCAATACAGGAGATTTGTATTTTTGTTAAAAACTTCACGTTCACCACAACAACCTCTGAATTTTACGGCATGCAAACAATCACTTGTATACAAAAATAACTTCCCAAAACAGTTACTATTAACATTTATAGTGACATTATTTTTGTTTTATAAGTTAAACACTACATCAACATGAACATATTTTCACAGAGCAATTGTGAGTATGATTCTTAAAAACTACCAAGTATTCACAATATATGTAAAATACAAGCAATTTATAGTTCCTCAGATAATTTACCCAGCAATTTATTTGGAAAATGTTTTGAAACTTGTTATAAAATTTAGGTTCCTTTTGGAAATCCCTCAGTAATTCCCTTTGTATTAGAAATTTCTTCGACAGCTTCATTGGATCCTCTTCGGACGTTTGAAACTTGTCTGCACATCCTTAAAAAAAATCATCGGTAATTACAAAAAAAAAACTTCTTACACAATTCGATTGGGAATTTAAGTGGCTTATTTTTAAATTTTCATTAGCAAATCCTCCGGATTTTTTTCCTTTGGCAACCGCTTTTCCTCTAATTATGTCAGCAATTTTATTGGAATTTCATTTGGGATCTCCAGCATTTCCTTCAGCAATTTCTTTGGGAGTTCTTTCAGTAGTGTGTTTTGTTATTTATTCGGCAATGACTCTGGGAACTTCCTCGAAAATTTCTTAGGAAATGTCTTCGTCAACTCTTTCTGTATTTTTTTCTGGATTATCAACGATACTATCTTTTAAAATTTCTGTACCTTTGTCATTCCATATTTCTTTGAAAATTTCTTTCAGGAATTCCTTTGGAAACTCCTTCGGTAATTATTTTATAATTCTTTAATTTCTTTGAAATTTATTAGACATATTCTTCGGAATTTCTTCAGTAATAAATTAACGAATTCCTGTAACAGTTTCTTTCGGAATATCTTCGACAATTCCGATGGAACTTGCTTCGGAAATTACACTTCCGGCAAAATTTTGGAGACTTTTATAATTATTACTTTGGGATTTTTTTCTGTAATTTCTTGGTAAATTCCCCCGATAAATTTCTTAGAATTTTCCATCGGGAATCTCTTTGCATGAAAAAATCTTCGTCATTTCTTTCGATCATTTCTTTGAAATTTGCAAAATAATCAAATTCGTTTTATTCTTTCCATGATTTATCCAACAATTTATTTAAAAAGTTTCCTCGCATGATCTTTGGACACCAGTTCCTCAGGAAACTCCTCACGTAATTCTTCGGGAATTCCTTACAAAAGTTCTGCATATTCTTTGGAAATCCCTTCGTAAATTTCTTTGTGAATACTTTTAATGGAAATTTCTTCGGCAACTCTTATATAACATGTTTTATCATTTTTTTTTTCGGGATAGGATGTGGCCAACTTCTTTGAAAATCTTTTACAAATTCATCAGGATTTTTTTGAATTTTATATATTTTTTTATACTTTCATCATGAATTCCTTTGGTAATTTTTACAGGAATTTCTGTGCATACCCCATTGGAAACTATTATTAAGGTAAAAGCTCCTTTGAGTGATTTCCATTGGAAATAAAGAAGGTAATTTTTATAGAAATTAATATGGAAATTCATTAGGAAATTTTAAGGATTTTTTTTGAGAACTTCTTTGAGGTTCCTTTGAGAATTTCTTCGATAAATCGATGATTTATAAATTTCTTCAGATATTCTTTTGAAAATCACTATTCCTTTGTAAATTTATTTAGTTCAATTCATATTTTTTGAAATTCCAAAGGAATTATCTGAAAACTTTCCAAAAGAATTGTCTGAGAAAATTTGGAAAGGAATCACAGTGCAGGAAGAACTCCAGATGAATATGCTGAAATAATTGTGGAAAAATCCATAAAGTAACTATCTGAGGATTTTTTCAATTAATGGCCTGAAGAGTTTCCAGAGAAATGGCCAAACAAGCTTCCTATAAAAGTTTTGAAGAAGATTAGAAGGATATTTCCCAAAAGCAAATATTAATGGAATTTTCAAAGGAAGTTCTGAATACCGAAGTTATTCACAATGGGATCGTTATAGGAAACCTCGATGATATAGCCAAATTTTTCAACTAAACTTTCGAATGAATTTCTAAAGGAAAAACCGGCAAAATTTATAAACAAATTGCTAAAGCAGGGAATTTGCAAAAAAAAAGGCCAATTCACTTGGCAAATTGCAAAAGGAAATGCCGAATAATTTAAGGGGAGTCGTCGTTGAAGTTACGAAACAAATTTCCAATGAAACCGTTGATCAAATTTCAATAAAACTACCACAGAAGTTTTTTTAAAAAAATATCAAGCAAGACGAAAGATTAAAAAAAACTGACAAACAAACATCGAATGAATGAACAGACATTCTCAAATTAAATGACGATGGAGTTTTAAATTTCCGCTTTAGAAAATCCGAAAATATTTCTCAGAAAATATTTGCAAAATTTCCCAAGAGAATTCACGAGTAATTTTCGAAAACATTACAAAGCAATTTTCAAAAAATGTTCACATGAATAATTAAAACAACTCCAAAATAAATTTCCGACAAAGTTTTCAAATGTTTTACTGAAGGAAACACCGAATGAATTCTCAAAGAAGTTTACAATGGTTAAAACATTTGCTCACCCTTTATCTAAAAAAATGCTGATTCTGATAAAAAAAAAAACAAAATATTGATATGAACGTTCATCACCATCATTAATGGATCATCATATATCTTGTTTCGTATTCTGTAAATAATACCATTTTATCTGTGTTACGACAATCGAATAATGTCTAGTTTGAACCAAAGATACAACACTTCTGTACTATACGTAATATTGTGATTTTTTTTCAGTTTCTGTTATGCATAATTCTCATAATTGTTCTGGCAAATTTATGTATGTGTGCAACTAATAAAACAAAAAGGTTATCGCTATCAACGTTGTGTTCGATCCGACAATACTAACTTCTGAATAAACGTCGTTTTTATTAATATTTTGTTGTTTCCACAGTCCATACATCTCACAACTGCTTTGGAAAAGTGTTTTTATGGACCTTCGAATATTTTCAAGCAATAAACAATGGGGTTTTCGGTATGAATGTTGAGTTCGAACCGAAAATATCAAAATATTTTTTAAAACAACAAAATCTTTATTTATTTACTTGTGCTCTAAAGGAATAACTTAAATGTAACAAAATAACGGAGTTGATTCAATTCGATACGAACTCGCTGTACTGTGTGTAATTTTATGAATATTTTTCAGTTTTCAGAGTTCATACTTTTAACAATTGTTATGGAAAATTGTTCACATGTAGGTACACATGATTGTTTTCAAGCTATAAAACAAATGGGGGTTGCGATATGTCAAGTTAGAGCTAAAACTACACATTTCCTGTATTATACGCGATTTTGTGAATATTGTATAGTCTTTGAATAGACCATCTCCATCACAAGTAACATATTGATGATCAATTTATCTTATGTAAAGGTTTTGTGAACCGTCATAAAACCATCTACTTTTTATTTTGGTTTAATGATGGCTCTAAGAACCTCTTCTAGTTTCTTTGACTAAAAAATGCTACTTGACCATGTATTTCAGTGTGATATTTCTGCTCTATAAATTCTAAATTTGTATGAGTGACACATCACGTCGGAAATAACCCCCACAACCATTTAAGAAATTTACTAAACAGCTTCATTTGCTGCGTAAATTCCCGATTTTCTGCTATTTGAAATGTTTCATAAAATTGCGAATGAAATAATTAAAGACTGCCTTGGTAATCGCGACGTTTAATCATGACAATATTTAATCAGTTGTTTACGCTGATTAGTGAATCCCCTTACTGTGTTGTTAAGTACTTGCTAAGAGTTTTTTTTTTCAAAAATAATATATAGCATATCGGTTACAAAATTATGCATATAGCAAACACATTATACATATATGTTAATTACCGCGAAATCATAACTGTAACGATTGATTATTTAAAATTAAAATTTTATACCACACTTCAATTCTCCAAAAGATATTGTTTCACTCATCGTTGCTCTAAACAAAATAGGTCTCTTGATTGCTCTTACTGTTGAAGTATCAAAAAGTGAATTTGGTAAAGGATTAATCGCGGGAGTAGCTTAAATTTTGTCAAATGCGCCATTAATAAATATTTGAATTATCGTTTGCAGTTTTCAATTTTGGATGAATGTCAAGGAAAAATTCTAGGGGGTGCCAAATATATCCCCCCCTAGCTACGCCAATGCCCAGTTGGCATCTCCCCAGGGGGTTGTGTCGGCCATCTGACAGAGATCAACGAAGCACGTCCGCTTACGCGCCTTGGTCTCTTTGATCAATGCCAATTTTGCCGCCCTGTATGTCATCTCTCGCTCCGCTCTCAACTCATCGATCCGGGCTCTTTGCATCCTTTGCCTTGCCCTACGGCAAGTTGTGCGGAGCTCCGCAATTTCTTGACAACACCAGTATACTGGTCTTCGTCCATTCCTGGGTACGGATCGTCTCGGCATTGCCGTGTCACACGCTCGTGTCAGGGTACCAACTAGAACTAGACCGTCGCTAGACAGGTACTCGGTGTTCTGCTCCATGAGCAGTCGCTCTACAAATGCCGGCTAATCGAAGCTCGAGGTTAGCCATCCTCGGTGAGTGTCGGTTATCCTCGACTGCTGCCGTCTACCGCCATATTCGATGCTGTATCGAATCGCCAGGTGATCACTATGTGTATACCTTTTGTCAACTCTTTAGTCTGAGCTAGAGTTAAGACCCGGGCTCCAGAAGGTCACATCAATGATGGACTCCGCACCGTTCCTGCTATATGTGCTTGTACTGCCGACATTCGCAACCTCAACGTTTAGTCCCGTCATAGCCTCGAGTAGAGCCCAACCTCTCTCGTTCGTAGAGCGACTCCCAACTCGACCGCCCACGCGTTAAAGTCCCCACCGATGACCAGGGGACTCAGTCCTACTAGTGCGCTTGCCAGTGAGTCTAGCATGGACGAGAACTGGGTGGGGCATAGCAACTGCAGTAGTAGACCCCGTCGATCTTCGCAATTGCGAAGCCCTTACACGTCATGGAGATTATCTCCTGGACTGGGTACCGACCGGTCGTACAGATCGCCGCTTTCTTAGCCTATCCGCTACCCAGTTCCCGTTATTTGGGGGGTGTATGCGATATGGGTCCGAAAGTAGTGCGATGTCTGTACTCGACTCCGAGGCGGATTGCTGCGCGGCTTCACAGTGATTCAAGTCCAACTGTGTGACCTGCGTAATTTTCGGCCGTTCTGTCCTTTCATGCTTGGGCACTTAAGCCCACCCGTCCCGTGGCCTTCGTTCGCCTTGCAAATCAGACACTTTGGTGTCGATTTGCACTCCCTGGCGAAGTGGCCTTCTACTCCGCATCTTCTGCAGAGTTTACTCCCGTCCAGATGCGCTTGGCGCGTCCACATTACACTGCTGCTTAAGGACAGCAGAGAGCTCCTCCGCGATCTCCTCCAAGTTCTTACAGTGGAGAGTCGCCTCCGGCGTCAGAGCCCTCACCTGTACCTTCTCTCCTAGCACTTCCTGTGCTAGTACCGTGTAACAGGAGCCCTTGTTGATGGCATCCTTCCTGAGCACTAGCATCATCTCCCCTGTTCTAGTGTGCCGGATGCTTTTGACATCCGCGCCTAGCTCCGAGAGACGATTCTCGCCACGCATAGCCCGCATCACAACTGCGTAGTTATTCCCCTCTGTTTTGAGGACCAGCGCATCGCCCAAGTGCCGGAGCTGGGACCGAACCCATGACCATCCGCTTATGAAGCGAACGAAGAACCTCCTTTAGAGACATTTTCTTTACTTGAAAAATAACTAATTAATCACGATGGGTTGAATGCAATTAGCACTTCATTATTCGAGTCTCTACTCATCGATAAAATATCCACCCTAAACTAACTTCGGCACATCTTAATTTTATTCGAGTTTTGAACTCAAGTGCGCTCTATTACACATTTTCATGGTCAAGGTTCCCAGTAAACTAAACAGACTTATACCACCATGCCGTGTTTTTAACCGATTCCGAACTTGTCAAATACCCAATTTAGGTAGCGTGCTCATAAGCTCAATCATGTTGTCAGGTAAGCGGCTACAAAACAGCCGTTTCCGCCCGCCACATAGCCACTGCTGCCTATTTAGCTAAAAGATTGCGTGCCACGGGCGGCCCGACAGTGTGACAAGCGTCCGACAAACAAACCTCAATCAATCGAGCCGCGCGGGTCTTATGACAGTTATTAATTTACCATACCATATATTCGTAAATCCAAAACAATTGAAATGACATCAACAGTTGAAAATAGTCTCTGAATGCACGCACATGACACACCACCAATTGTAGATCTTTCGTCGCTGCTAGTCAGTGGTGGGTGGTCTTTCTGGATAGAGGCGCCGCCATTGGCAGCCAAGAGCAAGACAATGCCCGCCTGGACCCGGTAATAACCATATGCATACACAGCTTGAATCGATTGAAAAATGAGGAAATGAGTCAATTTCTTAGCATTTTTCCCACAACAAAAGACACCGAAATGGTAGGCGCTCCCCTTCCAATTAGAGGGAAAACCAAGCAACTATCGGCGTTGACCTTGATGGTCTATAATTGGTGGTCGTCCGGAGTTCCAACCCACAGGGCACAATTTACAGAATTAATTGATTTATTTTTAACCGGGAGGCTTGAAACCGGATGACTAAAAGAAATTTGATGAATACCCGTCCCGATGCGATGCGATGGTTGATTTATGACCACTTTCAGCGGGGCATTTGGCTTTGGGATATTGATGACCCACTGAAAACCTTCCGACGATGATGGCCAAACTGCCGCCAGGCAACATCCAAGATGTTACGGAACTGAAACTGAAAATTGGAAGCATATGGAGCTGTTGATAAGATTGCACGCCGAAAACGAATGGATCCCCCTGATCGAAAATGATCGTTTCCCATGGTCATGGAAAATCGCTAATAATAGAAAACAGATCACCGGGCCTCTTCCCATGTGTGTTTCTTGCTTTGAACGCGCCTGTAATTTATAGCATCCATATGGACTCACACGGCGAGGAAGATGCATTTCTGCGCGGGAAAAATGTGAACGGTTCCTCAATTCATACAGCCCTCGGGGTTTGGTGTTCATGGCTTTCAAATGGAAGATAGTGCGAAAGCACTGTCAGAATTTCACTCTCTTTGCGTTGAAAGTGAAACTTCTACCACGTGCACTGCTTCGTATCGATTGGGTAGCATAAACCGAATTTTCATTTCGCTATAAAGGCATATGAAGGGGAGACATGAGTAAAATGTTCTAGAACCTAAGTTCTAAGAATCTTCCAGGTTGTGCTTCTATGAGATGAATAACAAAATTAGCTTCTGAATTTGCTTAACAATTTTTAAAAGAAGTATTTTCTAGGAAATATCGTAAGTGTTTTTTGAGAATTACCTAGAAAACATTGTTGTCTTTTTCTAAAAACTTGCTGAGGAAATCCGCCCGTACAGGATGCCCTGCTGGAATTTGGCGGGAATTATAAGAGGGAACTCTCCAGAACTTGTTTTCTCCAACTTCAATGATGATGCATTTTATACTAATCCCACTACCAGTTCCAACCAGTCTGAAAATTCCAGAAAAGAGTGATAATTGCCCCCACCACACTGGCTAGCCAGCCAGCGGGAAATCCGTTCGTCCATCACTCAACCCGCGTGTATCGTTTCATCTTGAAAACATTGCTGTTGCGAACAAGCTACAAGGAACAACTCCGAAAGATCGCGCTCCATCCATATTTTGGTTTTACTGCGATACATTGTAGTCAAAATTTGGCCGGATTTTGTTTATGGTCTCATTGCGGAAGCTGCGCTATGCGGGGAAAGTGAACAACAGCTTAATTATTTTGGTTTCGGTTTCATTGGTCGTCGGTTTTATTGGGTTCATCACTGACCACCACTGACTGTTCCCAGTAAAACAATCAAGCACGTGGACAGGTGCTAAAATGGTGCGTGGTTTGTGTGGGAAGTTCAAGAGAATTTGAAGTTCAGCTCATCTCACGAAAGTGTAGAATTAGCCTACACATAAAAAAAATAAAAAAATCATCTCACGAAGTAGACGCGACATTTTTCAATTAAAATGATATTTTGCTCATATGTGAGCTTCTATCTGAAAATGTTTTTATGTTATTTGTTTTGCAAAATTCTTCACCTAACTTTTTAAAAGAACCTAATATTATTCTTCAAAAAATTATAACTCGAAATCAATTTGTTGGTTTGAATTGATGTCTTCGATAATGTTTGGGAATATTTGGAGGACTTTTAGAAAAAAAAAAAATACACTAAGAGTAATATTCATCGCGGATCTATGCTAGATGACATATTATAAAAAACCCAGATTAATCCACCTAGTGGTGATAGTGCCTTTCTCGTCAAACATGTACCCATGATCTTTCCTTGGTTGGGATATGACTGGGATTATTTTGCTTCAGAATGTTGGCTTCAGCCTTTTGGGGGAATCGAAAAAACTAGTTTATGATTTTTTCCGACGTTTCGATCTGTATGGGACCTTTTCAAGGTTTCAATCGGTCAAGGTTTCCTAGTCATGATGGCCTTGCCTAACTTAAAAATGTCATACGAAAGTTTTGGTATTTATTGAGTCCGTTCGGTTTGAAACCGTCGTGATGTGGACAATCTCCTACCTATAGGGCGGTTTAGAATTCGGTCCCTCTTTTTGGAATCTTCTACTATTGTTTGTTTAGCTAGATCAGTGATTCCCAAAGTGGGCGATATCAAAGGGGGCGAAAATTTTAAAATTAGAAATTGGGGGGCAAAAAATCCAACAAGGGGGCGATTCTCCAAAAAACCATTTCATTTAGAGTGATTTCAGGTATTTTTTGACAATTTGGTCTCTTCATCAAGAGTAGTTTTTGTCATTAGAATTGTCCGAACCTTGGTCGAATAATTCAGCTCGATTGGGAAAATTTTTATGTCAATTTTGGATTCAACAGGCTTAATATATCATCCCATGACGAATAGAACACAGTTCCCAATAAGGTACACCGGGGCAAGTTGAAACGGGTGGGTCAAGATGAAACAAGAAATTTTGAAATAGATTTCAAAACAATTTGGAAATTCTTTCTTCGCTAAAAGATTTGTTACGGGTATAAATATTTGTTACAATTATAAGACAGAATAATTGTTTAAAGTGTCAAAAGTTTATTATTTATGCGTTCTTTGTGATGTATGTTTTTTTTACCTTGTACATATTCCCGTAATTTTAATGCCCATTTGTAGGATTCTGGAAAAAAAGGCCCATGAGATGAAATCCTACTTTGATTGCCAACTTTCAGCCCATTTCTGGCAGCGGTCAAGTACTAGAGATGTGAACCTTTCCCTGCCACGGACTTCAAGTTGTTGATCTGAAGTATCGAACCCCGAAACGGGAGGCCCGATTAGGATTAGTTTTCCTAGACAAAACCAAGCTATGAACACAGCATCAAATGCTGTGAACTAAAAGGCAAACTGCCAAACAAATTACAATTCCAGGATGACTGATGGACCCACATCAATACATGAAACCTCGTCATCCTGTGATCGGAAGATGTTATCCATCTGGATAACAGGGCACATTTATGTTATGTGTTGTGTTGTGTAAACTTGCGATGTTTTTTTTTGTTTGTGCATTTGTAAGGTTCTATGTGTATCGTGAATAATTAATAATTAAACTTCTTTTATTTTTTTGTAACAGATCGCTTGAATCAAAAACTATGTGATACGGCAATCAAACTGTTTATCATCATTGGAAAACATAATGTTAACCCGCTGTTTCATCTTGCCCCACCCGTTTCAACTTGCCCCGGTGTACCTTAAATAGAATAAGTTCCCCTTCAAGGGGTTATAATTGTTTATAGAAAAATTCACTTTGAAAATCAAATCTCAACCAAAATCCAATTATTTCGGAGAATTTGATCATGTTCTTTTTTTGAGTCATCAGTCATTCAGTGGAAGCTCTTCAGTTCTCTTCTAAAATAACAATTTTGGTTTTTCTTTTTTTGGAAACACAGCCACGGTTTAAAATTGCGAACTGTCAAATAACATCTGATTTAAAATAATAAATCTACTTAAAACATGTTTGAAATTTTAACTTTTATGTAGTGAGGAAGCATGTTACACTTTTGTTATCTGATATTTTTTTGAAAATGAAGTAATTATGGAAATTTGCAACAAAATGATTTTATAGATTCTTTATGTATCAAGAAATACGAAACTTGTCTGTCCTTGATTTGTCTCAGGTGTGAATTCAAAACGCGATTTTTTTTCTTAAAGCTTTCATATATTTCAGGATATTGGAAAACTATGAAAGTATTTTGATTTTACCAGAGTTTTTCAAGCTTCATGTATTCTGAGATTTTGTGATAGAATTTTAAGCAAAATTCGGAACTTAATGATTTTATTTCAGGTTTGATTTTACAAATTTCTCGCTATTCGAAGTTGATATTCAAGATGACATTTTACGCCTACATATTTGATAAAATTGCTGATATTTGCCACTCTACTTGAAAGGTTTTTGTTTTGTTATTTGGCATATTTATTACAGATTATTTAAATTTTCGGTAAAGTTTCAATCTTTGCCGAACTTTTGAAGTTTTTGTCAGCAAAACCAAGACGACTTACACAGCTGAATCCCTACTTTCAATCTCCTTTCTTCGATATTTGAAAATAATTATATTGAGTTACATTTTCTTAAAATTCTCCAAAAATGTAAATATAATATAAAGTTATTTAGTCACTATTCTGTTTTATAAATCATAGACTGAAAGTTGTATGAAAATGTAATAAAATTTGTTGGCGCGTCAAAACATTTTCAAAAAATCAAAAAAAAAAATACAGTGAAAATAGGAAAATTTTGTTCCAGTAACCTACGAAATTTGTACGATTGAACGACAGAATTTGTAGATTTTAATACAATTCCAAAATTTTGAATATTATTTAAAAAAATGCAAACTTAGGGGGGCGAAAATATTTTTCAACAGCTTCAAGGGGGCGATTGCTCCGACAAGTTTGGGAACCATTGAGCTAGATTCTGTGCTAGGGTCATCATTCCGAAGCATGATCTTTCCGTCGACGTAATGCGAACTGTTCCTGAATCCTGAGAATGCCTTATTTAGAAAAGCAATAATTTTAATAAAATTAGGAAATTTATTTGTTGAACATATTCCGACGTTACGTTAAACGTATAGACTGGGCTGAAAAATATCAGAATTTGCAGTTGACTGCTTGAGCACCTTCACTATCACTGAAGACCGATCAACATGAAGACGATAATTACAAGCTAGAATATAACGTCTTTCACAATCACAGATGACTTTACGGCAGGCCTGCTCAACCTTTCGTGGCCGCGGGCCACAAGTGATACTCCATACCAGTCGACGGGCCAGACATTAAATTTCGACATCAAATTTCGAAAGCACGAATGCAACAGTGAAATTTTGTACATCCGATTACCCGTTCTCACGGCAAATCACAACACTGACATCATTTGGGTCATAAAAATGTGAGCAAGAATTCTTGATTTTTTGCAAAAATCACCCTGAATACTTTTTTTTTCTGAATTTTGCCGAACTGCAGGTTGTAGCAAACAATTTGCTGAAATTCAGCAAACTTCCCTGATTCGTTCAGTAAACTCTGCTGTCCAGCAGCAACGTTTTTCTGAAATTCAGTAAATTTTGCTGAAATTCTGCTTCAAATTTGGCTGTACCATTTTTTTTTCAATTTTTAAATTTATGTATTTAAATTTTTTAATCTTTGAAAATTTTTAACAAAACACTACCTATTTCGAGTTTATTTTTAATATTAAGTTTTATTTAAATTTCAATCCTTGGGCCAAGTTTCATTCATCGATTCCGCGGGCCGTATGTTGGACAGCCCTGCTTTACGGTCTTCGACATAGTTTTTTCTTCACACTTTAGGCTATATTTTATTATCATAGGTTACAAAATTCATGTAAAATTTGACAAAAAATGCAAGCTAGTGAAATTACCCATACTAAATCCCATAAGAAAATTCCCAGTAGTTTTAGACGGAAAAGAGGATTGAAAAATCTTTCTCCGGGGATGATGCGATAATTTTCTCATATAACGTTGACCTATCCTACTGTATATTTTTACACCTCAGTGATTTGATGAGATTGCTTTAGTACAGATAAACAGACATATCATTTGAGGGGGTTAGAAGCAAAGGGGTGTAAGTGACAAAAACCTACTTTCGAGTAAATGAGGTTTAAAGTTTTTGACCAATTTTTCATCCCATATAAAATGTATGGAGTTTCAAAATCAATCCAAATTTCTCTGATTTATTGTAATTTTTCCAATCATCGTAGAAACAATCTTAAAAATTTCCTGAAAGCTTGAAATCTGAAGCTCAAAATCGACAAAATGGTCACTTACACCCCTCTGATTCTGGGCCCCTCATTTGTAACATATTGCTATTATATTCATCGTTACGAAAAAATAATCGCCGAATGCTAATCAGGTTGCGTTTCACTGCGGCTTGATGTTGGTAGTGAGTAGACGTCAAACGAGCAACAACGATTAATATTTGTTTCAACCGTTGAAAACAAGGACGATGGAGAGTGAGTAGAGTAAGACGTCTGTATGTATGTGGCCTTAGTTCAGTCAAGATTTTGTTTTCTTACACATATTTATCGCTTGCATTGACTTTGTTCATTTTTGAAGTTCCTGCGAAGCACCCAATGCTGGTTTTGCATCACTATCGGTAGCCTCTAATGTGGTCTGAGCCTATTTTCTTGCTAATCGTTCCTCATGGTTTAAAAAAAGACCGCGGTTCGATGTGTCGCATGCATAGGTTTGGTACTTTTTGGCATTTGGCCACTTCCGGCTGGACACCCTAGATCGGTCCTGGAACACTATCGGTAGCCTTTATCCGAAGATCTTTATCGTTGTGGTCTGAGCCTATTTTCTGACTAATCGTTCATCACGTTATTTAAAAAGCCGCTGTTTAATGTGCCACAGGCATGGGTTTTGATATCTACTACATTTGACCACTTCCAGCGGGACACCCGGAACCGGTTCCGGAACTCTATCGGTTGATTCAAATATGATCTGAAACTATTCTCTTTTATTAACCGTTTATCAGGTTGCCTGAAGAGCTTGCGATTCGATGCGTCGTATGTAAGGGGTTGGTTAACTTTTATACTTGGCTATTTCCGGCGTGACATCTGGAACCGGTTCAGTAACACTACCGGTTTCGATATGGTCTGAGAATGTTTCCCTGCCCACTGTTCATCAGGCTATCGAAAAAGCCGCTGTTTGTTGTATCGCATGCATGGGTATGGTTCACTTTCATATTTAGCCACTTCCGGCGGAACATCCAGAACCGGTTCTGGCACACTACCGGTTCAGATACGGTCCGAGAATAATTTCCTGACTACTGTTCATCAGGCTATCGAAAAAGCCGCTGTTTGATGTATTGCATGCATGGGTTTGGTTCACTTTCATATTTGGCCACTTCCGGCGGGTCACCCGGAACCGGTTCCGGAACACTACCGGTTCAGATATGGCCCGAGACTATTTTCCTGTTTACCGTTCATCATGTTTTCGAAAGTGCCGCATGAATGGGTTTGTAGCGTTTTCATATCTGGCCCCTTCCTGGTGTTCCGCTAAATGGCCATAACTCCGGAACGGCTGGACCGATCCGAAACATTTTCAATAGGAAACAATGGGACCAGATTCCGCGTCGAATGAACCATTGGTCATTAAAATCGGTTGAGGTTTACTGCCAAAAAGTGATATGAGTTTTTCTTGTACACACACATACACACACACATACATACACACACACAGACATCACCTCAATTCGTCGAGCTGAGTTGATTGGTATATGTGACTCGACCCTCCGGTCCTTCTATCAAAAAGTCACTTTTGGAGTGAACATATAGCCTTTCCAGTACACTTAGTGTACGATAGATAGGCAAAACATCTAAAAACCTAACCCTTCGAAGATTTTTATTATTTTCTGTTGAAAGCTAACTTCTAGTCTAGTGTGTGCTAAGCGAAGTCTAGTGTTTTTACCCTAATACTTTATTTTTACCGACAGTACCGACTGAAGACTGCCCGGTCAATGAAACCGATGAAGCACTCATACGCTAATACGCTAAGTCTTGAGTGCTCTGTCCCAACGCTCATACACCATCACCATAGCTTGGGTCCCTTCACATTGCTCACTTCCGGGCAATGAGAAAGCGGACTCACTGATTCAGGTGGGTGCTAGCGAAGGCATATTAAAAAATGTTACACCAATGTAAAAAACATACAAATGATTTCGGCTTAGCGGCGCCCGAGCGTACCAAATGAACGAAAAGTTAAAAAAAAGTAAGCGCATACCTATGAATTTCATAAGTTAATTTGACTGAGTCTGACTGACTCAGTCCTGTGTAAGCTCAGTCAGTGGTTTCAATGAAATTTAAACTCATATTTTTTTATGAAATTTTGAGCGAACTTTGACGAACAACTGGGGCAGGACTTCAAGGTGCCACTATACACCCTACCGTTAATTTCTGACGATATTGATTGCACAAAAACCCAGATTAATCCACCTAGTGGTGATAGTGCCTTTCTCGTCGAATATGTACTCATGAACTTTTCGTCGACGTTAACCAAAATGTTCCTGAATCCTGAAAACACTTCATATAGAAAAGCAACAATTTTAACAAAGCCATCATCGATTTGGGAAACTTATTGATGATATATATTCCGATGTAATGTTCAACAGCAAAACAGACCGGAAAAATATCAGACCTCTCAGTTGACTGCTTGACCACCTTAAGGTGAATATATAACGAAGACACACTTCGAATTTTCAAAAGCACAAATCTGAAGAACCGAGAGTTGGTTTGCCCTGAAAAGTTGATCGATTGGTCACCACCAGCAGGTCACCAATCGATCAACTTTTCAGCGCAATCCATCTTTTGGTTCCTCAGATTTGTGCTCTTAAACATTCGAGGTGTGGCTTCGTTATATATTCACCTTAACCCTAGTCGCGTATTGGGGTCATTTTGACTCCATTCCATGCACTACGGCAGCAGGGTGAGCGTCAGCTAATGCATGAAGAAGGTTAACTTTATTCACAATCACAGATCACTTTGTGATCTTCGCCAATGTTTATTTCAGCACACTTTAGGTTATATTTTATTATCATTGGTAACATGATTCATGTAAAATTTGACCTTCCTACGAGAAAAATGCATTCAAATTCTTGAATTTCATTTCCATTCAAATTTCAATCGCAATAAGAAAAGTGAGGGCTCAACCAGCCGCACCCAAATTGTGAGCAGTAATCTTAGAAGCATAAGGAGATTGAAGATTGGAAAACTGTATAAGGTGATGATGCGAATAATAGTTATTTATGTAACGAGTTGCAAAATGATGATTTTTACAGCACGAGTTGTACATTTATCCAACGAGGCTTGCCGAGTTGGATAAATACGACGAGTGCTGTAAAAATCGAGTTTTGCAACGAGTTGCATACACATTTTTTTGCAATGAAAGTATAAAATCATTAGAATATGATCGTTTCCATCAATATCATTGTGCTTCGCGATGGTTGAATGGGAACGGCCACGTGCTCTATCGTGCTAGACACAAAATTTAGATCAAGCAAGCCGTGCTATAACCGTCACAGTTTTTCAAGCTCTAGCCGTGGAAACTGAGGTCAGACTGAGGTTGACAATCAAACAATTGCATTATGATTCATAATGCAATCGAAATGAGTTGCATTATGAACCATAATGCAATTGTTTGGTATCGTACGGAAAAGTAGGCCGTTACCTTAACGAAAAGGCAAGTATAAAATAAAACATTATAGTTCCGAGTTGCAAAAATTATATTTTTTTTTTCATAAAACGTTGATCCAGCCTACTATACATTTGCACCGCAGGTGTGATTTGAAGAGATCGCTTTGGTCACGATTTTGTTCTCTTGCATATATAATCTCATAATCTTACCCAACGTCTACATGAAATCAAAAAAGCCACAGTTTGATTTATAGCTTTGACATTTATTTTGTTCACCTTAATTCCGCAATTTGATGTGCAGCTTGCATGGGTTTTGTTAAAATTTTGCGTTTGACCACTTCCGGCGGGACACTTGCAATCGATTCCGGTTGTCTCAAATATGGTCTAAGACTATGTTTTTGTCAACTGTTCATCGGGTTACCTGAAAAGCCGGAATTTAATGTGAGCTGAGGCTACTTTCTTGCTAACCGTTCGGCAAATTTTTGAAAAAGCCGCGATTTTATGTATGCGCATGCCATTTTGGTTCTCTTCTATTAAATCACTTCCGATGGAACACCCGCAACCGATTCCGAAATATTATTACAAGTTCTAGATGTGGCCTAAGACTACTTTCAGATTATCAAAAACGCCGCTATGGTTTAGTTCCTTTCTATATTTTACCACTTCCGACGCGTTACTCGTCTTGTCACCAGTTCTGGAACACTACCGGTTCTCCCAAATATGGTCTGAGATTATTTGTTGATTAACCGTTTATCTTGTTACTGAATAAGTCATTGATATGTCGCATGTATTGCTTCTCTTTTACATTTGACCATTTCTGGTGGGACACCCGTAATCGGTTCCGTAACACACTGATATGGCTTGCGTCTATTTTCTTCAACGGTTCACCATGTTACCTAAAAAGTCGTGATTTGAGCTATCGCATGCATGGGTTTGGTGTCACTTCCGGCCCGGAACCGGTTGCGGAACACTACCGATAGTTACTTAAATAGTCTGAGCCTATTTGCTAGCTAAAGTTTATTAGGTTATCAAAAAGCCATGGGTTTGGTTCAATTTTATATTTAGCCGCTTTCGGAGGGAAACCCGGAACTAGCTTCGGCACTACTGACAGTTCATAATGTGGTCTTAGGATACTTCCTCAATAACCGGTCATCAAGTTGTCGAAAAGCCGTAATTTGATGTGCCGTATGCAAAAGTTTTGTCAACTTTTATATACGGCCACTTTCGGCGGAACACCCGTAACCGGTTCCGAAGCACTACCGGTTCAGATATGGTCTGAGACTGTTTTCTTGCTAACTGCTCATCAGGTTATCAAAAATGCCGCAGTTTGATGTGTCGCATGCATGGATTTGGTTCACTTTCATATTTGGCCACTTCCGGCGGGAGACCCGGAACCGGTTCCGGAACACTACCGGCTTAGATATGGTCTGAGGCTATTTTCTGGCTAACTGTTCATCAGGTTATCCAAAATGCTGCAGTTTGATGTGTCGCATGTATGTGTTTGTTACATTTTTATGTATGGCTCCTTCCGAGGGTACTGGTCCGGAACACGTAAATGGCCATAACTCCGGAACGGCTGGACCGATCCGAACCATTTTCAATAGGAAACAATGGGACCAGATTCCGCGTCGAATGAACCATCGGTCATTAAAATCGGTTGAGGTTTACTGCCAAAAAGTGATGTGAGTTTTTTTGTACACATACACACATACACACATACATACACACACACAGACATCACCTCAATTCGTCGAGCTGAGTTGATTGGTATATGTGACTCGACCCTCCGGGCCTTCTATCAAAAAGTCATTTTTGGAGTGAACATATAGCCTTTCCAGTACACTTAGTGTACGAGATAGGCAAAACATCTAAAAACGTAACCCTTCGAAGATTTTTATTATTTTCTGTTGAAAGCTAACTTCTAGTCTAGTATGTGCTAAGCGAAGTCTAGTGTTTTTACCCTAATACTTTATTTTTACCGACAGTTTAAGCTCTCTGAAGACTGCCCGGTCAATGAAACCGATGAAGCACTCATACGCACATACGCAAAGTCTTGAGTGCTCTGTCCCAACGCTCATACACCATCACCATAGCTTGGGTCCCTTCACATTGCTCAATTCCGGGCAATGAGAAAGCGGACTCACTGATTCAGGTGGGTGCTAGCGAAGGTATATTAAAAAATGTTACACCAATGTAAAAAACGTACAAATGCTTTCGGCTTAGCTACGCCTATGTGGCGCTCGAGCCTCCCAAATAAACGAATAAGTTAAAAAAATAAGAGCATATGAATTTCTCAAGTTAATTTGACTGAGTGTACAGCAGTGCTGTGTAAGCTCAGTCAGTGGTTTTAATGAAATTTAAACTCATATTTTTGATCAAAGTTAGAGCGAACTTTGGCTAACAGCTAGGGCAGGACTTCAAGATGCCACTATGCACGCTACCGTTAATTTCTGACGATATTTACTGCTCAAAAAGTGTTTCTAAAGTGTGTATGAGGAAGATTTTTTTATGGAATTTCCCTTAAAACTTCAAAAGTAGTTCATAATGTCATCTTTGGTAAAATTAACAGTCTTTCAAAGAAGAAGTGGAATTTCTCGATCAAAAAAAAACGATCAAATCTGACTATAAGGTATGCACACAGCAAAATCTAGCCATCGCATTTTGGATAGAAATTTTACAATTTTCAACGAATCGTGGCAACCTATGGCGCAAATGAAAGCTTATTGTGTAAGGAATCGAAAAATATTTACTTCGGTAGATATTTTGACATTGTGTTTGAAATAGAGTCAAGAGAACAAGAAATACTCGGAAAGTTTTTGCACAAACGAGCTGAAAATCTGACAATGTACATTGAAACGACCGTCCCCGCAGACTTAAGTTAACTTTCAAGTATTCGGTTCTATACATCATTACAACGTGGAAAGGTTGCAGATTAACTTAAGACCAAGAAATAATAGAAGTTTGGCAAGAAATACATAGTTTGGTCAACAATATGAATTTGTGGTTTGAAAAATCGAACTTTCCAAAATACATGTACAACAAATCATCTTTTTCACTACGGGAAATGTCGGAAAAAATGGCTGGCACCCCTTATTCAAAAGCTTAGATATTGTGTATTGATTTGGATTGATTTTTGTGTCCTGCTTATGGTGGAGAATCCTTGTGTTTGTTTGCAGAAAACTATGTGGAAATTTCACCGCATTTTTCCAAAAAACGTAATATCTCATACACCTCAAACTCAACCCAATTGAAAAATATTGAGTAACCGTGAATTGGAACCTTTAAAAAATGTTAAGAAAGGCAGCTTTTATCAAAAAATAAGATTGATTTTGACACAAAGGTGGTAAAAATTTCTTGGCAAGCGATCGAAGGTACTGTGCAAAATTTTACGGAAGAACTCAAGCGCAAAGCTCGAGATGGCAGGTATAATAAGGCAAATAAACAATGTCTTGATGTTGATTTAAAGTAAATTAATGCTTTTTTACGATGAATTGCTTTTGATTAGGGAATCAGTTAGAATGCATTATCACTGCCTGATTTTCGTTGGCTAGATTTTGCTGTGCGCATACCTTACATGTCAATGGTTGCTCCTCCGTGATTGATCTGAGCTGGTAACAATTGCACTGAGATCCAAATGCATAAGGGCTGGGACACTCCACTTATTCTCAAAGTGCAATTTAAGCAGCTCATACATTTTGGATCAATAACGGCGCCGGCCACGTCCTTATAGTCAGTTGGGAAGGGAAAGGAATGTTAGAGTGTACATTCTAGGTTTAATCACCGCATGACTTTATCATAATTGAATTTTATTGGCTTTTCTCGGTGAACTTAATACTACTCAAAGAAGGAGGGAGTAACGAAAGTAATGAAAGAAACGGTGGATAGAATCGCAAGTGTGCGACGAGAGAAATTGAATAGAAGTTGAAAATTAACAGAGGGCCATAATTGAACAACACAATCACAACGACGACCCCTTTGCCTAACGTTCTCGTGTTGAACGGCTAGGTACTAGTAGTTTGATGATGACTACTAGCCCTAGACAGGCAAAAAGATCGTGGTTGTGATCTGTTAAATGTTGTTCGGCTTTGCTTTCGGTTCTATCGATCTGTGACACTTGTTCAGAGATTCATATCGAGCGAAATAGTATGAAATGAAACTTATAATAGTTATTTATGTGACGAGTTGCAAAAAGTTGATTTTTTCAGCACGAGTCGTATATTTATCCAACGAGGCTTGCCGAGTTGGATAAATACGAAAAGTGCTGAAAAAATCGAGTTTTGCAACGAGTAACATACAACATTTTATGCAATGATTTTTTTCATTATACAACCCATTTGAGTTGCATAATGTTCATAATGCAACTCAAATGAGTTGCATAATGAACATTATGCAATTATTCTTCATTATGCAACTCATTTCAGTTGCATAATGAACTAGTTCGGAAAAAATGACCATTATGATACCGAAATGAGTTATATAAAATTGAAATTATGATATTGAATTGCATAAAATATATTTCAAAATTTTCAAAACAAATGTAGCTAGAATTATAAAGACAAACATCATGTACATCTGCAGGATTTACCAAATCAGTTTTACCAGAATTTATTAGCATGGCTCTGTAGAGAAAAAGAGAATTCCAATACATCATGAAGCTAGTCAACTGCAAGATGAAACTGCATTGTTTCTAGTTTTCTAGTGATGTTCTATGGCAATTCTTGGCATAAATATTTAACCCTAAAAGGGATACCTGGGGTCCATTGGACCCCAGGTGCCTTTCAGAGCTCGTCTTTGATGGAACACACTCAGCGAGGTGACGAAACTGAGGCCATGAAGGTATCCGTTTTAGGGTTAAACAAGCAGGATCAATTACACTAGTTTTGAACTCGGTAAGCTGATGATCATTTTTGGTGTAGAATCATGCCCTGAATTTGAAAACGCGAAAGAAAAAAAAATACAGTAGAGCGGAAATTTTTTCGACTTTCCATACAAGATGATTTGAAATCGATTTTTGTTCAATTTGCAAGCAAAGTCGCTCACTTCCCGAGCAGAAGGGAATAACAACAGCATAAGAATATGTGTTATTTTGCCAAAATAACTGAATAATGAAATCAGTTATTTTCATGTTATTAACATTTTGTAATTTTGTAATTTATTTAAGTAAGTACGATAGCCTGCTAGTTACAAAACTTTTGCTCAGGTCAAGGAACAAACTATGTTATAAACTTGGCTGTCATAAGCGGCAAAATAACAAAAATCATAACAAAAAAATACTCCTGGAAGACCAATTTAATAACATGTTTTGTTAGTTTCGATAACAACATAATAACAATAAATTTGGAAAATATTCCAATAACAAAAGGTGTTATTTTGAAGTTATTGGTAACTATCCGAAAGCAAAATTAGTTATAATATCAAACTAATAACAAAGTAAGTAATAGAGTGCTAGGGTATTGCACCATTTGGACAGGTGTGCCTATTTTGGTCACTTGCCGCTATAACTAAATCAATTTTATACCTAAGTAATCTGCACACGATGAGTTACGTGCAAAAACCCTACACTAAAATTCAAATCAATTGATTCACTTAGTTATAGCATCAAGTGCCCAAAATAGATATACCTGCCCAAATGGTACAAAACTCTATATGAATATCAAAACAAGCGTTTAGAATATATCAATAATCGTTTTTAGTTATTATATAAAACTAATTGAAAATTCCACTTAAACCCTTTGCATCACCCCTAAATATCGACCGAAATCGCTCATTTTTGCACAGCTCACTTATTTCGACCAGAAAATTTATTTCCACTTGGGAAATTATATCCTGAAGAGGTTTTTCAAAATTAGCCCCACGCTAATGTACGCATGTGGGTCACTCAAACCTGACGAAATTTAAAAAAAAAGTATGATTCTAAGTAGTTTTGATGAACTACAAACTCATCAAGCAGAACAATATTCTGAGGTTCACTATATCGAATTTCTATGGAATAGCTACGAATATACGTATATAAAGGAATATAAAACAGGTCATAATTATTATAGTGTTTATAAAATAATAAGCTGAAAAGCTCGTTCAGTCCCAAATAGAGGAACTAATTAGATGATATGCTGTTAACAATGTAAATCTGGTATAATAATAACTAAATTTGTTCCATAACAAAACATATTATTAAAATATTATTTTATGGGTGTATATCAATAGCTTGATCATAACAAAATAAGATTGCCAAACAAAAAATGTTATGGAAAAGTAATGCCTTGATAAGTTAATAACAACAAAACAAGATATAAAAACAGATTATGTGATTTGATAGTTATTAGTTTGATATTCCCCTCTGCTCGGGTTGAAACATCTAATTCTCCGTAATCAATGCTCCGATTAAGCTAAAATTTTTACTGTAACTCGCCTACACATGATACGTCAAATAAACGTTGAGAAAGAATTTTTAAATTTTTCTTATTGGAAAAAATACATCTCTTCAAAAAATTTTGGGAATTTTGCTTAAATTTAATAAGATCGTCCCTAAAACTCGCCAATATCTTGAATTTCATCAATCTGGCGCGAATCGTGTATTCAGATGATCAAATGGTATTGTATTCAGCTTTTAATTTATGGAAAAAGATTTAAAATTGGTTGAACAAAACGCAAGATATTTTAATTTTAGTAAATTACATATTTTGAAAAGTTGCAAATCTCTATATTGAGCTAGAACGCAAAAACTGTTCTACTTAAAATTTTTTGAAAGTCGGTTTCGAAATCAGCACTAAATTGTGCTTCAAAAATTTTGGTCGTTGATAGAAGTTCACGACTTTCGTTTTATTTTGTAAACTTGTGTTATTAAACTCCAACGGTTATTTCTTTAAAAATGCTTGGAAATACTGATTGAAAATGCCCTGAAGAAATCTTCCTGAACTAACTTTGCAAAACGTTTTGGTAAAATCCTTTTGAAATTTTCTGGATGATATTCCTGAAGATGCTTTTAACTTCATCATTGATGATCCAAAGTTTTTAGAGTTGGTTCGTAAAAAACTCAACTGACTTATTACTAATAAGAGATGGCATATCACCGCAGCGATTCACTGGGGTGTCAGTTTAACGACCCCACTGAGGATGCAAGCATTTTTCACCACACCGAGAAGCCAGTTTCTGTCGTCTAAGTGCGCGTGAGATCCGGAGCCGTTTGCCTTGGATCTGGTGTGGCTCACTCTTTCGCGCGCGTCGCTATCACGCACTCCAGCAGTCACTGAATCCGCTCCACGGTGGGACTCTGGGGTGAGAACACTCCAGCGTTTTACTGCAGCGCAAACACTGAGGGGCTATCCATAAACCACGTGATCATGGGGGAGGTTCGGCCAATGACAATTTTGTATGGACAAATTAAAAACTTTGTATGGACAAATGACCACGCGGGGGGGTTGAAAGGCCCAAAAAATGATCACGTGGTTTATGGACAGCCCCTGAGTGAAGATTCACTCGGTTGGGCACTGGGGTGATTTTGTACACATTCGCTGGAGAGAATTCTCAAGCGCTCTCACTACACTGTATTGTAGTCTAACCGATTCGTTCAACTGAATCGAGCTAACCGATTCGTTCAACTGAATCTCAGTAGCGAATCCACATATTTAAAAGAGACGGGCTTCTATTGAGATCAACAGCGTGAGAGGTGGCAAGCCATTTTTTGGGGTTTTCACATATTTTTATGTTTTGCCCTGTGAATGACATTACACAATAGTTCTGAGTTTTTACCGTCAACAATTTTACATGACCACGTGACTACAGCTTCATCATAAAAAATCAGAAAACTCTTCGCTTAAGGCATATCTGATACATCAAAAATACCTTCAAGGTGAGAGTGCAGAAATACATTTTTAAAATTTTCATGTACTCATCACCTAAATGGAAGCAGTATATTACTTAAATGGATTTGAAGTTTAAGCGAAACTGGAAGCATTTCCTCATTTTTCAGTTTTTGATTTTTTTTTTTTTTAATAACGAAGCAATATTTTCAAAAATGGTTTTCGTACACGTGTATGGATCAATGTATCTTCTGTTTTTTTTCGTGAGGATAAAGTTTTCCATTTTGCTGGGGCCCGTGGCGTAGTTGGTCACACGTTTGCTTCATATGCGGATGGTCATGGGTTTGATTCCCAGACCCGGCACTTGCAATTTTTCGTCAGTTGCTCTTCCCCCGAGAGCGGCTGGCACTGACCCTCTGAGCCCCATGGCCTGGACATCGGCAAACTGCTACTCATAATGGACCCTCAATCGGACTGGAAAGGAACAACGGTTATCTATCACCTTGTGCTGATCATTCTACCATGTATTGAGTAGAGAAGTGAAAGCAGCAGAAAGACAACCAGCTCGATAAAGAAGAATAGAATATACATCTAGACGCTGTACACAATGTAAGTGCAGCCGTCAATTGAAATCGCTCACGTAGTGCCCTAGTGGACAATAGAGCTGTAAATTAGGTTAAGTGATTAAGAATAAAAAAAAAAGTTTTCCATTTTTCTAAAACCATTTTTTTTGTGAAATTTTGTTCAAAAAAGGTTTCTGCGAAAACCGAAAAAAAATTTCCACCACGAAAAAAAAAATCAGAAGATACCTTGATCCATCTTCTACATGTGTACGAAAACCGATTTTGAAAATATTGCTTCGTTATTTAATAAAAAATCAAAAACCAAAAAGTGAGGAAATGCTTCCAGTTTCGCCTTAAAGGTTGAAGTTAAGGGTAAGTCAGTGGTTAGGTTTTTTTTAAGTGATGACATGCGCAGTTTTGAAAGGATTACCTCTGAATTTCAGAAGCGTTCCAGTACGTTTCTAAGGGTATTAGTTGGTTTGAAAGGGGTTCTCGGGAGTTTCAGTGATTCTCAAGATTTTCAGTGGGCTTTTATGGCACAGATGAGGGTTTCAAGGGCTTTCAATGGTGCTCCTGGGTGTTTCATAAGGGGTTCCTGGGATATGGGAAATGTTTTTGGGAATCTCATAGAGGTTTGGGAGAGATTTGAAGTAATTTCAGGAGTTTCAGGCGATTTCCCGATGGTATCAGGGTGTTTCATGAAAAATTGTATTGTTTCAAGGCGTTTCAAGGATTTTCAGTGGGGATCAGAAGTTTCCAGGGTGTTTTAGAGAAGTTTTTGGGAGTCCGGGGGTTTTTATAGGGTCTTCAAGGCGTTTTAGAAGGTTCCAAGTGGTTTCAGCGAGCTTCAGAGAGCCTCCCACGGGTTCCAGAGAACTTCTTGAGGATCTCGGGAAGAGGTTTGGAGGGGTCTTAAGGCGTTTTAGTGGGCTTCATGGGGTTTCTGGGGGTTTCAGTAGAATTTAAGAAAAGTTTCCGAAGGTCTCGATATAATTCGTTTTACAGATTTCCAGGCGTTCCTGAAAATTTTCAGGGAAGCATCCAGGGGCCTCATATGGGTTTCAAGGATAAATTGATGTAATATATGAGCGAGACCCGTTCTCAAGAGAGGGGTTTTAGTTAATCCCCTCCCATTACTGAAGTTCCATGTACTAGGCACTCCTCCACCTTTTGCCGAAATTACGAAAAATCCCTCCCTTGCCGCATTTTCTGCGCACGGGCCACTCATATGGACCTATGTGAGTATAAACCGTATTCGTAATACAGTGAGAGAGAACTAGTTACGCTTGTAGATTTCTTGACTCATACTCAAAAGAGTTCTTGGAGACCCTAAACTGAAATCCTTCTTAAGCCTTTGTCTTAGTTGAAGAGAGATCAATATTTATCTGTAGTTATGTCGCTTTTTTCCTCCGAAATCAGAAGAATCATCAATGATTTGATCAAATGGAGCTGCAATTTGCACTGTGGTTTTAACATAATTATCACACAATTTCAGTTTGACTTTCCATTCGGTTTAAACAGCTTTTCAAAACATTATGGTCAGAAAAAAACAGCTTTTCCACAATTTGCGATTGGCGAAACTTATCGTATTCAGTGTTCAATTTGCTTCAGTTAATTTACTCAACAAACCAACCAAATAACCAATTTTCAAAACAAAATTGATCCTCGTAAAACGATTCGCCATTCAGTTAAACCCACATCTCAACAACCATCACAGGGCTGGTTCATTCAGCAAAGCGTCTGGTTTTGTCAGATTGCGTTGAATACAGCCACCGCTTCATAAGTCACAGCGATTCCAAATTTAACTGCCGCGAGCCGTACCGCCACTGGGAGTTGGCTAGCTGCCTGGATCAAGCGCATGATTATGCAAATTGTTCAAATTACCCCGGATGGTTAAAATCGGCTTAAATTGGCTACCGTCTTTCGATTTTGTTGGGGGAAGCCAGCTGACAAAATCCACCGAACAAATTTTCACTCACACGCTTCTCGTCGGTGATTTTAAGCAGATTCCCCCCGGGTCCATAAATGGCGGTAAAATACCTCGATTTGGCCGCAAATGTCCGTCGCAACCAAACAAAACAATCCAATCGAAAATCCGATTTACAGCTGACGCGCCACCGTTAGTGCCACTGTTGGCTGACTATGCTACCGCCGCTTCTTATGGTTAACTACCGGACCAGGAGGAGCTCCGATCATTAAGATTCGAGCTTCTGTTTGGGCAATGTGGAGGAGCTTTACAACTTCACGCATTTAACCATGACTTTTCATTCGTTCGATGGATTTTCCCCATGATCGAAGTTCCCCCTGCTATCAATAAAAAGTGCACGGATTTTATGGCCGCGATGATGACGTCGGCCGAGTCGACCCTATCGACCCAGCCAGCCAGCAGATGGTTGAAATCAGATGGTTGGCTCCTCGACAAAGCAATAACACCGCCGCACAGCCGCGTTTTAGTGCGGTAAGCGAAAGGGAAGCGATCGGATAGTTGTCTGTATGGAATTGACCTTTTTATAGGGTCAGATGCTTTCGGAAAGATGTAAGAGGTTTCGTAAGGCTTGTTTTGAAGCCATAAGTGGCAGAAGATTGTGCATTCAGGTAGTTTGTGACCGTGAAATTGTCAAGAGCATGTACTTACTTAGAATTGATCAAGTTCAATCGAAAAGTTTGTGATCATTTCTAGGGGTTCTCAATTTAAAATTAAAAAATAGTTTAAAGCGGTGAATAACGAGCCTAGTTGGATTAATGTACGACTTGTGCTGTAAAAACCTTCATTTTGCAACTCGTTACATAAATAACTATTACGATGAAAATATTGTTTTCTAATCCTCCGTATACGCATCCTAATCGATGAAGTTGGAAATCTCTGTCCCCTTCAACTTTCAAATCGGTAACCTTTCGGAAAGACAATCGTCTCAATTTATCTTGAAAGTAAGTGTCTACAACAGTGACTGATATAATCATAAGTATTACTGCCGCCGTCAACAAATCTATAGCCGACTGGTCGGTGTTCGTTTTGGAGACCAGACCAACTGACATCTTCACGAACAGCTGTCCCCATCCAACTGGTGTGGGTTTCGATGGCCCTTGGCTGGATGCCACTTTGGATATCGAACCACAATGAAGTGCACTCAACAACGAATATAACAACAGTCTGGCAGCAATACACGAGCCGCATTCTGTCATCATTTGCTTTGGATGGAGCAAAGACAATGCCGTGAGATTAATGTCTATTACTTGTATAGAATTCTTTAGTCAATAAATTCAGCACCCTGACATTCTGTGTCGTGGGAAGTTACGACTTGCAAGCTCATTCAGTCATCTTGTCAAAGTTTGTGATCATTTCTAGGGGTTCTCAATTTAAAATTAAAAAATAGTTTAAAGCGGTGAATAACGAGCCTAGTTGGATTAATGTACGACTTGTGCTGTAAAAACCTTCATTTTGCAACTCGTTACATAAATAACTATTACGATGAAAATATTGTTTTCTAATCCTCCGTATACGCATCCTAATCGATGAAGTTGGAAATCTCTGTCCCCTTCAACTTTCAAATCGGTAACCTTTCGGAAAGACAATCGTCTCAATTTATCTTGAAAGTAAGTGTCTACAACAGTGACTGATATAATCATAAGTATTACTGCCGCCGTCAACAAATCTATAGCCGACTGGTCGGTGTTCGTTTTGGAGACCAGACCAACTGACATCTTCACGAACAGCTGTCCCCATCCAACTGGTGTGGGTTTCGATGGCCCTTGGCTGGATGCCACTTTGGATATCGAACCACAATGAAGTGCACTCAACAACGAATATAACAACAGTCTGGCAGCAATACACGAGCCGCATTCTGTCATCATTTGCTTTGGATGGAGCAAAGACAATGCCGTGAGATTAATGTCTATTACTTGTATAGAATTCTTTAGTCAATAAATTCAGCACCCTGACATTCTGTGTCGTGGGAAGTTACGACTTGCAAGCTCATTCAGTCATCTTTCGACTGATATTTGTTTTGGCCGTTGATCAAATTTCCACCCATTCAAACTGGTTGCACAACTGCTTTCCGTGTCACAATAATGCAGCCTCAATCCGATCCGATGAGCTTCATTCCGGCGCGGCACCACCAGCGGGTGGAAGCTTTGCTCGTGACCCAGTGAACGTGACACATTTCACAACCCACTACTCGAACCAGAGCGAGACCCTTTTTCTCCGGCACCCGCAACATGTCACCACACCGGCGCGGCGCGACATGGCGACCGTGATGATGTGTGTCGAAAATCTCTCTAATCCGATTGCACTGCCCGCCATCCCGCGCAAAACAAAAGAAGTTATTCAACTAAGGGCACCGAAAGCTCAAACAAATTTTCATGGCACTATACGCTGCGGCAGCCCAAGCTCCATCAGCTGCTTTGGCTACTGCCGCGACTTTGAGTCAGTCACGATTCACTGGTCCTGACCTGACTAAGACGACGATCGAAGCCATTCCAATCAGCGGCAATAACCATATCAATAACAGTATCACTCTAACATGCACTTAAATCACCTCCGAACGACAACAACTATCGACGCCTCTCGTGTCAGATGAAGTGGGTCCCTGCCTTGTCGATTTGGTTTTGGGTTGAATGTAAGGATAGGTCGGGGAGACGTTTGGATGAGCATTAATGGCCTGAACTGATCGGCTGAACGGCTACGGTTGTTCAAATAATGTTCAGGGTGAAGAAGATTCAGTTCAAGTACTACTTAGAAGGATTGTAAATTAGAATAAAAGTATCAAATTTGAATGTTACATGACAACAGTGATGGATTGCAGTTAAGTGTCATATACAAGAGAAAAGGATGTTTCAGAATACACATTACATGTTCGATCTCCTACGAAGCTGATAAGTATTTTCATTTTTATGATAAAGTGCTTTGAGACGAGTAAATATTTGTTTATAGCAACAGTGTATTGGGTACGTGCACCGGTTCTGGCCAGTCTAAGGAATACATTTTTTTAATAACGAATAAATCTATGAAAACTACCAATATGCTAAATAAAAAGTTTCAATGTATAAACACATAAGTGACCCGATTTTGTCAGCCCCTTTCCGGAACACATTTTTTGCTTCCGTCGAAAATTTAAACCGATAGAGTAGAAGCTTCAGTATTGGCCAGCCCGGAGTTTTGGCCATAGTGCGATATTCAGCCTGTAACGATCTAAATTGGCATAAACTTATTTTTTACTAGTAGATTCTTATATAAAAATATGATTGCAGCTGTTAAAACCATACATTTTGATTAAAAACTGGAAGAAAAAAATAATTTTCCTTAAAAAATCAGCTCCCATATATGTATTTATTTTGGCCAGGGTGCTTCTAATTTGGCCACTCCCATAAGAAATACACGTGATTGGCCAAAATAGAAACCAAAGCTGAGAATATGGCCAAAACTGCGGCAAGGCTTCTATTTTGGCCAGTGCCACTTTTAATACAAAAATCAAGTATTAGCTTGATTTCTGCATTTTTCTAATAACGTATAGATCGAGACCTTTCATTTAACACATTGGTAGTTTTCATTGGATTATTGGTTATTTTTTTTTAATGATTTCCCTTAGACTGGCCAAAACCGGTGCCCGCACCCTATTCACACTATTTATATCTGTATGTTCTGCCTTTCAGCAGTAGTTTGATGATTATCTTAAATGAATTGATCAAAGTTCGACCGTTAGATAATGAGAGCAAAATGTGCGTCACAAAATGGGTCTGACAAAATCAGGTCCCTACTGTATAGGGTCTTGTACCATTTGGACAGGTGTACCTATTTTGGGCACTTGCCGCTATAACAAAATCAATTTCAAACCGATTGATTTGAAATTTTGTTTTGAGTTAGGCACGTACAGTATCTAACTCTGAACAAAAATTCAAATTAATCGGTTTGAAATTGACTTAGTTATAGCGACAAGTGCCCAAAATAGGTACACCTGCCCAAATGGTACAATACCCTACATATATAAATGAAGGGAAAATTCAGAAATGTAGCTAATACTAACATCGATCGAAAATGTTGCGTCGCTGATGACACGAAAACTACACAATCCTCAAAACTGAATTTAAGAAATTGCTGTTACAAAATCAGGTTTTCTAGGAAGTTAATAATGAATGTCAAGTTCGGTCCTCAGTTACAAGAACCGGGAGGAAGTTCTTGACGCTCTCCATTCTGAGAGATAGATTTGCAATATTGAAACATCGAAAATAGTCGAGGTTTTTCATTCATCATTCCGGGTAATTGCACGATGTTAAAAAACCTTAATTAACCCACCTAGCGATGATGGCGCCTTTCTCGTGCCTTCGAAACCCCATTTTAACAAAAATCAAGCGATATGTTGATGAATATCGCACATTCATACGTTAAACAAAATTCCGTTTTATGGCGCCAGAAATCATAACTTTTATCTGGATTAAGATGTTTAATGAGGCTTAAACTCTTTAAAAAAGCTGCTATTTTGTATTTTGAGCCGCCATTTTGGATTCAAGTCCGTTATCTTGGAAATTTTGGACGCCAGTTTTGAACTCCAGACTTCTTTCTCATACCAAATATATCCATATTGCATGATTTCAGAGCCTAAAACTCTATCAAACAGCCGCCATCTCGAACTTAGAGCCGCCATCTTGGATTTTAGACCGCCATATTGGATATTCTGTTCGTCATTTCTGGAGTCCAGACGCCTTCTTCGAACCAAATACATATACTCATACTGCATGATGTTAGAGTGTAAGATTCCATTAAACAGCCGCCATATTGAATTTTGGGTCGTCATATTTGATTTTAATCCGCCATTTTGGATATTCTGGTCGTTTTTTTTGGACTTTGGACATCTTCCTTATTTCAAATATATCCATCTTGCATGACTTTAAAACCTAAAACTCCATTAACCAGCCGTCATCTTGAATATTGAATCGCTATGTTGGATGTTAGACCGCCATCTTGGATATTCTGGTCATCATTTTTGGACTCCGGACATCTTCCCCATACACAAAGAATCCATATACCATGGTTTTGGAGCCTTAAACTCTATTAAACAACCGCCATTTGAAACCGTCATCTTGGATTTTAGACCGCCATAATGGATATGCTGGTCGTCATTTTTAACTCCACCCAAGCAACCAAAAGTTCGGATAAAATAGCATGTTTGGGCTTAATCAGCTATTCGAAGGAAGATGAATAGCATTCTATTCAGCTCACTTTTTAAGTAGTTAACCGAACTTGAGTTCACAAAAAGTACACTTGTGTTGCTGAAAGGAACGCTATTCAGCTTAAAAATAAACTTCGAAAAAATGAAAAAATGTGTTTAGTCCTCAAAAGTAATTTATTATTAAGAAACATTAGTTCATGTGGAATCCAAATTGATCAATACCTTGAAATAATTTTTGATGTTTTCTACTTACTGAGATTTGAACTCGGGTTCTCCTCGTTGAAAGTCGGTGCTTAACCACTACTCCATGTATGTGTTGTTAGGCACTGTGGGATTTTACTCAATGTGCTGATATCATATAGTAGAGCTCATTCAGGTTCGCGTGTGAACTTTCCCTGAACTTGGAATACTTTTTGAAGTCGAAAGTTCAAAAGAAGTTCACGTGAAACTTCTTGTGAACTTACACAGTTTGACATTTTCAATTTGTTGTGGTTCGCAGTGCAAAGCAATAAATTAGGGCCAGTGCATCGACTTTAAGAAAAGATTATAAGTTTTCAGCGTGGTATCCAGTGACTACGATTGCGACGATTACCGGCGCGCTGCAGCGACAAGTGAGACGGGTGTGAAAGCATCCAACAAAGCTGGAAAATTTTTGTGCGCAGCCGAAAAACCCCCGGCGGAATCCTGGGGGGAACAGTTGTTCGCTGCGGGGGCACACAATACGGATCCTTTGCATTGATTACAAGTAAGTACGTTGAAATATTAGAGTGGAACAAAGTGTACTTGTGAAATCAACACAAGCTATGCTGCTGGGCTCGATTTCCGAGTGATTTAATTGAATGAGAACTTCTCCCCGGCCCCGCTGTCGCCGAAGTTCAAGTGAAGTTCACTTTTGGTACGGTTAATATTCATCCGAACTTTGAGTAGTAAGTTCAAAACAAGTTCGAAACAAGTTCGTAACGGATGATTTCAAGTTGTTGGAATATGTCCAAATGAACTATATTTGAGTTTTAAAGGCACGCACAAGTTCAACATGAGTTCGGTTAATATTTGATTGAACTCTGTTTTAAAGTTCAACATAAGTTCTTTTCGAACCTTTTTTCGACTTTAATGTCGTTTTTAAGAGAAGTCAAAAGCTTGTACATGTACTTCCAAGTTCATAAACAATACAAGAGTAACTTTTTAGAGAATTAAGTTCGACGAAACCGGAATTGAACCAAACTTGAACTTCTGAGTTCGTTCTTCAAGTGGAATTCGAACTTTTGGTTGCTTGGGCAGACATCCTCTTAATACCAAATACATCCATATTACATGTTTTTTCAGCCAAAAATTCAATTTAATAACCACCATATTGACCCACCCGCCATCTAGGATTTGAGACATCTTGTATGTATATTGTGGTCGCTATTTTTAGGCTCTGGTCATCTTCCCCGTTCCAAATATATCCATATTGCAAGAACCCTATCTTAAATTTTGAGCCTCCATCTTGAATATTACGCCGCCATCTTGAATATGAGGCCGCCATTTTGAATTTTGGGCCGAAATTATATGATTTATGGTCTCCAGTGTTGATTTTCTCAAAAAGTCCGTCAACCATGCTAAAGGTTACACAAATCGGCGCAGTCAGATGTGTCGCTTGGTTCAGTTTGGGGCTAGGTTCAGTTTTATATACAGCCAGTTCAACCGGTGCTGATCTGGATCACTAAAATGGCCATAACTCCGGAACGCATTGACCGATCCGGACCATTTTTAATAGCAAACAAAACGGTAAAATTCCAGTTCGACTCGTGCTTTAATCCAAAGAATCGACCAATGGAAAGTGTCTTAAAAGTGAGTGACCTTTTTTGTACACTGACATACATACACATACATACACACACATACACACAGCCGCAGTGAGCAACAAATCACAGTGCAGGTAACGCAGCTGAACCTGAACCACTGTGATGCGGCTCAGCAACTGCTTTGTCAGGCGGTTTCTGAGTGGGAGACGGATATCGCCATCATTTCGGACCCATACCGAGTACCCGCCGGCAACGGCAACTGGGCCTCGGATGGGACCAGGAAAATGGCGGCGATATGGACGACGGGTAAATACCCCGTGCAGGAGTTGGTGTCTACTACCTATGAGGGCTTCGTGGTCGCCAAAGTAAACGGGGTCTTCTTCTGTAGCTGCTATGCGCCTCCGCGGTGGCCGATCGAGCGGTTCACGCAAATGCTGGACCGCTTAACGATCGTGCTAACAGGGCGAAGGCCGGTGGTAATAGCGGGTGACTTTAATGCCTGGGCTGTGGAATGGGGAAGCCGTTTCACGAACCAGCGGGGTCAGATCCTGCTAGAAACACTGGCCATCTTAGATGTCGACTTGGCTAACGTCGGTACCAAGAGTACCTATAGTCGAAACGGAGCGGAGTCAATTATTGACGTGACCTTTTGTAGTCCTGGCCTAACAAGTAGTTCGAACTGGAGAGTAGATGATGGCTACACTCACAGCGACCACCTGGCGGTTCGCTACAGTATCGACTACAACAACAGCAGACAGCGGATAGAAGAAGAGGCGGCTAGGCCAAGGCCAAGCCCTCGTAGGTGGAAGACATCATACTTCGACGAAGAGGTATTTAGGGAAGCGCTCCGCCGTGAGCGAAACTTACTCGGTTTAGACGGCGACGAGCTGGTAGCGGTGCTCTCACGTGCGTGTGATGCGACCATGCCTAGGAGAGTCCACCCTAGAAATGGGAGGCCACCGGCTTACTGGTGGACCGACGCGATTGCGGACCTGCGCCGCGCCTGCCTACGGGCTAGGCGGCGGATGCAGCGAGCACGATCAGAGGAAGAGCGAAACGAACGGCGGGTGGTGTTCGCCGCTGCAAAAGCCGCGCTCAAGACCGAAATAAGAGCAAGCAAGAAGGCCTGCTTTGAGGGTCTCTGTCAGAGTGCCAATACGAACCCGTGGGGTGATGCCTACAGGATCGTTATGGCCAAGACGAGAGGTGTGATGGCTCCTACAGAGCAATCTCCAGAGATGTTGGAGGGGATCATTGGAGGACTTTTTCCGCGTCATGATCCTAGTCCTTGGCCTCCTTTCGTAGGACAGCCGGGGACTGGGGCTGGCGATGAGGAAATGGTCACCGATGTGGAACTTGCGGGGATAGCTAAGTCCCTTAGCGTAGGTAAGGCCCCAGGTCCGGACGGAGTTCCGAACCTGGCCTTAAAAGTAGCTATTGCAGAAGCTCCCGAGATGTTCAGGTCTGCTATGCAGAAATGCCTGGACGAGGAAGTTTTCCCAGAAGCTTGGAAGAGGCAGAGCCTGGTACTATTGCCAAAGGCGGGGAAACCACCCGGAGACCCGTCGGCATATAGACCAATATGCTTGATTGACACGGCGAGGAAGGTGCTCGAAAAGATCATCCTCAATAGAATGTTGAAGTTCACTGAGGGCGTAAATGGTCTCTCGAGCAACCAGTATGGCTTCCGGAAGGGGAGGTCCACCGTAGACGCTATCTTGTCGGTTACAAAAACCGCCGAGAAAGCACTCGAGCCCAAGAGGAGGGGAATTCGCTTTTGCGGGGTAGTGACTCTGGATGTTAGGAATGCATTTAATAGCGCCAGTTGGGCTGCTATTGCCGATGCGCTCTTGCGTCTGGGGATACCAGAGTACTTGTACAAGATTCTCGGAAGCTACTTCCAGAATCGCGTACTAGTTTACGACACGGAGGTGGGTCGGAAGTGCTTTCACATAACCTCAGGAGTCCCGCAAGGTTCCATCCTGGGTCCGGTGTTATGGAATGTCATGTACGACGAGGTGTTGAAGTTAGAGTACCCAGTGGGAGTGGTGATTGTCGGATTTGCCGACGATATTACGCTCGAAGTCTACGGTGAAACGATCGAGGAGGTGAAGTTGACTACCGACCACTCGATCAAGGTTGTGGAGGCGTGGATGCGGTCCAGAAAACTGGAGCTGGCTCACCACAAGACAGAGGTGACGGTTGTTAACAACATGCAGTCGGCGCAGCAGACGGAGATCAGTGTAGGAGAGTGCACTATCCTGTCGAAGCGCTCTGTCAAGCACTTGGGCGTGATGATCGACGATAAGCTTACCTTCGGTAGCCACGTCGATTATGCCTGTAAAAGAGCCTCCACAGCTATTGCGGCACTGTCCCGGATGATGTCCAATAGCTCAGCGGTGTACGCCAGTAAGCGCAAGCTTCTGGCTAGTGTTGCTACGTCCATACTTAGGTATGGCGGCCCGGCGTGGGGTACCGCGCTAAGTACTGAATGCTACCGACGGAAGCTGGAAAGTACTTACAGGCTTATGTGTCTGAGGGTTGCAAGCGCGTACCGTACCGTGTCACACGACGCTCTCTGTGTCATTACTGGTATGGTGCCCATCAGCATTCTTATCAGTGAGGATATGGAGTGCTTCGAAATGCGCGGCACAAGAGGCATACGCAAGACTGTCAGGATGGCCTCTATGGTCAAATGGCAGCGCGCGTGGGACAGTTCCACCAAAGGAAGGTGGACCCATAGGTTGATACCGAGGGTAGATAGTTGGATTAATAGGCGCCATGGGGAAGTTTCATTCCACCTGACACAGGTCCTTACAGGTCATGGTTGCTTCCGACAGTATCTACACCGTTTCGGGCATGCGGATTCTCCCGAATGCCCAGTGTGCAATGGTTTAGAGGAAACGGCGGAACACGTTTTGTTCGTGTGCCCGCGTTTTCGCACAATGCGTGACCGCATGCTTGCCACATGCGGGGAGGACACAACTCCGGACAACTTGGTCCAGAGAATGTGTAGGGATGAGATTAGCTGGAATGCCGTTTCAACGGCTATCACCCATATCGTCTGGGAGCTACAAAGGAGGTGGCGCGTGGACTCGGAGAATGGCTAGTCCAGATGCAGTACAAGAGGTGGTCCAGGGGTTCGAAGTCGGCTTCGTAGGTCATACCGGTGCCCTGCGGTCGAGATCGACCCTTACAGCGATTAAGTGGCCGCGGAGAGGAAGTCCCGGTAGCGGTGCTGTCGTGGCGTCAGTCTACTGGGTTGGATCTGAGCCCGCGGTTGGAAAGGGGTCCCCGGCAAGGGTCGGGGTAGGTGAGACCCTGCTGTCTGCAACCTACGGATGCAGCTGATAAGGCCTGAAGGGTAGTGATACCCTTGCCTTCAGCAGGTCAGATCGGGTTGCATGTGGGCATCAGTTCTTGATGTCCGCTCAGCAGTAGGGCGCGGGCGGGGTTGACCCTGCCCGCCTTCCGAGGACAAAGGGAGTGGCGAGGACCACTCGGGAAACTGGCTAAGCGCCAGCATGCTATCGTGATGGACTCTCCAGTGCGAGTCATCGATGTTCGTTGCTGCTAGGCTACGGCAGCTAACCTTGAGGGTGCGATATGCACTAGCCCCTCTCTGAAGCAATACCTTCTTGGTGGTTCCGGAGAGACGTAGGGTTTGGCGACCATAGGAATGTGTTTTAGTGGGTCGAGGAGAGAGTAGTCCTGGCTTCTACCGGCATTGTAGAAGACGGCCTCATCCCCACACTACCCTAACCTTCCTGTTAGGGTGTCTGATGAGCAGATTTATCCCCCTATGGTTTAGAGAAAAAAAAAAAAAAAAACACATACACACACATTCATACACACATACAGACATCACATCCCGGGCAGAGTTCAAGTACTGACGATCAAAATGTGATATTGGTTTGTTTGAGTTAAGAGGTAAAAGTACTGAAAATAATAACAAAATATGATATTTGAAGATTAATCATATTTTGATCAAAGCTCACTGCTATTGGCTAGATCTTACCAAGAGCTAAATGTGCTATGATGATGATGTTCCAGGAGTAAAATTGAGATATTATTTTCAGTACTTTTACCTCTTATCTCAAACAAACAAATATCACTTTTTGTTCTCCATATCAAAATATGCTATTATTGAACTTTTTTCCTCTGCTCGGGATACGACAACGAATTGAGGTCGATCTGAGTTGACTGGTATGTGTGACTTGATCCTCCGAGCCTTCTATCGAAAATTCGTTTGTTGAGTCAACATATAACCTTTCAGTACAATTTGATGTACGAGAAAAGGACAGATGTACCACGGAGCTTTAGTGGTTGTGCAGCTATTTCAAATTGCACGCGAAACGGTGATTTTACGAAATGATGTTTTAATGATTTCAGCGTGTTTCAGGGGTGTTTCAAGAGTGTTCAAGTTGTGTTCAAGGAGATTTCAGGGGCGTTCCCGGGGTTTTCAAAGAGTTTCAGGAGCAGAGTTCCATTTTCAGAGAGATTAAGGGGTTTTCCAGGGATTTGAAGGATGTTACAAAGCCGTTTCATGTGATTTTAGGGGTATTCCTGAGGTTTTAATTGAGTTTCAGCGGTATTCAAGGGGTTTTGAGGGCGTTACAGAGTACGTAGTTCTAGGGAGTTGCAAAGTCGTTCGAGGAGCTTTCATTTAGTTTCAGAGGCCTCCACTTAACCGAACAGAAATGTCTTCGGAACACTCCTGAAGTTCTCTGAAAAGCCTTGGTACTCCTGTAGAACATACGTGAAACCACCTTTGAAGCTCCTAGGAACTCCCGGAAACCCCTCAAAAACTCTTCTGAACTTCCATGAAACTTTAAAATTATATACATATTTGAAATGGACAAAATTTAGCCGTCGGTGTGAAGTGAACCATTAAACAATTAGCGACAATCGGTCAACTTTAGAATGAGTGATTCCTAGGAGTTTCCGCGGTGACCATTAAAAGTTGTTTCCTTTAGACTAATAGGGTACATTAGGTCGCTTTGGAAAACAAGTTCTAGTTAGTATTCGCTGTCCGGATTTTTCCGGGAATTCCGCCAGAGATTTATACCTAAACTCTCTCTTTTGGATTTTTTTTCAAGGAGTTTGTTCGATGCTTTCTACCATTTCTGAGATACCTGTAAGATATAGTCTTTAACTCTAGTTGTGAAAGACGGACACGGTTAAGGTGACACTTCGTATCCAGTCTGACTTTTTATCCCGCAGAATCGTAACTTGTTTTGTGGCTCAGTTGATTGAAGCGCTGAACTAATGATTTGAAGCTGTATGTGCAAATCCCTCCAGAATCAAGTATTTTTTTTCACTAATCCGTCTTTAGATTTGTCAATTGAATGCACATTGTGATTCTAAAAGCAGAAAGTTCTACGTCTACTTAAGACATAATTTCAAACAACTGATATATTTAGAAATAGGCAATTATTTAGTTGTCTTTGAAGTAATCTTTCAGGATTCTTCGAGGAGTTCTTTCTTAGATGCTTTCAAAGAATCCTGGAAACATATTTCTAAAACAGCTTCGTATTTTCTTAAGAAGATTTTTCTGCGTTTTCACAGAAGATCGTCTTGAAAACCCTTGTGGAATTGTTCTGGAAAATCTACCAATAGTTTTTCCGGGGATGCTCTAGGAATTTCTTTGAGATTTTCATTAGAACTTTATCCAATAAAATGCTTCATGGATTTTTTATGAGTTTTTGAACCCTCAAAAACTACTTCTGATATTACTCAGGGAGTTTCCTTTCCTGGGTTAACCCAGAAGTTCTTCCTGGTATTTCTTCTAAAGTTAATGTGGAATTCCAGCAGAAGTTCCTTTTGGGATTCTTCGAAGAGTTCCTTCTTCCAGCATTCTTTCAGAAAGCTTATCCAGGATTTTTATTTCCGGAAGTTTCCTCTGGGGCTTATGTAAAAGTTTCTTCTGGGATTCCAGCCGGAGTTTTTTTTCTTGAATTCCTGCAGAAGTTCCTTCAGGAATTTTTCCATGATTTCGGCATTGGATGTCTCTATGAGCTTCTGCCGAAATGATCCTTGGGATTCCCAAGGATTATCTTCTGGAAGTCCTCCAGGAGTTCATATTGCAAGTTATCCAAGGGTTCCTTCTGCAAATCTTTCAGGAATTCCTACCTGAGCTTCCTGATGGAAATCATCCAGTCGTTCTTTACAGGCACCTTTCGGGAGTTTCTTCTTAAAATCTTTCAGAAGCTCTTTATTGAAAAAGTTCCTCCTGGAATACCTACATGAGTTCCTTGTGAGAATATAACAGAATTTCCTTCTGATATTTCTCCGGGAGTTTTCTCTGGGGTTCATCCAGAAGTTCTTCCTGGTACTCCTACAAAAGTTTTTCTGGGACTAAATGAGACTTCCTTCTGAGGTTTTTCCGAAGCATCCCTTCTTCCAGCATTACTTTCTTTCTTCCAGCGTTATTTAACCAAAATTCTTTCAAAAAACTCTGCTAGGACTCATTCAGGATTTTTTTCTTCTTGGATTTATGCAGAAGCTTGCTCTGGAATTCCTGCCGAAGTTTGTAGATTTCTGCTTCTGCTGGATTTCTCCAGAATAATCGTTGGAATACTTCAGGATTGCTAACTGGGTTTCCCTCAAGCGTTTCGTCTAGAATTTCTTCAGAAGTCCCGCCTGAAAATCATCCTGTAGTACTTTATAGGTGCTTTCTAGGTTTCTTCTATAAATGTTTCAGGAGTTTTTTCTTAGAATCCTCTATTTTAAATCCAACTAACAATCACTCATTTAACCCTTATGTGGCCGGCAGGGTACCCGGGTACCCAGCACCCATTTAAAATACACGGTGTAGAAAAAAGCAAAAAGTTTGCCGGCCACATAACGGTTAACAAGCATCTGTTTGACGCATTAATTCAGCTTGATGCTTAATAACATTTGAATAATTTTCAGGGACAACTTTTGTTCGGGTTTGTTCACAAAAATTTGGAGAAAATTTAAAGTAATATGTTGTGTATCACCTGAACTGTTTGTTGTTAAAAGCATTTAACAAATGTATAATAAAGCTGTTATCCAGCTTCAGCAAAAATGATCAAACATTATTACAATAACTTCAGCCTAAGGCTTAACATCTGGCATACAGTCGCAAAAGCGCACATTCCTAGAACATCCACTGAACAAGAAAAGCGAATACATCTGGCAACACAAAATGCTTCGCTCTCGAAAAGCTCTCTAAGAGCGCTCAGATACTTCCACGACATCTGAAATCCATTGTTCCGATCATTCTCGTTTGCTGATTCTTCTGAACGGAGGCAAGAGCCGGAGTCTGTCCACAAATCGCCGGAAAATCATCCTCACCACAAAAAAAAACCCAAAAGGAAAAGCCATCAGTGGGGTTGGATGCTTCATGCTTTTCAAATACGTGAGGCTGGAATGATCGCAAAACACCGTGAATCTTGATCCTTCGACGTACCCGCGAAACTTTTCAATGGCTCGAATAACAGCTAGGCACTCTCGCTCTGTAACCGAATATTTTCTTTCCGAGGGGGAAAGCTTTTGCGAGAAATAAGCGATTGCTCTTTCATTTCCATCGTAGTCTTGGGAAAGAACGGCTCCCAACGCAACATCGCTAGCATCGCAAGATATTGAGAAGGGCTTCGTGTAGTCTGGAGTGCTAAGGACGGGTGCGGTACATAGAAGTTGTTTCAGTGTGTTAAACGCGACTTCGCAGGTCTCATTCCAACGAAATTTGATCTTCGTTTTCGTCAGCTCTGTGAGAGGAGCTGCAACTTTGATCATTGATTGTGAGACCCGCTGCTTGAAGTCTTCTGGCTACTTCCTGTAGAAGACGAATATGTTCCTCGAAGTCATTGGTGGCGATTATAAGGTCATCCAGGTACACGAATACCTTTGGTTCGAGGTCGATGAAGATGTGGTTCATTACTCTGGACAATGCCTGACTTGCGGTGGACAAGCCAAACGGAACCACTTTGAACTGATAGTGTCCTCTCTGCGGTATCGTGAAAGCTGTTTTTTGCTTGGAATCTGGATGCAGCGGAATTTGCCAAAAGGCGGCTTCTAGATCGATCGAGCTCAGAAATTTGGAACCACTCAAATTGTTCATGATCGATGCAATATGAGGAATCGGGTATGCTTCCTGGACGATGACGCTGTTTAGTTTTCTTGCGTCCAAACACAATCTCATCGAACCATCCTTCTTTTTTACAGCCACAACGGGATTATTCCAGGGACAACAAATTGCTTCCTCTATCACTCCCATTTTAAGCATACGATCTACTTCTTTGTTTAGGTCATCCAGAACAAATTTTGAAATCGGATAGTACTTCTGCTTGAATGGAATCGCTGAGCCTGTGTCGATCTTGTGGTGATATAGATGAGTCCGTCCTAATCGGTTTGTTTTCCGAGAAGAGGGAAACATCTTGATTGTGTCAGCCAGAACGCTTTTCTGGCTCTCGGAAAGAGACTTGATTACCGATACGTCACAGTTAGCTGACAGTTCTATACCGCATATGTTTATCTTAACGCCGAAAAGATTCCAGAAGTTCATTCCTAGAATCAGGATATCTGGCATGGATTCGATGCAGACCATAGGGAGCGTGGCCTTTTTGTCGTTATATTCCACAGGAACTAATGCATAGAACGATACTGCATGCTTGGCGTTGTCAGCGGTTCTTATTGTTCCTTGAGCTGGATACTTGGTTAGTCCCAGCTCGTCAATGATCTGCGTCAGGTTTCCACCTAGAAGGCTGCATGTAGCACCACTGTCCAACAATCCTCTATGCTTTCTTCCTATGATGCTGATGTCTGCGTAAGGTCGATTGTCCCCGGATGATATGTCGAAAACGATTGATGAGATGTTGCGGAAGTGTGGAATGCTGTTTAACGAAGGGATTTTATTTGTTGTGCACGGAGATTCCATTCCCTTCATTTTCGGAACCCCGCACTTGCGTTTCCCTGTGCAGAGCTCATCATCGTATCTGGGAGTGCTTGGCTCATCCTGGCATGACAGTCACTGCAGTTTCGAGACGTAAATCCTTTTTTGCCACACCTGTAGCAAAATAGATACGTTTTTGGATTACGGCAAGCTGTGAATGCATGACCTGACTGTTCGCATTGCCAACATGTCATGGAGAAGGGTTTTCTAGTTGTTTCGAGCGCTGTACCACCTTGGTTCCATGACCCTTGGGACCGTACTGCATTGACTTGTTCCTCTGGTTGCTCGACCGTTACTAGTGCATTCGTTTCTGCTTGCTCGTAAGTTTGATTCGCATCTTCCAGCATTAAGCATGCTTGTGGATTTACATCGAGCTCTTCTTCATCGATCACATTCACTTGTTGGATCCTGTTTGGTTGTAGGGGAGTACGATTCCATAAAGAACTGTTAGCTCCAGGTCGCGATATGCGAGAGTAGGTTGGGGTACCTCTATTGGGCTCTGCCAAAGCCGTACGTGGAATAAGCGAAGTTTTATTCTTCTGGGAAAACATCTTAGCATGATCATAATCCTTGCATACCTCCACCAGATCTGCTACTGTATATGCTCGAGAAGCAGAAGCTACAGCCGCAAATTCCGTATTTAAGTTGGATTTTAGGATGAAGAATTGGTCTTGTGGCGTCAACGGTGGTTCCACAACTTCGAAAAGGGCAAGCAAGTCCAGATAATACTTCGAGAATGTCTCTTCGAGGCCCTGGTACCTCCAATAGAGGTCCCGCTTGATGAGCTGCGAGAAATTTGGAGGCAGAAATTCCGCTTTTATCTGCTTTTTGAATAGCGTCCAGTTATTGAAGTGGTTGTAGTTCCTGGTATACCATTCTAGAGCACGTCCTCGCAAGAGATGCTTGATTCCTCGAATTAATGAGTATTCGTCCACGTCTTCTGTGTCTGCATAAGTTTTCACCCGATTGAGGAACACAGCCAGCTCCATGATGTTCTGATTACCGCCATACGAAAAAGGCCACTTGTGTACAGGCTGCGTGAATCGCTGTCTGTTGATTGGTGTTGATCTCCCGCTGCTGTGTCCAGGTTGCTCTTGTCTCCCATCAAACTGCTGTCTGTTGTTCAAAAGATACCTTATAATTTCATCTCTTACATCCATCGGCGGTTGTTGCTGAGGCTGATCCGGAACTCTTTCCAAGCTTGGCTTAGGGGCTGGTAAGGGAGGAACTGCATACTGCTGCTGCTGTGGGATCTGGAGAACAGGTACTTCTCTGTTGCTTTTGGGCGATGAAGTCGGAGGTGGAATGCCATTCTGTAATTGCTGATGTTCCACAACTTTTGGTATGGTTCCTGTCCTAGTTGGTGATATGTTCGGTAGATTGAGAGGGATTATTCCTTTAGTTTGATGGTCCGCTGCTTGTGTTGGGATATTCACACTTGACTGAAGATGGGAATTCTTCAAGCGATCCAACTCTTCTTCTTGTCCCGGCAGAATATCTTCCCGGGATAGTTCCGGAGGTGAAACGTTTGTTAGACTCTGGAGATATTGAGCTATTTGGCTTAGAGAGTCGTTGATTACCTTCTCCGCCTCGTGAACATACGGTGCAAAGTTTCGATCCTTTATCAGCGAGATTCTGGCACGGTAGTGATAGTACTTAGATTGACACTGTTGAAGTTCTGCTACATCTTGATTGTTGAAAGCTCGCAGAAGGGAGGACCCTAGTCGTTGAAGTTTCTGCTGACAGTAGTAGATGTTTGCTGAATCCGCTATGAAGTGTGTTGCTGAAGCAGGGCATTCCAGTTCGACGTACTCCTGCCTCATGAGCGCCCTGAGTTGATCCACTTTCCTTTTCCTAGTGAGCTTCTTAGGTTCTGGCACTCGACGTAGCTCCAACTCGTAGTTCAACTCCTCATCCGAAAGGTCCTTCACATCCATGTTCACTGCACTGACTCACTTTAGACTCACTCACTTTTCGCAAACTAATTGACTATCGAATTGTTGCGCGATTGACCGAAAATCATTAATAAAAAATAATAATCAAAACTCGTAGGTTTTTCTGTTGGGCGCCAATGTTACAATTTCCTCTTCATGAGCTAGGACTGAAGAAAAAATGGTCCAAATCTACACTCCACTCGCTAAATTCTAAATAGCCGAGCCACGCAATTGGGTGGACGAGCGCTATGGTTTCTTTGGTTTGTGCCCGGCTATGGCGCTCTGTTCGTTTTTAAGCTTCTCGCCCAGCCAATAGGGGAACGGAGGCATCAACAAATGATAAGCATATGTAGCGAAACATCTTCATATATTATTCGCATTACTGGAAGGACTTACAGCTACCCTACCTTAATCTGTCACCTACTCCTTTTGTCGCTATTGCTGCTCACTGTTGATCGCGCGGCTGGTGCCGCCGGTGTATCTGGAACGCCGATGCAGATGATGCTGGGGCCCCGCAGTTGCAGGATCTGAAGCTTGCGACGATTATTCTGATAGCGCTCTTCTCTGAAGGCGCCTTATTCGATGGCACACTGTAGGTGCATTTTCACATTTGGCACAATAACATTCCTATTGGATTCACACTGGCGATCTAGTACTGCATTCTCAAACATGCATGTCGCCAACCCTTAAATCACCCGACGATTCACCTTCTGTCTTCGAGATCCATTTATGGAGAATTCTGTCGAAGCAGTAGCTGTTACAATTAGCCAATAACCTCTACGTAGCTCCTAGCATAAGACTAGAGATTAAGCAAATAAAAGTAAACAAAGCTTACGAAATTTTCGTGAATGTTATTCACGAAAATTTCGTTTATCGTCGTATGAAGTTGTATTACAATAACTTCAGCCTAAGGCTTAACATCTGGCATACAGTCGCAAAAGCGCACATTCCTAGAACATCCACTGAACAAGAAAAGCGAATACATCTGGCAACACAAAATGCTTCGCTCTCGAAAAGCTCTCTAAGAGCGCTCAGATACTTCCACGACATCTGAAATCCATTGTTCCGATCATTCTCGTTTGCTGATTCTTCTGAACGGAGGCAAGAGCCGGAGTCTGTCCACAAATCGCCGGAAAATCATCCTCACCACAAAAAAAAACCCAAAAGGAAATATCGTCAGCGTGCACATCAACGATCGGAGACGAGAAGAAACATCACAACTCCATCGTCGAAGGTAACTTCAAAGTGACGCCATTGTAACGAGAAGATTTCTAAAGATTTTACCTTCATAGAAACCCGAAAAGGTGTACCGCTTAACTGAGCGATTCTTCAATCGGACACGACAGTCTCGGCGAACAGGCTCATCAGCCCTGTAAAGGTAAAATATCTCCCAAATGTTCATGCTGAACATATCAATCTTAGAACCCAATAATTCCCGCAGGAATACAGCATCGAGAGGCTAAACGCAAAATCTGCAACCCGATCATCACCCCACCCCGTTCGACAAAAGGCCCTCCAGAGAGGTATTACATGGATGTCACTTTTTCCCTATTGGAAACCTAACCTAATAGCACGATCATTCTTATTAGGGCCTTTTTATTGGACACCTACCACGCTGCCGCAACCGCAAGCGAACGTCGAGGGCCACCACACGACGTCGCCTGTTCCCCACACAAGTGTCCAAGGGAAGCTCATCGACGCGGAGTAAGATTAGTGTGCGTAGTAGTGCTGCAGGTGTGTGCACTCGCAGGAGAGAGAAGGACGCCCTCCACTCACACCACACCATCATCGACGGACACCACATCGACGGCGTCGAGTCACAGTGAAGAACGATCGTCGGTATTGGAATAGTCGCGTACGTCCGAGTGTTGAGGCCGAATTAAGAGCGCGTGTGTCGTACAAACAGCAACAGGGAAAGTGCGGAGTGATCGCGTGTGTGCAGCCCCAGGCAGTGTCAACAAGCAAGAAAGCTTGTTTGTCGTAGAAGAAGGTGAATCGTCGGGTGATTTAAGGGTTGGCGACATGCATGTTTGAGAATGCAGTACTAGATCGCCAGTGTGAATCCAATAGGAATGTTATTGTGCCAAATGTGAAAATGCACCTACAGTGTGCCATCGAATAAGGCGCCTTCAGAGAAGAGCGCTATCAGAATAATCGTCGCAAGCTTCAGATCCTGCAACTGCGGGGCCCCAGCATCATCTGCATCGGCGTTCCAGATACACCGGCGGCACCAGCCGCGCGATCAACAGTGAGCAGCAATAGCGACAAAAGGAGTAGGTGACAGATTAAGGTAGGGTAGCTGTAAGTCCTTCCAGTAATGCGAATAATATATGAAGATGTTTCGCTACATATGCTTATCATTTGTTGATGCCTCCGTTCCCCTATTGGCTGGGCGAGAAGCTTAAAAACGAACAGAGCGCCATAGCCGGGCACAAACCAAAGAAACCATAGCGCTCGTCCACCCAATTGCGTGGCTCGGCTATTTAGAATTTAGCGAGTGGAGTGTAGATTTGGACCATTTTTTCTTCAGTCCTAGCTCATGAAGAGGAAATTGTAACAACATAAGGCCGGAACAAATATCAATTTCTTCTTTTGTCACTTTGCTCGTAAACTCGTCAAGGGGGATATGGTAAATAATAAATATATTTTATAAAAAAATTGCCCTAAGAATTAGGCAAAATCATCAATCTCTTCGGATTTGTTAAGAAATTTTTTCGGCGACTCTTATTTCATTTTAGAATTATGAAATTTTTTGAAAAATGTATTTGTGTCCTCCCTTAAAATGTCGAATTCCGACCAAAATTTTCCGAGGGGAGTAAGAGAAAATTGTGTCAGCCTAAAATGAAAAAAAAAAAATCCACGAGAGCTTATGATTGGTATTTAATGCTATGAACAACTATGATGTAATAATAACTACACATAAATTTACCTAAATCAAGACTCGAACTCGAGACCCCCGTCGATTGCCAGTCGCATGCCTTTCTATTTGCGCCATCCTAGAGACGATGTATCCAAGCACTCAAATCAAACATAAACTTCCCTTGGTTTAATAATGATCAAACTTCCACTCAGCAGGGGTGAATCCCCAAGTAACAGAACTAGCTGAACAATGGTTTCTTAAGCTAAAGTTTTCTTAAGAGTGGTTTGTTAAACTCTTGTACAGCAAAAATGTTTGTTGGGTCAGCACTACACACAACAAATTAGTTCAGCTGCTGTTTAGTAAAAAACACGTGTTTTTCATTCTGTACGCTAAGTCGAAGTATGATGAAAGGAAAGAGCTTTTTCTACTTGTGAAAAACACATTTTTCAGATACATGTGCTTATTTGTAGATAAGCTTAACAAGAAGCAGAAAAAGGTTTTGTTAAACTATTTTATAAAGGAATAACTGCAAGTCAAATAGAAAAACTATGAAACTCTTGAATAGCATTTTAAGTTATCATTGTAATACCGATACGAAAGGTTGAATATTGGCTAATTTTCCAATTCAAAATTTAAAAAAAACCTTTGTACAGTAATGTGTGCAGTATAATTTTATATCAGCTATAATTACTATTATAAAGCAACAATTCAGCATGCATGCTTGTTTGCGACTTGTGATTGTTAGTTGGGAAGTGTTTTCTGAAATTTCTACAGCAATTCCTTGTGGGAATCCAACAGAAGTTCGTTTTGAAATTCCTCCAAAAGCTTCCACTGGGATTTACCCTTAAGTTCTTTCTGTGATTCCATCAGAAGCTCTTTCCAGGTTTCTTTGAAGCGTTGGTTCTTCCAGTATTGTATCAGGAAACCCTTCCAGGACTCATCCAGGATTTTATTCGAAAGTTCCTTTAACGACTTGCGCAGGAGTTTCTTCTGGAATTCCAGCAGAAGAATTTTTTTTTATTTCTCCAGGATTTCTTTCTGCAATTCATCCATGAGCTTCTGCTGGATTTCTTCCAGAATAATCCTTGGAAATTTCCAGAGTTATCTACTGAATTTCCACTAAAACTTTCTTCTGAGAATCCTCCAGGAGTTCATTTTGAGTAGTCCACAGGAGTTCTTTCTAGGAATTTTCCAGGACTTTCTTCTGATAATCATCCATGAGTTTCTTCTGGAAGTTCCTTCTGTTTGCGTTTTTCTCCTCTGATCTCCATCTGAAAGTCTCCCAGGAGTACTTTCTCGGAATCCTTCATAAATTTCCACTGAATATCCTCTATGTGTTGCTTGTTCGAACCCAACAGAGGTTCCTTTTAGGAAGCTTTCAGGAGTTCTTTCTAAAAATCCTCCAGGAATTCCTTCTGCTTAAGAGCAGAGAAACAAAATTTGAGAAACCCTTGAGACTAGAGCGCTTAACACCGTTTCCGTAGTATATCCAACATCAACACTTAATCGAATTACCACATGAAAGGCCGACATCAGCCTCAACAACTTAATATTCAACATTTACGGCCAATCCCCTCAGCAAGCCCTATTACCGGCAGCGCCATATCGACATTTCACCTGACGTCAAGTATGGTAATTAATCAAAACTGCCTCGCCTATCGCTGGCTGGTTGCGGCGTCGTGGTCGATTGGTCATCGTTTCGTTGGTGAATGGCATGTGCCAAGAATATCGCGCCGTTTCAAAGACCTTAGAGGCGGCACTCGCCGAATGGTATGCGGAACACGTTGGGGTATTTATATTATAATCGATAGCGGTTAGAAGTAATTCGCCATCGTAATCTAGATGATTTGAAATTAAGATGAATTGTATTTTTTACTTGTTGTGACATGAGCTATCGTTAGCTGCTACCTACAACCAGCATTCTAAGAAGTTGTTTCAATACACAGGTTAACTGTGAAGTCCTGATTGGCCGGAGCCAGATTTCCTCGAAAAAAAAATGTGAAAGGATCTGATCCCCCGTAGCCCAAAGGCATAAATTACTCAAATTGGTTTCCCGCCGCAGAAAAAGATAACCACGCGGGATGCAATCAGCTCACGGTAAGGTCACATCAACAATAATTTTGCACCCGAAGAAACACAAACTGAATGGTGGTTGAAGTAAGTACCTAAGGTATGCCAAGGTCTTCGGCACCAGCCAGCCAGCGACATTCAATTCAGCACGACATGATGGAACCGTATTGTTTCGCACACTGCTGCTGTTGCTGCTCTGGCACTCCGAGATGAAAGTGCATGAGATAAGCCCAGTTGTACCCAGCTCTCATGTTGCTCACGGTCGGTGTGTGGACCTGCCAGAGGCAAAAGTTCATTAAATCATAAACGTGCAATCACTACGGGGCCATCGACGACGACGACGACGGCGACAACCGAGCAACGACAGCCACAGTATGCGCGGGAAATAAAACCCGGTTGGGTGTGCTTTATGTGGAAATTTTTTATCTGATCTGACGAGCTCTGGTTGTTCGAGTGAACTTGAAACTGCACATTAAACTAGCTCGGCAGAGAAAAGGTACACGAAATGGGCCTAATGACTGTGATTGTTTTCTAATTTAAATGGTAATACGATGCCGTAAAGGGGCATGAACTTGGAATTTTTGCATTGTTTTTGTAGGAGTCTCGCAGTAAACCTCAATGTTGCCATTCACCATCTTGGGCGAGTATCTAAAACAAATCATATGCCTGAATCCCAACGGGGAGATCCATTTATATGCCACCATGAACATTTTACGAGATCATTTCTTTAAAAATCCCTTTGGAAACCGTTGTCGTCTCTTGGGTATGATTTTGTTCTTCAACAAACCACCGCTCACGTACGCACAATTTATCTACGTTTTTCACATGTCACTACACAGCTGATATAAAAATCCAGTCACTCGCACGGTGGATCGTTTTTTCTTCTTTTCCCTTCCCATTCATTTTAATTGGCCCCATCAGAGAGCGGAGGCACAGTGCCCCGCGGTATAAACATTTTACGAGCGCACTAATCTGTCAATTTCCACACATTCATTGTCGCCAGCAGTAAATCTGAGAGCTCCATGCGGTAGATTTCAATCTGTATGGTGGCGTTCCCTCCCGGACCAGAAATGCTGTTAACTGCTGGCTGCTTCAAGAGTTTTCACTAAGGTTCCGCACCTCCACGTGGTGTCATCGTCGACGGTTAATCGAAGAAGTCTTGATGATCGGTCGGTAGTACTGAATTCCTACCGTATATCAATCCCACGAGGTAAATTGAGGTGGAAAATAAAAATTCACTTTGATGATTTTATCTGTGTTTATGACCTTTTGACGTATGTTAGCTGTACAGTGTACAGTGTACACTCAATCCTGTTTTTACACGACTTTTTTACGCGATATTCTCAAACTTACGCGTTATGTACACGCACAGTTCAGCGAGAAATCATGCACATAAAGGGAATTCTAAAGTTAGCGCACTTTTACATGAGATATAATGTAAAATTGCATTACCATCGTGTAAATTTCCGCCAACCATCGCGTAAACCATCATGGACACCAACCGATTACGCGACTATTAGCGGAAATTTACACGAACGTAACGTATTTTTACATGATATCTCATGTAAATATGCACTAACTCTAGCATTCCCTTTATGTGCATAATTTTTCGCTGAATTTGACATGAATATTTTTTTCTGTGTGATATTGGTCATTTGCGGAGGGCAAATCGCGTAAAAAAAATCTCCCTTGTATTTTTTTGCGCGTTTTCTCGAAGTTAAGGAATTTTTTTTACACAAACTTTTTTTGCGCGGACGCATCCATCGCGTAAAAACAGAATTGAGTGTATACTGTATCTTGCAAACGCGAGGAGTGAAATCGTTTGTTTAATTTTTGAGGAGCACAGTAAAGATGCTCGACAGAACTCCTCCGGGATTCCTCCTCTGGAACTCCTCTGGAACTCCTCTGGGATTCCTCTCTGGAACTACTCTCTGGAACTCCTCCAGGATTCCTCTCTGGAACTCCTCCAGGATTCCTCTCCGGAACTCCTCCGGGATTCCTCTCTGGAACTCCTCCGGAACTCCTCCGGGATTCCTCCCTAGAACTTCTCCTGGATTCCTCCCTAGAACTCCTCCGGGATTCCTCCTTGGAACTCCTCCGGGATTCCTCCTTGGAACTCCTCCGGGATTCTTCCCTGGAACTCCTCCAGGATTCCTCCCTGGAACTTCTCCGGGATTCCTCCCTAGAACTTCTCCGGGATTCCTCCTTGGAACTCCTCCGGGATTCCTCCCTGGAACTCCTCCGGGATTCCTCCCTGGAACTCCTCCGGGATTCCTCCCTGGAACTCCTACGGGATTCCTCCCTGGAACTCCTCCGGGATTCCTCCCTGGAACTCCTCCGGGATTCCTCCCTGGAACTCCTCCGGGATTCCTCCCTGGAACTCCTCCGGGATTCCTCCCTGGAACTCCTCCGGGATTCCTCCCTGGAACTCCTCCGGGATTCCTCCCTGGAACTCCTCCGGGATTCCTCCCTGGAACTCCTCCGGGATTCCTCCCTGGAACTCCTTCGGGATTCCTCCCTGGAACTCCTTCGGGATTCCTCCCTGGAACTCCTTCGGGATTCCTCCCTGGAACTCCTCCGGGATTCCTCACTGGAACTCCTCTGGGATTCTTCCCTGGAACTCCTCCGGGATTCCTCCCTGGAGCTTCTCCGGGATTCATCCCTGGAACTTATTTAGGGTTCTTTGCTGGAACACCTCCAGGATTTCTTCCTGGAACTCCTTCGGGATTCCTCCCTGGAACTCCTCCGGGATTCCTCCCTGAAACTAGTCCGGGATTCCTCCCTGGAAATCCTTCGGGATTCCTCCCTGGAACTCCTTCGGGATTCCTCCCTGGAACTCCTTCGGGATTCCTCCCTGGAACTCCTCGGGGATTCCTCCCTGGAACTCCTCCGGGATTCCTCCCTCGAACTCCTCCGGGATTCCTCGCTGGAACTCCTCCGGGATTCCTCCTTGGAACTCCTCCGGGATTCCTCCTAGGAACTCCTCCGGGATTCCTCCTTGGAACTCGTCCGGGATTCCTCCCTGGAACTCCTCCGGGATTCCTCCTTGGAACTCCTCCGGGATTCCTCCCTGGAACTCCTCCGCGATTCCTCCTGAAGGAAATCTTAAGGGAAACCTGCTAGGAACTCCTGGAATGGACTCCATGAGGAGTCTAGGTAAGAACTACTAGAGAAATCTCGAAAAAAAAAAACTGCTGGTAAAATCCAGGAAGGAACTGGGAGGAATACTGGATGAACTCCTGGGAGGAATTTACAGAGCAATTCCAGAAGGAATTCGTGGAGAAATTCCTGGATGTATTCCAAAAGAGATCCTTTGAAAATTTTCAAAGGAATCCGAGAGAATTGCCTGAAGGATTTCCTAGCAGAATTTGATATGACCTGACATGATAATTTTAACTATTTACATATTATCCTGGTGAAATTTCTTCCGGATAGTGTGAATTGAAAGTTGGTTCAAGAAGTGAATCTGGCGAAGTGAAAATTGAACGGCAATAATAAACAACACGGCTAGCTGCTGATTTGATGTGGCTGCCTTCGCCGAACGTAAAACGACAAAAATAGTCAACTCGTGGGTGAAATCGGAACTTGAAATTTAGTGTAATCATTCGGTTTCCGGTGCTAAAGAGGCTGGTTATCGATAGTGTACATCTTTTTGCTTCCATCTAATGAGGCATTGATCAAGGTATGTCAGAATATCTGTAATGATTGGCTATTTTTTGGTCTGATGTGACGGGAACTAGCGCATATGACGGACTTTTACCCTAGTAGGAGTTTATATGAGGGCTTCTCTTGCAGGAATTCCTTTTGGGTTTCCAACACCAGAGATTCTGGTAAAAGAAATTTCTTCTGGTAACTCTTTAGCAGGCATTCCTTCTGAGCTTCCTCTAGTAAGAATTCCATTGAGAATATTTTCAGTAATGATTCTAGGATGTCTTTCAGTTTATTTTTTTTCGTGTATATCTTCAGGAATGTCTTTAAAAATTCCTCCATAAGTTTCACAGGGAATTCCTCCAGGAGTTTTGTTTTTGCAATTCATCCACGAGGTCTGCAAGAGTTGGTTCGGGAATCTCACAGCAGTTCCTTCGGGCATTCCTCTAGTAGTTCTTTTCGATGTTACTTCAATGTATCTTCAAGAATTATTCTAGGAGTTCCTACGGGAAATCTTGCAGGTGTTCCTCCCGATTTTTTCCAGGAATTCTTCAGGAACTCTGCTGGGAGTTTCACCTGGAAACCATGTAGGAGTTACTTTGGGAATTCCTCCAGCAGATTTTGTTTCCTGAATTTCCTGAACCTTTTTTCCTGCAGATAAATCTTTCGGAAATCACTCCACGGTTTTATTCCTTCAAAAAATTCTACGAAGTTTCTTAAGTAGTTCCTATGGGAATTCTTTCAGAAAATCCTTAGGAATTCTCCTAGCAGTACCTTTTTAAATCACTTCAGTAGTTTATTCATGGATTTATCTAGAAGTTCCTACATTTTTATTCCAAAATTCCTTCGATATATTCTTCAGGAGTGTTTTGTTTTTTGAAGTCTTCAACGAAGTGTCTAAAGAAATCTTTCAGAAATCTCTTATAAATTCCTCCAGAAACACCTTGAGAATGTTTCCAGAAGGAGAACTTTTCTAGTAGGAGCTTCTTAGGATATCGCTCTACGAATACCTTCTGTTCTTTTTTTTTCCTAAAATTATTTTCGGGAATCTCTCCAGCATTTATTTGAGAAATCCTATAGAAATTACTGTTGGAGTTAATCCTGGAGTTCGTTCGGAATTTTTTCAGGAGTTTCTGCGGGTATTCCTCCAGTAGTTCTTTTGGAAGTCACTTTTAACGTGGTGGCTTCGTGGTCGTGCGGCTAGTGTCACCAAGCATTTAGTCGCATCGTGCTAGGAGCGCGGGTTCGATTCCCGCCGCAGCTGTCAGGAAAAGTTTTCGGTTGCGCCACTGGGCGTTGCATGCTAGTCCGTTGTCTAGTGTCGTGCTTTATTCAAAGAGCGAATTGCTCACTGGAAGTACTAAACGTGTCCGTGTCTTTTTTTTAACGTATCTTCAAGAATTATTCTAGTACCCAGCAAACATTTTGGTATGTATAATTTGTGTTATACACTACGATATAAGAACCTTTTTCATCGTATAAACTGCACAAAACTGCTATATACGTACCAAAGTGGAGGCCATATACATACTTCTGACGACATTTGGCGATTTCATATGATCATCATTACGATGTCCCAAATAATCGATCGAAAGAATGAAATACGACTTCGGGTGATATGTAATACGATGTCCGAAATTAGCTATAAAAAAAAATGACACCTAGCCTAGAACACGGCACCTCGAGATTGTGAGTCTAAGCCCATACCATTGTACTGACTGATCTGCCTTGAGAAGAGCGCAAATTTTGCCCAATATAAACTTACGTTTTCTAAACCACCCATAAAACATGCCTTTGCCAGTCTTCCTACATGAATGCTGATATGAGGATTGGGTTGCATTTTTTTTCCTAAGTCATTGCGATTCCATTTATTACAATGCTGTACTGATATATAGCATACCTTATGATGAGTTGTCAATTTATATACAACTCGTAGCCAGTTGGATTTGCACTCATTACGACATGTTTTGTTTACAACATTAGTCCCGCATCGAGTGTACGTTTCGACGACGTCGTTGTCGTCGTCGTCATCGTCGTCGCGGGAAAAACTTACTGCTCATGTAGGAATAATTGAGAGACAAATGTCTTCATTCGCTAACTATGAACACTCCCAAAGATTGCCCGAATACCATTATTGGTTGACAGAATGTTCCAGTCCCAAAACAAAATCAGCGGCCAGGCGGTGATGAGCAAGGCAAGTGGGATGCTTTTTTAATTTTGCATCCAACACCACCCAATCACCTCGTCGCGGTGCCGAAATTCATTAAGTCGTTACGATTCCCAACCAAACCTCACTAACATTATATATGTCTTGTAAGCGTAGGCAAACAGCGACGACTTCAATTAGCGCTATTTATGACTTGCTCTATACACAACAAACTTACTACAAAACAAATCGCAGCAGCGATTTATATACAATTGGGCTTGACATTTTTATCACAAGATTCAACGGTTTTTACGATTTCGATTTCTGATCGCGAGATACACGATTTTGAATGCACTTCCCATTACGATCTGTGGTTTACTGGGTAGTTTCTACGAGAAATTTTGCATTTCCCAGAAATTCTTCGAAAACTCTGTTAGGAGTTTCTTCGGCAATTCTTCTAGGAGTTCCTTTGGGAATTCCTCCAGATTTTTTTTTGTGAAAATTCCGCCAGGAGTTTATTTTAATCGCTCTGTGAATTTCCTTAATCTTATTTTTTTTTCTACAGATAAATCTTTCGGAAAGCACTCCATGGTTTTTTAAAGAAATTCCTCCAGAAGTTCCAAAAAGATTTTTTCCAGGAATTTCTACGAAGTATTTCCTTCAGGAATTCTTTCAGGACATCTCTAGGAATTCCCCTAGGTTTGCCTTCACTCTTGTAGTTCGTTCACGGATTCCTCCAGGAGTTCCTACATTTCTTTTTCCCAAAATTCCTTCGGAAAACTCTGCAGTAATGTCTTTTATTTTTTTGAATTCTCCAACAAAGTCTCTAGGAAGACCTTCCTGAATACTCTTATAAATTCCTGTAGAAACACCTTGAGAATATTCCCAGGAGTTTTTTTTTAATTTCTCCGGGGAGTTTTTTCGAATATAGCTTCTCGAGTTTCTTCTAAAATTTTCCCAAAAATTTCTTCGGGAATTTCTCCAGTATTTATTTGGAGAATCCTATTGAAATTTCAAAGAGACGAACCGGCAAAGGGCTGGAAGTCTCTATAATAAAGATGAATCAATGAATCAATCAATTCTTTTTCAAAAATCGTAATCCTTCAGGATTGTCTTCTTCTTTTTTTTGGGAATTCCAGTAGTTTTTTTTGGAAGTCACTTGTAATGTATCTTCAATAATTCCTCCAAAAATTCTTTCTGTAAATCTTGCAGGAGTTACTTCGATAATGTATCAAAAAAAAAAAGACATCGAAAACCCCCTAGAGTTTTTTTTTTAGCACACTCCCTAAAATTTTAAAGGAATTTTCCAGGAATTCCTTCGGAAAATCATTTTTCTGGGAAATTTCCCTGGTAATTTCACCGAGAGTTCTGCCAGGAATTCCCCCAAGATTTTCTGAGACAGTTCTTTCAAAAGGCTCCGGGTCATTTGACCGATCGCCATTTGGCCGAATGCCGTTTGGCCGAACGCCATTTGGCCGAAAGGGTCATTTGACCGAATGCCGTTTGGCCGAAAAAGGAATGATTAACTTTAGTGACCATGCACCCGTTCCCAGCCTCACTATAACTTGATAAAACAGCCTATGAGCCAAAGAAGGAAAAATCTTTGATTAAATATAGACAGTTTGAATGCCAACTAATCCCTGAATAACAAAACTAGAAAGAATAGCCTATTATTAAAAGAAGGAAATATTTCTGATGACTGAATGTCGAAAACTTCTTCTGAATTATTTTGATCACGATTCGGCCAAACTTCATTCGGCCAAATGACCCATTCGGCCAGATGGCGTTGGGCCAAATGGCGTTCGGCCAAACGGCATTCGGCCAAATGGCCGGACACCCTTTCAAAATGTGTCTCCGGGAAGTTCTCCAGAACTTCCTGCATTAGTTTACTCTAGAATTCATCCAGGATTTTTTCTAGGAGCTCCTTCAGGAATTTCTCCACGGTAAACTCGTTCGGTAATTCCTCATGGATATCGGGTATTGTACCATTTGGGCGGGTGTACCTATTTTGATCACTTGCCGTTATAACTAAGTCAATTTCAAACCGATTCATTTGAAATTTTGTATAGAGTTAGATACTGTACGTGCCTAACTCTATACAAAATTTCAAATCAATCCGTTTGAAATTGACTTAGTTATAGCGGCAAGTGCCCAAAATAGATACACCTGCCCAAACAGTACAAGACCCTCCTTCGTAAATTTAATCAGGAGTTTTTTCAGGATTTTCTCATGAAGTTCTTTAGGTATTGTTTCTAGAAATTTCTTCGGGAACTTATCTGATATTTTTTCCAAGATTTTGTTCCGCGGATCTTTCAGGGATTTCTTTGGAAAACTCTCCTGAACTTCTTAGCGGAGTTCCGTTGAGAATTCAACTAAACAGAGTTCCAACGATGCATCCGAAAATTCTTCTTAGATTTCCCAGGGTAATTGCTTCTGGAGTTCCTTCGGAAACTTCCCCAGAACTTGTTCCAGGTGATCCTTTGTGGTTCCCTCTGGACTTCTCTCAATAGTTCCATATAAAATTCCCCCAGGAATTCCTTCGTGTATTCCTCCAGTGGTCCTTCTGGCATTCCTCCAATACTTCCTTCAAGCATTCCACTTGGAGTTCCTCCGGGCATTGCCCCAAGTGTTCCTTCGGGCATGAATAAATTTCCAAAAGAATTTCCAGAGGAAGTGCCGATCGTAATCCTGGAGGAATTCCCAATAAATCTCGTTTGGGAATACCCGATGAAACTCCTGGGAGATTTCTCAATGGAATTTTTAGGAAAATCTTGATAGAACGCAATCTTGAAGAATACTCAATTTGGCTACCTGAAAGAATTCCCTAATGGGACTCTTGCAGTAGTTCTCGAAGAAGGACCTGGTGATTGTTAAGGAACTGAGGATACTTCTTAGTAAGCATCGGAAAAAGCTCTTAAAAATATTCATATAGAAACTCTTGAAAGAATCTATAAAAAAAACTACTGGAGTGATATCCAGTGCCACTTCTGGTTGAATCCTAGATAGAAATCTGGAACAATGCCTGAAGAAACTCCTGGAGAAATTTCCAATGAAACTTCTGGAAGAATCCCCAATAGAACAACAGGAGAAATTGAAAAATTAACATCTAGAAAAAAAAAATTACAAATATTTGAGAAGTTTTTAATCGGGTGGTGATCGGACGCGATTTGTAGTTAAGCGCCGTTGGACTTCTCTTCTTCATTTAATTTGAAGCTAGATGCTGAAAAATCATAAAGAAAATTTTGAAGGAACGATAAAAGAAATTCCCGTAAGAAAGCTAAGAAACTCTCGAAGAAACTCTTGCCAAGAATTCATCAAGGAATTCCAGGAGAAATTCTCAATGCAATCACTGGAGAAATTCCCAAAGGAGTTCTGAGAAAAATTACCGATCGGCATTCCTGAAGAACACTCGATGAATCTTCTGAAGGAACCCCAAATGGATCTTCTGGAAAGATTCCCTAATAACGGAATAAGGATTTATTGTCGGAGGATCTCCTGGAGGAAATTTCCAAAGAAACTCTTGAAAAAGTCCCGAATTATCGAAGATACTTTTTAACCAAATTAATTTAACATGGAACTCTTAGAGTGAATCCTGAAGATTTTTTTGGAGAGTTATAAAAAACTCTTTGAGAAATTCACAGTGGAGAAGTCCCAAATAATATCCCAAATCCCAAATGGTGAAATCCACGAATACAAAGTTGGGAATTTCTGCTAAAATATCTCAGAATGGGTTCTGCTGGAATCCAAGAGCGAAGCAAACCATTCAATGGTAAGTTTTTTTTGTATCTTTATTAACGAGATTTTTAGCCCTAGGCTAGTTCATCTCGTCAATGCACTATGGGGCGGCTCCATACAAACAGGTGGCCAAAAATATTTTCACGTCAATTTTATAATGTCTTGCTCCTATTCGTAGGGTTTATGCCTGAAAAAATATGAAAAACGTTTTGAACATGTTGTTTTAACACGACGTTTCAGAAGCAAAGTGAAGAGACCGCTTTTTTTCATTCAGACCGGTCGCGTCGTCGTCGTCGTCAATTTGAATGTGCACATCGTCGTACCCGTGTATAGTTGTAGCGTTTCAGTGTGATTTCGGAGAAGAGGCCTGTTAGTGGAAGATGCTGCAGCACATACGCACTGGACACTTCGAAGGATGTTTATTGGTGAGCTCTTTCCATTAAATCATAATAATTAATGCTACAGGATGTATAAAATTCTGCTCTGGTTTTTGTGTATTTATCTAACTAATATTGAAAAGTTCGTCACGTCATGTGTCGGCGCTAGTTTTCAATGCACATTCAGTTGATAATGAATATTTTTCTTTTATTTTTCGCATTTACACACAAATTTAAATGGTTCGTCATCTTCGGTGTCGACATTTGTAATACTTTAGTCAAAATGAATAAATGTTTTGACTCAAGTAAAGGTTGCATGAATCAAATCACTTACCAAAGTGAATCCAAATCATGTGACTCTCCCCTCCCTACTAACAAAAACTCCTTCCCGTGACAGTCGTGGAGAAGATGAGGTGATCTCGGTCTCTAGTAGCAACGTACGTCACACTAACATTCCTTTCCTTCCTCGATGACCGTAAGGACGTGGCCGGCGCCGTTATTGACTAATAAAGTCTGGAATTCTCGAACTGTGCACATTGAGAGCGGTAGCTACTCCCAAGCTCCGTTTGTTGGTTCCTTGTGCAATTTCGATTGTTCTGGTCAATCACGGAGTAGCAACTACGAATTGTACGGTCATCTATGCTCATGCATGCTCATGCTCATGTTGTTTTAACACGACGTTTCAAACAACATACAATTATAAGGGCATTGCATACTTTTAGGCGTTTAAGGTTTTCTGTTCCTTTTTACAAAACGTACTCCAATTCGTACACACGCTTCGCTAAGAGATCCAAGACCAGATTTAGACTTCACTATGATTGATCTACCGAGAAAAACGGACATGACGACCAAATGTTTCCTCAGAGGTATTTAATGGCCAATAGAAAGATTTTATACAGCAATATCTCAATCATCGCCGACAACTTGATTGGAATTGCAGAATAGCAGCTAGTAGCAGCCAAATTTGATTTCAATGTCTCCCAGGGATCCTAAACAAATACATAGAAGTAGTCCCGAAGCGAAACTTTGCGAAACTTTTTTTGTATAGAACGGTTTGTATAAAGAAAATTTGATTTTTTTTTGATGTGGTATCATTTAATAGTTTTACAATCAATATTTCTACGTCTGATACGTCTTTCGAAAGGTTTGTAAGTAAGCTTTTAGGAACTACTTTAAAAGAATGACATTTTTCATTTAAGCCAAAGATATGTAAAGTTGAACATTTTATTCGTTTTACCAAAACTTGGCAATGGTCTCATTCTGCTACCAATATCTCGATAAGTATAGGGATTAGCAAACTCATATTCTAGAGTTTACTGGTCCAAGTGGTCTACTTTCAACTACTGAAGCTAAATCTCAAATTGAATAAAGTCAATTTTCGATTTTTGGCCACCTGAATCCCCTTAGTGCAATGGTAAGTTTGTGGAACCACCAACGATAGAAATTTCAAAGTCTCCGCATATAATCTATGATTCACCGCAGCGACTGCTGAAAACTTTGCTAATTGGGCTCCGGCTACAGAAATTCAATTCCGATTGCGATTACTTAAGATGCCAGTACACAGTTGTTAACTTCATTGATGGGAAAAATCTGCAAATGTCACTTGCAGAGATTTACTTAATTCGAGGAATTTGACCTTGATAGCGAAACAATGTTCTTCATTTTCCAGAGTAGTGAGCTCCTCTAGCAACTGACTGTCTCCATAAAAAGTAAATTATTTCAGATGAAGCATGTGGGTTGACTGTGCCATCGTCAAAAATAATGGAACAATTACGATCACTTTCTGTTATACAACCAGAAGACTTTATGTACCGGAGCGGCGGGGGTCGACAAACGTACATGAACCCAAATCCTAATTTACCTTTCAATCTTTAAGCTCATTTGTCTTCCAAAATGATTCACCCTCAACTTACTTTTGGTTTCATCGTGATTGTTTCTACGCGGAACCGGCTCAATAAACACTCAACAACTACTTTTAGTTACGCGCGCGCGTGCGCCATGTAGTCATATTTTCTCGCAAAATGGAACCATCTGTTGTAAAATGGAAGCAAATAAATCATAACACCTCCAACACACTTTGGGAATCTGAAGTGGATTCCGTCCGCCCGTCCGGCCATCCGGTCGGTTTATTGACGGTCGCAATCATAAGTACGTCTACCACCATTATTCCGGTGAAGTTGGTTGCTGGTTATTTATTGGAGTCTGTTTAGGATCGGATCCAAATTTGTCTGCGGTTCGGGGTGTGCAGGAGGAGATGCTTTTGCTGAGATTGCTGTACCTAGGTATGAACAACTTTTTTGAATAGGTAGGTAGGCTTTCAACACCCAGCCAAGCCGCCCCCCCGGTTCCTACAGTTGAGCGTGGTGATTCGGTTATGATGGTTTGTTTACTACCGGAATTACTATTGCAACCACTAAACGAAGGTAAGAGACTGATGTGTAGTGTAGGTACAATGCTGCTGATTGAGATGTCAATGTGAAGTGAAGTGCTTTTTCACGGTTGATTTCGAGTTGTTCATGCGCGAGTTGTGAACGTGTGGAATTTGTGAAGGGTTGTAATTAATGCAAGTCAGTGGGTTTTCAGTTGGATATTTGCTGGGAAGTGGAATAACGATGGGCACACTTGACAAACGATGAGAATGCAATCGAACAAGTTATGATTTAGTTCCGGAAGAGGCAAGACACCAAACTTGCTTTGAAGAATTTCAACGTTATGTTGCTGGTAATCAGAACGAGTTGCTCATTGAGAACTGCAGCAAAGTATTTACTGAAAACTTAGTGCAGTATACCTAACATAAATGTTTTATACCTCATATTCACAAGCTCGCACGTTTCCTTTAAGTGAAGTAAGATCGCCTCCTATTTAGCATAACTTGAATGCACAATAAAACGGTTCTCCAAGATCATTCGCACGCTTGTTCCGCACATGGTGACATATCTCCAATCTCCGTGTTCCCGTTACGTAGAGACCCCCTCGTAACAAACGGAGAGTTTATGTAATTCTATAAACCTCTTGCTTACTTTTGTCACCGCTGCCATGCCATCCTCATCATCTCGTTGTTGGCCAGCAGAAGATTTCCCGCACAACTCGATGCAAGAAGTTGAAAAGACGCATATCGCATTTGTGTGCAGTTATGTGGCGGCTGTTACATCAGCATGACAACCTTTTTGTGCCCTTGTCCCACTGGGTAAAAAGTTGATGTTTCCGCCAACAAACAAAGGGAAACACAAAACATTGAAAGCCTTCCAGCCATCCAGCTAAACCAGTTGAATCCCGGACGGACAACGCCGTCGGGGACGACGGATAAAAGTGCTCACCTATGCAGCTCATCTTCTTTCGAGATGGTTGGCAGCTACAGTACCTTCTGCAGTGCGAACAATGGCTATCGCGTTTCGTTTATCGCAACTTAACTATCGAAAGAGATTTTTCAGCGTGATTCCAGTAACGAGCCAACAAGCTAAGTAAGAGTTGTATCAATTCTTCTCTCGTTAATCACTTGACAAAGGGTTTCGCTATATGATGGGGCTTGTTTCAATGTGCTTTGCTAAATGAGGGAAATGTCTTTTATTTGTAACCATAAATATTTAATCTTTTGAGTTTCGGCTCCGCGAAGCGCAGTACGCCTTTGAGCATCAAAAAGATTATGGTAAAAATGCCAGGACATGTTCAAAATTGATCTAAAACTCGGAGAATATGAGTAAATACGCAAGAAAGTAAGGCCTAGTTGTGTACATTCCTTGTTTTCGTCGTCCTTTGAATTGGATGACCAGCCCATTGGAGTCTGCCGTATTAATGCACTGTTTAATTTCTTATTGCATAAATTGCTCTTCATTACTTCAAATCTAATTTTCCCATTCTTTTCTTTTTTCATCCTTTTCCATTTCAGTTTTGCTCGTCACGTGTTTCGCCCTCGAAACCGGAGGACCACTACCGGGCCGTGTGCCGTGCGTTGGCCACCGAAACCCTAGAGTTAAGAACGTTCCTACAGCGGGTGTGCCAGGGCGATGCCGAAGTGCTCCGGCTCAAGGCCCAGGCGGAAACGTCGGGCAAGGTGCTGGAGAAGATCCACTTCAACGACTGGGTGAGTACCACTTGTGGGGTCGATTTTATTTTGATACAATGTGCATGTACAAAAGGTGGGCGCGGCGCAATGCAATGGGCGGAATTACCAAACGTCACTCACTCGCACATTGATAAAGATCCTCTTGGGGCGGTACCGACTTATTAAATATGTTTGACCAATTAAACGCCCATTAAATGTTTATATTGAAGCTCTATATCAATGAAACGCTGTCGTCAGTCGTCATCATCGTCTTCGTCGTTGTCAATTCAATAAAAAATTTTACCTCGATGAGTTGATACTGCTAATCTCTCCCTTCTACGAAGAAAGTTTTGGGGGTGAGTATCCGTTTCTGTGTACGGAGAGACAAATCCATATAAAAATCAGCGTGGTATGGTTCATGCAATAGGAATCCTAAATTTAGAATGTAATTTTCACTCACTATACCTTAGATTTGCAGCGGTTATTCAAGTCTACACAATTATAAAATGTTTGATCTTATCACCTGTAACAAAAAAAACTCCATCATATCGCACACATTATTTCATCAGTTTATAAATTTACAGCTTGCTCTTAGTATGAAGCTCGCATTCCATGAGACAAGAATTTCTTCAATGTAAAAATCAGTACAATAGCAGAGACATTTTTTGCTGTGTACATACACAATTAAAAAATGTTACAGCATATAACCTCTAGCAAAGGGACTCCGTCATATCACACACATTTTCTGTTTAAAAAATTACAGCTTGTTCTCAGTATGAAACATGTATTCAACATTACATACAATAAATTCTCTAATGTGAAATTCAGCGAAGTAAAATAAAAATTTGTATGCAAAATTTATTACGTCAGGTATAATATTCAGAAATTTTTGCTGTGTGTTAGAACTCTAACCGATTACTTGACCAATCTAATACATATGACGATAATGTAATTTTGCATGACATGCAATTTACATTCACGCTAAACTTAATTCACACGGCGCACTTAATCATAGGTTCTAAAAGATGAAGTTTTAAGATTGTCAAAAATGACGGGAGTATTGATGCACGTTAAAATGATTTGGCCACAAGTCAATTCTAATAGTTTGTTGAACTAATATATACATATCGGAGTCACGATCTGGTTTCTGGCGAAATAAGTCTCTGGTTGATAGCAAAATTTCAGTTGAATATCTGGCGAGACCCTGAGAACCTCTGTGTTTTGATCCCTAAAAGACTGCTATGATTTTTTTTGTTAAATATTCATTTTGAAAGATTTCTAGAGAGTTTAAAATTTAAAAAAAAAATATTTCAAATAGTTCTGTTTACAGACCTTGAAAATACCTCTTGAAATATCCCAGAAATTCCCAGAAAAATAGTAACATAGATCCAGCATGATTTGTAATGAATTATTTTAAAGGGGAATAACATGTACCTTGAAAATAATGGTCATATTCCTTTTGAATTTCTTAAACGAAAATTTAAAATATGTTCCAACATTCATTCTTAGATTTTCGGTAATGAGGATATCCTTGATAGATTGATTTTTTTTCTATCCAATGAGTTCTTTGGCATTCTTTGGAAATTCATTAAAGATTTGATTGTACACTTCACATTGCTCTCAGTCATTCAGGTTGTTGGTCGATTCAATAATTGAGTATTTTTCATCAAATTCATTCAGAACTGTCGCGGTGCACTGAGCAAGGCTTCTCGATGCACCAAGTGCTCCGCGGTGCACGATCTGAAAACCCCTGTTCTAATTCATATTTACGGTAAGTGTAGTTTCCAGAATTACATTTTGCGTACACATATTAATATTTTTCATCAATTTAGCAGAAATATAAACAAAATAAAAATTCAATATCATCTGAATTACATCTAAGCGAGGTGAATATGCTCAAATTTACTCTGGGTGGGGTTTTTAACGATCAATGATACATTTGTTTTTAAGGGCCCATATAGCCGAGGCGGTAAAGGCACGGGTATTCAGCATGACCATGCTGAGGGTGACGGGTTCGATTCCCGGTCGGTCCAGGATCTTTTCGTAAAGGAAATTTCCTTGACTTCCTTGGGCATAGAGTATCTTCGTGCCTGCCACACGATATACACATGCAAAATGGTCATTGGCAGAGGAAGCTCTCAGTTAATAACTGTGGAAGTGCTCATAGAACACTAAGCTGAGAAGCAGGCTTTGTCCCAGTGAGGACGTTATGCCAAGAAGAGAGGAGAGGATACATTTGTTTTATTATTTGGCACTCACATTTCGTTAACAGCAATGTGTAATGAGGGCATATATATTCAATTTTAGTCGTAGTGTGGAAATAGCGCAGTCATTTTTTTTTCATAAAAAGCGTTTGATACTGAAATGTTGTTTCTCAAATTTTGTGAGGGGGGTTTGCTTTTACACAATTTTTTCACTTCAAAACTTTCACGAACATTTTGGGTTAAAATCTGACTAGTAGGAGTGTTCTGGAATTTCAGAAATATTTGCAATTGAAAGCAGAAGCCGTAAAAGCAGGCCTTCCCAACCTTTCGAGATCGCAAGCCGCAGGTTAGACGCCCTTTCAGATGGTGGGCTAGAAATTCAAATTTGGTAATCGGTAAATTTTAATTCCATAAGAAATCTGCCTTTGATCAGTCAAATAGCATCATTGTAGGAAAAAAAAGAAGAATACTCGAAAAATTATCATCTTTGCGTTTTATGTACGTACATTTCCATGACAAATTTGTTCCCAGCCAACAAATTGATTCACATAACCATGCTACAACTGTTCTAAGTGAACTCTTATCCGTCCAAAACACATTGTATAAGATGCACCAAATATGCTCTATTCGCACAAATTTGGAGGCCATATACGTACATTTTGAGAAAACCACTTTGAGTTATACAATTTCAGGTGAATTCATTTGGCATGTAATATAACTTCGTATTATAACTTTGCTTGGCAATATATATAATTTCATTTTGGCTTGTTCAAATAAAAAACAAGTTTTCAAGCCTCGATTTTTCAACCTGCAGCTTATTAAGCAGATACCCTACCACTGTGTCAATCACCGACTGTTGGAGGATGTGAAATTTAAGCAATTATAAACAATTAGAAGGTTGGTCTGATTGGCTACATGTACCAGTATTGGGTGATAAAACTGTGCATTCAAACCCAGCCAAACAAATTGGTTGATGTTACTCTGTCGCAACCCAGTAATGCGGATATTTATTCGATCAAAAAAAATGTTTAAAATGCACAGATTTGCTCTATCCGTAAAAATTAAGGAGGTCATACGTGCATATTAACAACATCATTTTGAAAAATATAATTCTAGGCGAATTCATTCGGAGTATTATATAATTTCAAATATAACTTGGTTTGAGCCTTTATATGATTTCGTTTTCACAAACAATAAAACAACAACAAGTCGTGTCCGACTCTTGTTAAAAAGTGTGAATATTAGTAAAAAAAGTGATAAAAATACAAGCAAAGTATGAAATATATTTTGTTTTTTTTTCGTAAATCCTTTAATTATGCTGACGTCAAGCTGTGCAGCAGAAACTGATTGCAAAACCGTTCAGGGAACGTGAGAAAAATCCTCTAGAACAGCGCACCTGGTGATCCGCGATAAGGCTGGAATGGTATTTGCAAAGGCTGCTCTGGAGCTGCCAGTAGAACATTCAGGTAGGTGAATGTAATGAACTCGCCTGCATCTGCACTTATGTGATTTAAACGATGCGCCTAGTGAAATAGTCTTTATTTTCATCATCCACTGGCTCTCCAATTACATCCCCTTGCCGTATAATTTCATTTTTACAAATATGAACCCATATATAATCTCGCATTAGAGATTACAATAGAGTCGCAACAAATGCATTTGAAGTTGTTGAAGAATGTCAAGTTGAAGTTGTATAAATGTTAACGCAAAGTTGAAGTTACTAATGCTGCCAAATGGAATCCGATGAAATTGTGAGATTCTTATACGATTCCACCTAATTTGATATTGCACCTTATATAATTCTAACTTATTTTGTTCATTAATGTAACTTAAGACTAACATCGTTATACGACTACTGGTTTGCTGGGTTATGTTTATGTGGTTAATTTTCGGTTTCTTTAAATTTTGTGTTTTATTCTGAATTTCTTGTCGAGTCCTGTTATTAAAATTAACTGGAATATTTCAATGTTTCGTATGTGTTTATTAGTTTTTCCAGATGTTGTATATTCTGAAATAAACTTCTGAAGCTCTACACTTATATTTTCAGATCTCATGTTTATTTCGGATGCTCGTAAACTTGACACATTTTTAATTATGAATTTCAAATAACTCAACGTACATATGTACAGATGGGTAAATTATTGGTTAAATTGGAAAAGAAATCCACGGCTCAGGTGAGATTTGAACTCACGACCCTTATTGGCTAGACAAGTGTTTTACCAACTAAGCTACCGAGCCAATTAATGACCCGGCAACTTAGTTGTCATAAGGTTCAATTCTAATCTCATCGATCTATATCATCTTCTCCTAAACCCCAAATATAACCAACGTTAAGTTATTTGAAATTCATAATATTAGCGAAAATTTGCACTTTGAGTGAGTCGTTTTCGAGCATCTACCTCTACGTAGTTATCCGTCGTATCAAACAGAATGCGAACGACGCGTTTGATCGCTTTCCAGGTAGCAATTGTTCTTCCTCTACAAGTGGTTGGGGAAGCGGTGCCTGTACGATGGGCAAACAGTTTCAAACAATAAACAAATCGCTTTCGCTCTTCGTAATGTACAACAGAGATGGTTATAGGGTATCGCGCCACTTGGGCGGTGGCTTCTATATTCGTCTGTTTTCCACTATAACTCAGTCAATTTTGAACCAATTGACTTGAAATGTTGTACACGGGTAGATACTATACCTATCTCACCACATTCCAAAAGTTGTGTCAATTGGTTCAAATTTGACTGAGTCATAGTGGAAAATAGACGAATATAGAAGCCACTGCCCAAGTGGCGCGATTCCCTATTTGCGGTTTAGAGGAAGATGATATAGATCGATGAGATTACAGTCGACTCTCCACATGTCGATGTTCTACATCTCGATATCTCTCCCTATCTCGATGGTTTGGTCGGTCCCTTCAATCTGCATACATTTTATCTTTCTATATGTCGATATTTCCTTATCTCGATATCTCTCTATCTCGATGTGATCTCGTTCGTTTTTGTTCAAGATTTTCTCTCCATATGTCGATATGCCCGTTTTTACAGGTTGCTAGATCTAGTTTCTTAGGTGCAAAACATTCTGTGAATGTGAAGTGACATCTGTTTGTTGACGGGTTTTCCTAGTTACGCACGATTTTTCAATCTAGTGTGCATTACAAAATTGTTCTTGAGTTCGATCTCTCCCTATCTCGATGGTCCCTTCACTATCGAGATATACAGAGTCAACTGTATAATTGAACCTTATGTCAACTAAGTTGCCGGGTCATTAATTGGTTCGGTAGCTTAGTTGGTAAAGCAATGGTCTAGCGAATATTTGAAATTCATAATTGACCACACGGATTGGTATTATCGAAAATTTGCACTTTGAGTGAGTCACGTTTTTAAATTATTTATTTTTTTATTTTTTCATTTATTTTTTTTATTTATTTTTTAATATCGCCGTTGAAAAACATAAATTTGTCTTTGAATTCCTGTTGAAATCTAGAAGCTACTACTATAATATCGAAACTTTGAAATGTTAGCTAGGATTAACCCTCTAATACCCAAATTTTTGATTTTGATCTAAATATCATTTTTCGTCATCTAAAATCGATTTAAACAAGTTTTGGAATATGATTCTTTTTAATTCTCGATTTCATGAATTTCAGTTTTTGATTTTTCTAATTTTTATTTTTGAACATCCCCACACTTTTATATTTTTCCTGGAAGCCAATTTGGGGAACGGATTTTTTGAGATATATATAAATTTAAGATGGCGGCCGAAATCAATATGGCCGACCAAACTTTTTATAACTGCAAAGAGTACCTCTATCTTTTCTCTTTTCAACAACATTTAGTTTTCAAGTGGTGTCTGGCGAAACTTTCGAGTTATAACGGTTTAAATGAGCCAACAATTGACCAAAATCGGGGGGTCCGCCAAAATGCTTGTGGCTCTAACTAACGGGGGGTTCACCAATTTGATTAACCAAATGCATTTTCCTTACTTTTTTGGGGAGGACTTTCAGAAAATCGCCACCTTAAACATTTTTGAAGACATGGTGTAAATAGTGTGACGGTCTCAGCGAGAGTTACCCATTTGTAGGAAAACTAGTAGGTAGATACCGGAGGAATTGTCTGGTGGGGTTTTTTAGCAGATTTCTTGGAGGCACAGATGTCTCTTTCAGAAATATTCTCATAAGGTAAATCACCAATTATTGTACACCTCACAAGAATAGCATTTCGTGTGCAACAATTGGCGAGTTTTTAAGCCATGCAACAAGTGGCAACTTATCCTACTAGTTGACACAAGTTTGCGAAGAAATCCAAAGACTAGGACAGGAATTTCTGGTAGTAACTCTATCGAATGCCATCAATAATTGATGGTATTTATGGCTTATTTATGGAAATTTTTGATTTTTTTCAATTTTGACTACCGTCAAGGCGCCATTCACCGTGGGGGCTCCATTCACCGTGTGCCTTCGAATATTTTTTCATTATTTCCATATTATGATTGAATGATATGACAAATTCCCTTCAATTGCACCAATACAACACTAATGTATTGTTACCATGTCAAAACGCTCATTAAAAACATTTAAAAGTATCATTTTGACACTAAACTGCGTTTACATGAAGCGGGTTTCTGCTCGTTCACTGCATTCATAGTGAAAAATCGAAAACTGCGCTAAGGTGATTTAAGCGATAAACTAAATGTAGTAACGTTTTTATTCCACCAAGAAGCAATTAAATTCACATATCAGGTATGTATTTTGCATTACCGAAGTAAGTTTAACAAGAAAGTACGATTACTCGTACTTTTTAATTGAAACAAAAAGGCACGGTAAATGGGTACCCTAAAAATCAATGGTCTCCATTCACCGTGCCCCATATTGTCCCATATATCTAGAAAAAATCGAAAATTTAAACATTCGTTTTTCTAATAAAATCTTGCAAGTTATTACTTGAAATGCATTTAAATGAAGAAAATTCCCTTGGCTGGGTTGTTTTGATCATTTTTAAACAAAGTAGAATAAAATTTCTCATACACGGTGAATGGGTCCCTACTACCATGGTGACCTACCACGGAATTAGGCGACCCTACTACCCTTTACTAATTGTACTATATCACCAAATTTTGTGAAAAATTTTCTACTTCTGTGGATATTGCTTCAATTTTAACCTATAATAAAGGCAATTAAAAGCGGCACCAACAATGTTTATGAGACTGGTGTCAAATGACAGCCCTTATTTGCCCCGAATCCTTTTAAATCCACGGTGAATGGTGCCTTGACGGTAATTGAATTTTTGAAAATTTTGATAAATTCGTGATTGCTAATTTTGGAAAATATGCCAGTTAATCTTCTCAGAGGATATATGGCAGCGCACATAACATATCCTGGACGATTTTTTTAAATGTAAGCAAGTTTTAAATAAGGAAATATGTTAAGGAAAAAAAAACTTTACGACAAATATATATTCTTCGAGAAGGAGTTTCGCCATCGTTGATATATTTTTTGAAGAACTTCCTAGAAAACTGTTTTGGTAAACTTTTGAAATCATATAATAAGACCTTCTGATGAACATTCTAGTTCTAGTTCTATCTGATAATATCGTATTTTCATATCAAATCTGTTTAAGTATTCTTGAAGAATTTGCTGATGAAGTTCACGAAAGAATTTTGGTCAACATCCAGAACTTCCTGATACAATCGTATTTTAAAAATAGTTCTGGAGAAGTTCCTCATAAATTCTTGCAGGAATTTTTGGAAACATTATAGAAAATTCGGAATTGACTTTTGGTAGAATTTTGAAAATATCTTCTTGATTGTTGCAAGGAACTCGTCAATAATCCTTTATTAGAAATTTCTACTTTTTCATGAAATAGGGGTAAAAAACAGATGATTTAAGCACCGATTGTTTCATATTTTTTGTTATCATGCATATGGTCACTACTAACAAAATATGCAAAAAATAGCGCTTTTAAGCTCTGTTTTCGATAGGATAAAAATGGAAGCATTTTGCTTAAGATGGGTTTCGCTCCCCTAAATCACACGTTTCAAGATTTTTGATGAACATTTTCACAAAAAAAAGTATGTAAGGGCCCCCCTCTAGGTTCCCCAATAAGTTCAGCCTTTACCAAACAAACATTTCCATTCTTCTTCCTTCTCTTCTTCTTCTTCTTTTTGTTCTTCTTCTTCTGTATGGCTCTACGTTCCCACTGGAACTTCGCCTAGCCCTTTTCAACTTAGTGTTCTTTGAGCACTTCCACAGTTATTGATTGAAGGGCTTTCTTTGCCTGTCATTGCATGAATTTCTATATTGTGAGGGAAGCACAATGATATGCTATGCCCAGGGAGTCGAGAAAATTTTCCCCACCGGAACGGGAATCGAACCCGCCGTCTCCGGATTGGCAATCCATACCCTTAACCACTACGCTAACTGGAGACCCGAACAAACAAACACTCTCATCAGATTTTTTTTTATAATTTAAGTATGCAGTATTTCTGCTGAAAATTTCGCTGCTTTTATTTGCCTGAATTTCGACCGTATAATCCTCCACATTTCAAGGAAGTCCGGAAAACGATAACACCAAATTATTTTTTCTTCTGTCTGTATGTGAGCTTTTAAATTCTACTTAATTTACTGAGTTTTTTTAGTATCTGTATGGTCCCTGAAAAAAAAAACTAAAAAAGCCTAAATTTGATGAAAAAACGAAAGAACTAACTTAAGATTTACTGCAATACAGTCGAACAAAACGGGCGCCTAACATTTTGAGATTGCCGGATCTTATATTGAAATAGTATGTAGTTAACCAACTCCAATAGAAAACGTCCGCGCATTTCAAAAATAGTAATCACACAAGTGATAAATTAATCGCTACCTTCAGTGACGCGGCCCGAGATAATGCCCGGTTGTCTTAAAACAAGTCGACCTACGAACGATGATAGACTCTCAATTCCATCCGCAGCAGCAATAGCAGCGGGTAATTCCAGTAGCACACACGTTTACTGCCCACAGCTTGGAGCTCTCCTAAAAAAGTCGATCTGGGTGCGGTTAGTAGCTATCCAGCTAGTAGCTATGTGGTGCAATTCCACTCAGTGTCTTTCTCCTAATAACCACCACCGGTAGCAGCTCTAGCCAGAGGCAGCTCAGCACTACCCTAGTGTCTACCCCGATAAACACGAGTCAGACTTCTGCAGGCACCCCATATGAGAGTGCGCCGGAGTGGAGCTGTCCGACCACATGAAGTTTTAAGTTTTTACAAGCATACACTGGGCAATCGTACCCATAAACTAGAGGCGCCTCTCAAACGATAGGGAGGATTATGCGCCACCGCTACCATCACTGCCTCCACCGCTAGTAGGTTAGACTAGCTCTAGCTCTAGGTAAAAGTGACAGTTTTCAGCGAACTTAATTGCATGTTATTAGGGATTAAGCTAGTTTTGCACGATCGTTTCGAGTTGTAACACACATGGCATGGTATGGCATGACAAGACATTTGGAGCTGAGCTAATTGCGATACGAAACGAGAGCAAATCGGTTGCTAATTTGGAGAATGGCACTTACGGACTAGAATTGACCGGGTGATTTTGAAAAGTGGCATTCGGTATCGGTATAGTAGGTGCAACTTCGTGTGGTTCGGTAAACATAGTTGAGAAAGCCACATCTATGTGTGTCTCGTTGAACGTTGCCCTTGCAAGGCCATACGTAGGAATTTCATGCGCCAAAAACTTGGTGATCAGTCATTCAGTTCAGATACATTTCCCATGCCCTAGAAATGCCACATCTTTGACCTGATCTAACGCACAGTAGTGGTTACATGTTATAACACATTTGGCTGAGAGTCCAAATGGCACGTGAAACAATCTTGCTCATACAATACCAAACTGAAAATCAGACTTAGTCCCAGTGGAGACGTTACGCCATGAAAAAGAAGATATCCTTTCGCCGTGCATACTGACTCGACAGTATTTAATAAAGTTTTACAAATATTATAGATAATAACTTGTCTACCTGCTCATCGAAAGATACACTTAAGTTGCGTCCATACAATGGAATAATTCAATGCCATCCTAGAGCAATTTATATCCAGCTCACTGCAACCATTCAAAATGCACATTTAAATGTTAGTGGTTCATATTTTCACCTTACTGGTTCAAAAAACCGCAGTCGAAACGGGCGCCTAATTAAGACCGCTGCGCCGCCACAGAGAAGTCTTGGCGGAAGACGCGTGCGGCGCATGTCCGGCTCAAGGTACACAGCTGTACAAAGCGCATCATCACGTCGTCATCCATTAAGCGGATATAAATGGTTCAACATTCGTCGAAATGCACCGTAAACAAACAACTCGTTTCGATAGTGCGACTCATAAAGCACGGAACTTAAGAAGGCGGTTGGTCTGCTTTTAGCTGGGACGATTAAAATTCGGTAGCGGTTGCCGAATAAGCATTAATCCTATAACAACCCAGTAAACGGTAGCTAGCTCGAAAGAGATCTGAAATTAAGCTTGCAGCCGATGAAAACAATGAAAAATGACCGGCTAAAGTTTTGATTTAGCGACGTGATCAAAGCGTGGGTTAAATGACTGCTCGCGTGTACTGTTTGGTAATCTTGTATACGGTATACAGGGGATACTCAAAATAACTGGGACAGGTAAAATTTTCACTTTTCAAAAAATGTTCAACTCGCTGTAACTTTTCGAAAAGGGCATCAAATATTCTCAAATTTTTACTGTAAGTTCATCAACTAGTTGTGTATCAGTGGTTCAAATTTGGAAAATATCGGGCTATTCTACACGAAGAAATAAAGGTTCTAGAAAAAGGTATAATTATTCGATAGCCAACTTTGAGCTGTTATATCTCCGGATTAAATTAACCGAATGCAATAAAATTTTGATCATTTATGAGTCATATAATGAGCTATTAAAAACATTTGACTAAACTTAAAATTCTTCACACGAAAGAAAATTATAACGATTAGATAATTTTTCTAATATAACACCAATTTATCCAAAACTTCATCATCGTTTCAAAATTCGAGATAGTAATTATAGTTCATTTAAATTCCCTCTAATTGACTTCAATATGAAAATGTTTTGAAAGAAAGTAACTAAATAACCGGCATTAAATTGAAAAAGTAATGGGATGCATATGAAAAATAGATAAATTTACTAAAAAAACATAGAATAAATGAAATCTCTATAACTTTTTTTCTTGTTCATAATTTCAAATTAAGTCAACTGTTTTTCAAAGTTCATTATATTAGTCATAAATGAACAAAATTTCATTGTATTCGGTTCATTGAATCCGGAGATATAACAGCTCAAAGTTGGCTGTCGGATAAATATACCTTTTTCTAGAATCTTTCTAACTTCGTGTAGAATGCCCGGGTAGAGGTGAATATCATAATCATATCTCAAAACGATCAAATTTTGATGTCATATCTTAATATGATATTGATAAGATATTCAAAAAGTTGTCAAATATCTGCTCAGTATCTCATCGTGATATGATTTCAAAATTAGTACTTAATTTGATCTTTGGAAAGCCTTGTGCAATCCGCTGTATAAATGCCGAAATTTCTCAACATTGCACATGAAAACTATTTCAGTTTTCAACTTTCATTGTGCGCCGTCCCCAAATAACATAACGCTTCAGGAGATAGGGGTTTAATAAATTAAGTAACGCTTCAGGGGAATAGGGAATACAGCTAAGCGTTACGACCCATACAAAAAAGTTGGAGTTATCATACAAAAACACATTATGGCGGCCGCCAGATCCTAATGAGCCGACCATCGAGTTCAAATATGTCGAATTTAGCGTTACGTAATAAATAGATGTTCCCTTATGTCCACCACAAATTTTACAAACGATCACTGGGACAAAAAGGAAGTACAAGTTGCCTTCATTTTCAATAAGCGGGTTTATAGATGTGGGTTGCGGATCACCAGCCAATTTGGGAGCTTTATCGATCCGCTAAGCAAAAAATAACCATTTCGAAAAACGGACCATTTGATTCTGGATTCAACAAATTGCGTAGTGATTCTGCTTCGGGTATACGAACAGACGACAGTCGTGACGACTACGATCTTCCAAAGCTTTTCTGGGCGACAGTTCACAATAGGGCACGTTCAGTGAAGTACTAGATTTTTAACTGATTGTTTATGGCTAGAAGGTGAATTCTCTGTTTTTTGCAACGAAATTATGCAAAAAGCGTGGGTATTATGATATAATGGAGAAAACAATAACACAGTTGCTCAAACTGCATTAAATTAGGCAAGGAATGATGATAGCCACGCGTCTTGAGTAACTTCATTGCAGAAATGGAGAATTTATCTTCTCACCATACAAAAATTCAGCTCATTACACAAATTTAGTACTTCACTGAATGCGTCCTATTGGTGAAAATTCGTCCTGTTCTAGGCGCAAAATAAACCAAACATGTTTCTACATATGTCGTTTTTAAAGTGTGGATCACTAGCCTTGTTAACAATTCAGATAATAGGCATAATATCTGAAATCATCTAGAGAAAAGTACTCTTAGTTTAGGAAAATATGAAATTCCCAATCGAGCCTTAATTCATTTTTATTTTCCATACTATCGCTCCAGTTTGCAAATTTTGGGTGGAAACTGTATAAATAATCTGCAATAGAACATTTATCATTGGAAAATCTGAAAAATACAGCCTAAGATCAAAATTAGCTCTTCACATTTCCATCTGCAACATCCAGAAATCGAAAGATCTGAAAATTACTGCTCAAGATCAAAATCAGTTCTTTTGCACATTCATCCATAACATCCGAAAATTGTAAGATCTGACAACTACTATTCAAGATCAAAATTAGTTCTTTCACACACTCATCTACAACATGGCTGGACCAAACCAACACAGCTACCATGAGCCGCAAATACCCTGGAAAACGTAGAACTTGATGCTCTTGTTGTCTTCTATTTTCAGATATGGGTCGTAGTGCAGTGGTAATGCCACTGCTCATAAATCACAAGGTCATAAGTTCGATTCTGGTCGCGGCCATTTTTATATTTTTTACTCTAATCCATCTGTCAGATCATTTTATGATATTGGTTTGATGTGCTACAGCTCAGATCTCCCCAGATATTAGTCTGATCTTATAATATCAAAATGAGATATTATTATGTTCTTCCCCACACTAATTTTTGATCTTATTTTTGATCTTTTATCTCTTATGTCAAACATACCAATAGCTAATTATGATCTTGAGTACTTCACTAAGGAATATCAAATGATGATATTGTTCTGATTTTTACTTCTACTCGGGTGGCCCGATCTTTTCCAAATTTGAACCACTGATACACAACTAGTTGATGAACTTACAGTAGAAATTTGAGAATATTTGATGCCCTTTTTGAAAAGTTACAGCGGTTTGAATATTTTTTGAAAAGTGAAATTTTTACCTGTCCCAGTTATTTTGAGTATCCCCTGTATACGGCCTTGCAAGGGCAGTCTTAAGGAGTGTATCGTAAAGTAGTTGAAAATGTTTACAATAGCCTTAACAATAGTTTAATACAACTTTTAAGTAATTTTATTTTTGGAGATACTGTATAAATCATTGAAAAAAGAAATGGCTTTTATGATTTCCTAAAAATGTTCTCTTAACTGGGGTTTTAACCTAAATTACTGAACACACATTTTTAAATTTTTGCACAACTTCTTAAAAACTGAAATTGCGAAAAAAGTTCGATAATGTTCGAAAATTGTTTAATTTTTTGTGCAAATATAATAAGGCGAAGAATCTTCATGATATAGGCATTTTTTTTTTCAAGTAAAACCTCCACTGCATTTAAGCGCAATTCTTAAAAATGAAATAAGGCCATTTTTGAGGAACACCTTTTTCCTATGCTGCTCCAAATCATGTTTACGCAAATAAAAAATACATAAAATGAAAAATTTGAATTTTCCAAAATAGAGGATGTTTTTGCCTTTCTCGTACACTAAGTGTACTGGAAAGGCTATATGTTCACTCCAAAAATGACTTTTTGATAGAAGGCCCGGAGGGTCGAGTCACATATACCAATCGACTCAGCTCGACGAATTGAGGTGATGTCTGTGTGTGTGTATGTGTGTGTGTGTGTATGTGTGTGTACAAAAAACTCACATCACTTTTTGGCAGTAAACCTCAACCGATTTTAATGACCGACGGTTCATTCGACGCGGCATATAGTCCCATTGTTTCCTATTGAAAATGGTTCGGATCGGTCCAGCCGTTCCGGAGTTATGGCCATTTAGGTGTTCCGGATCGGTACCTCTAGGAGGGACCAGACATGAAAATGCAACAAACCCATGCATACTTACCTTACCGGTCAGGCTAAGGCCGGGGTGGCCTCTGCTGTACATAGTACCCGCCTCCATTCCACTCGGTCCATGGATGTTTGTCTCCAGTTCCGCACTCTGCGTAGGGTCCGCAGATCGTCCTCCACTTGGTCGACCCACCTAGCTCGCTGCGCTCCACGTCTTCTTGTACCGGTCGGATGACTCTCGAGAACCATTTTAGTCGGGTTGCTATCCGACATCCTGATGACGTGACCCGCCCACCGTAGCCTCCCGATTTTCGCGGTATGGACGATGGTTGGTTCTCCCAGCAGCTGATGCAGCTCGTGGTTCATTCGCCTTCTCCAAGTCCCGTCTTCCATCTGCACTCCGCCGTAGATGGTACGCAACACCTTCCGTTCGAAAACTCCAAGGGCGCGTTGGTCCTCTGCACGTAGGGTCCATGTTTCGTGCCCATAGAGGACGACCGGTCTAATCAACGTTTTGTAGATGGTTAACTTCGTGTTACGGCGAACTTTATTCGATCGTAGAGTTCTGCGGAGTCCAAAGTAAGCACGATTTCCTGCCACAATGCGCCTCTGAATTTCTCTGCTGGTGTCGTTGTCGTCGGTCACCAGTGAGCCCAAGTACACGAATTCTTCAACCGCCTCGATTTCATCACCGTCGATATGAATTCGGGGTGGCGGGCGCGGTGATTCCTCCCTGGAGCCCTTTGCCATCATGTACTTTGTCTTCGACACATTAATGACTAATCCGATTCGCCTGGCTTCCCTCTTTAGTCGGATGTACGTTTCCGCCATCGTCTCAAATTTACGAGCAACAATATCAATATCATCGGCGAAACCAAGCAGCTGAACGGATTCGTCGCGTGGGTCTTTGCCGATTGTATCGAGTCGTATTTTCTCCTATGTTATTCGCAATGGGGATTTTTACGGGTGGCTTATTGGGCCTACGCCAACACTCCTGTCTCGCCGGAGGGCCATCGTGCCAGTTCTGTTTAACGTCCCAACCAACACTGGGACGACCACGCTGATGGGGCTACCACCTTGGATCTAGCTGGGCGTGGTGCAGCGTTTCTTACTCAGCCGCTGGATGCCAGAACAGACGCTGTTTGAGCCGCACCTCCTTGGTGAACAGACACTCGGATCGTACCTCCTCAATCTAGCTGAAGTCAGAAGGACAACAGTGCCCAGGCTGCGCTACCAGCTAAGCACACAACTCTTAGCTGGCGGTCTTTGTCATCGTTTGACCCGTGGAAGCATGAGGTAGGAACTTGTGAGGACCAGAGCTATATTGGACGCTCTCCTTATCGACTCACCGTTTTGCAGCCCAACAGCCCAACAGTGTTTCCAACACAGTCATGTGCGGCATGGGTGTTAACCAAAAATGAGAGTTTTTATTTTAGAGAGATTTTCAAGTTATAGCCAGTTTGAGACAAGCAAAGTAAAAAACATCTAAAGTTAATTACTACTAAAAATGTGTAGGCCGAACACATTTTTGAGCATAGCCGTTTTTGCGTGATGGTCAAACTTATCGTAGCTTTTTAACCCTCATTCGAAAGTTTATTTATTTTCTATCAAAAACAGATCTTTTAATATAATGGTTTAGTTAAATATCTTCGTTTTCTACAGAATTTAAGCACGAAAATCTTGTTTTGCCTTTCTCGTGCACCGAAGTGTACTGAAAAGCTATATGCTCACTATATGGCTATATGGTGTCTCAAAATTCAAGATGGCGACAAAAACTTCAAGACGGCAGCTGTTTAATGGATGTTTACGCTGATTACGTATCTGATATGGGGAAGAAGTCTTGAATTTTCAAGCTGCTGGGCATAAATCCTAATTGGCGACTCAAAATTCAAGATTGCGGCTGTTGTTTAAGAGTTCAAGGCTCAAAAATCAAAAACCAGATAAATGATATGATCTCTGATGCCATGAAATGGATTTCTGTTGAACGTATGAAAGTACGATATTCATCAACATGTCACTTGAGTTGTGTTGAAATGTGTTTTCGAAGGCACGAGAAAGGCACCATCACCGCTAGGTGGATTAATTAGGGTTTTTATTTTATGGACGAGTAAGTTAGAGCAAAAAATGGAATTTTATAACCTTTTAAGATATTAAAATCAGAGCTTCAAAGTTTGACCAAAATATACACGTTTTTTAGAATGGACAATTTTGCAAGGTACACCAGGGCAAGTTGAAACGGGTGGGGCAAGATGAAACAGCGGGATAACATGATGTTTTCTAATGATGATAAACAGTTTGATCGTCATAACACAATGTTTTTGATTCAAACAATCTTTTAGCGAAGGAAAAATTTCCAAATTGTATTGAAATCTATTTCAAAACATCGTGTTTGATCTTGCCCCACCCGTTTCAACTTGCCCCGGTGTACCTTAGCTATAAGAGATTTTTCTATCGAAAATATGAATTTTGAATGTCGCTGTTGAATGATATGTTATGTGTACATAACTGTTAATAAGCATAAATATTTTCCAGATTTTTTATCGTGAAAATTTTATTCACTACAGATTTTTCAAATGTTGAAAAATCTTAACAAAATTGCATTTTGTGCATTTTGTGAAGTGTATTCATTTAACCATATTTTCAATAAGGTACACCGGGGCAAGTTGAAACGGGTGGGGCAAGATGAAACAGCGGGTTAACATGATGTTATCCAATGATGGTAAACAGCTTGAACGCCATAACACATAGTTTTAGATTCAAACAATCTTTTAACGAAAGAAAAATTTAGAATTTGTATTGAAATCTATTTCAAAACTTCGTGTTCCATCTTGCCCCACCCGTTTCAACTTGCCCCGGTGTACCTTATATTGTGAAGATTTCATAGAAGAACCGAAATGAAAAGACCAACCCTGCTTCGAGATAGAGTATCCTGAACATTTTCAACTACTTTCCGATACACTCCTTACAGCAGGCGTTACTGGAGAGGGCGCCTTGTGGCAATGCATCATCATAATCTAAGAAACCGTTCGTATACGGTATCAGTACATCGATTCCGAAGCCACATTCTCCTGCTTTTGGAAATTCTTGCCTTCGCCAAGAACACGCTCATCTTCTCCCAGACAACCTATATAATTAATAGCGCAATATGACTAGAAGCGATATCTTATGTTATGTACGGTGTACACTATAGCAACGTTGCAACGTAATCTAGCATCTTTATGCAACTTAATAATATTACAGAAAAACAAACAATTATTGTTACCTCAATATTGAACTAATGACTTCTCGATTATCGAGGCTAGTTTCCACTTCGTACGTACTGTGCAAAAAGATAGGACAAGTAATGTTCAAGTAATGATGCCGCTTCAAAATTACTTGAGCGGTTCGCAGATGGTTAGTAAGGAAAAAAGTTTAACGCCAGTAACGCTTTCCGTGCAAATCAAATGAAGCTGTCACTTTTCCATGCGGAAAAATAGTCCGTGCTATTATTCCGTAAGGAAAAGTCACATTACTCCCCATATAGATCAGTTCTGAAAATTACTTTCGGAAAAAGGAGGAATTTTACTTGAGCGCTCTACGTGGGAACAGGAAACTTAGTTTTACACCCAACACTACTTATGAAATAAACAGATTAATTACCAAGCGATTTTCGACTGATATCAGAACGTTGGAGCCAAGATAACGCATTCGTAGGCCAACTTATTAAGACTGCAAGCCCGGATAATGTAAATCCAGAATTATTACCATGACATTCACTCACCTCAGTTTTTGCTGGAATTCATTTGGTTTACTTGCGCTGCACTGAGAAAAACTTCTACTTTGGTCTTACTCAGAAATCGAAAAATCCTTTGTTTTCTTACTATCGGGCCATCTGGAGTAAAAAAACGACAAAGCATGATTTCCCGCAAAGTTTTTTTTATTCTTAACCACTTACCCTATTTTACAGCTATTTTGTCCACTGAGCGATTCCGATTGGCGACTGCACTTACACTTTGTACAGCGCCTAAATGTATTCCATTTTATTCTTATTCTACTATATCGAACTGGTTTGACGTTTGTGCTGCTTTCACTTTTTTACCCTGCCCTTGGTAGAATGATGAGCACGATGATGAAATGATGTGTGGCTGTTGTTCCTTTTCCAGTCCGATTGCGGGTTACATGCGTTACATGCGGTTACATGGTTACTGCGCCGTACATATATACGATTGTGATTTTATACGATGTACAGCATGTATCCTTATGCACCTCCTGTTTGTCAGGGTATTCATCATCTACACGAGAGAGAGGACAAAGAATGTGGAATAGCATGGGGAAAAGAAGATGTAGTGGAATAGGATCAGCACTAACGCATAAGTGTATCACAATGGGTTCAAACAGCGCCCTGAAAATGGCATTCGCAATACCTAGACAACCAGGAGTCGCCTAAGGATGTACGAATTACATCGTATAAAGTACTGTCTTAAGTCAATATCATATATATGTATGGCAGTTAGACAATTTTTATCGTATATGATGTTATTGTTGTAACTTATTGCGATGTACGATGACGAAGGGTATTATCGGCAGGTTTGTTCGCTTCGTCATGGGGGGTTTTTGTGGGCCGAATTGCCTGAAATTTGGGCATATAACTCAACTTGGTTGGGAAGGATTTGAGGCCAACTCTGAGACCAACAGGTTTCAATAAACCCCCTTGACGAAAAGAACAAAACTGCCGAGAATACGTAAGTTCCCCAATATAGTGCAGTGAACGTGTATAAGTTTGTTCAAAATGGAAAAAATGGTGTGACGTTATGAAGTTCTTCCAGTTCTGAACGTCACCGTCACGTGGCGCTAGCTACTTACTGTTCAACATTCAAGACATTCAAGCGATCAACGGCAAAGTTGTTTAGGGCTCTGAGCACTTCCAGGTGATCGAAAACTTTTATTCTGTGTTGGGTATTATCGTCACCTCGACCATTGTTCTAATCTTTTGTGCCAAAAACTTCGAATTTCACCACCACTTTGTGCTAGTGTTAAAGTAACTCCAAGCTCGAGCTTGGTGAGATATGCAAATGAGATTCTTGCTAGAAATGGATTTCTCTGAGACTCACTCCCAACGATTCCTCTGAAAATTTCTCTAGTTATTCCTATGGAAATTCTGCACGAGATTCATTCTAAAATTCCTACAGGGAATTCCTCCAAGGTTTGTCTTAGGATTTTTTAAGGATTTATTCAGGAATTTTTTTGATTTTTTATCGTATATTCTTCCAGAGATTTCTTTTGGAATTTCTTCTGAAATTTATTCACTTATTCCTCTAGTGATTCCTTCGGGAATTTATCCACGTTTTCATTATGGAATGTCTTCAGGAATTCATCCGGAAATTCTTCGAGTGATTCCTACAGGAACTCCTGAAAATATTCCTCAGGAAATTCCTCCTCCATGGACTCCTCTGAAGAATCCTTCGAGAATCCCTCTGAAGATTCGTTTGAGAATTCCTTCAGAGATTCCTTTGAAAATTCCACTGAGGATTTCTTTTAGAATCCCACCATCGCGATCGTGAATTTCTGCAGTCGTTTTTTCGGTAATTCCTCTCGGAAACCCTTAAGCGATTCCTCCGGAAACCCTTAAGCGATTCCTCCAGATACCTTTGGTGATTCCGTTTGGATCCCTTGAATTTTTTTTTTTTGCAAATTCTTTCATGGATTTTCGCAGGAATTCATCCAGGGATTCCTTTTGGATTTTCTACAGGGATTCCTTCAGCTTTTTCTCATGGATTTCTTGAGGAAGTCCTTTAATCTGGTATATCTCCAGAGATTCCATCGGGAGTTTCTAAGAGGGATTTTCGAATTTCTCTAGAGACCCATTTGTAGATTTTTTCATCAACCCATCTTAAAGCGCTTTCTTTCCCCAAGGGTTTTTTCGGAGCTGGAATATTTCAGCGATTTCATTTTTAAACACTCCAGAGATTCCTTCTGCGATTCATCTACGATTTTGTTCAGTGATTCCTTATAGAACTCCTCCATTGAATATTTAGGAAAATTCTTCAGGGATACTTTCGGAATGTAAGGTACACCGGGGCAAGTTGAAACGGGTGGTGCAAGATGAAACAGTGGGTTAACATGATGTTTTCGAATGATAATAAACAGTTTCATCGCCATAACGCATAGATTTTGATTCAAACAATCTTTTAACGATGGATAAATTACCAAATTGTATTGAAATCTGTTTCAAAACTTCTTGTTTCATCTTGCCCCACCCGTTTCAACTTGCCCCGGTGTACCTTACTTTATGGATTCTTTTAAGGATTTCACTATGCATTCCTATTGATAATTTGGCAGGAATTGCTACGGAGATTCTATCTGGATTTCATTCGCGAAGCTCTCGAAAGGTTCTTTCAGAAATTTATGCAGTGATTCATTCGGACGTTCTTTTCAGAGAAACGCACGTTCGCTATATTAGCGGATGGTAATAGGTTCGATTCTCTGCCCCATATTCTTGATTTCAAGTGTGAAATTAGAGCCAGAAACTTCTTGTAATATCTGCATGAAAGTTTTCTTTAAGATTCACTTAAATTTGTGTGAATCATCATTATGAGAATATCGTCAAGAAATGTTTACATGTTTCAGGAGATAAAAGTTCATCAGATATACGAGGCTTCAACAATAAACTGAAACATTCATTCTACCTAAATTGAATCTTCGGGAATTTTTCTTGAGACATACGGAAAGTATTTTTGTAAATGTTCTAGGGCAGGGGCTTTCAGATCGTGCACCGCGGTGCACTTAGTGATTGAGACCAAATTAAAAAGGAATCTACCCGAGCAGAAGGGAATAACAACAGCCTAAGGAGCTGTGTTATTTGGGCAAAATAACTGAATAATAAAATCGATTATTTTCAAGTTATTACCATAACACATTGTGTTATGAACTTGTTTGTCATAAGCGGCAAAATAACAAATTCCATAACAAAAAATGTTCCTGGAAAACCATTTCAATAACTTGTTTTGTTAGTTTCAATAACAACTTAATAACAGTGGATTTGGAAAATATTTCCATAACCAATTTTGATATTAATATGTTATTGATAGTAATCGGAGAGCAGAATTTGCTATGATATCAAACTCGTCACTAAATAAGTTATTTTATTTAGGCCGATGCAAATATTATTCTTTTATGTCCGAGACCTCTTGTCAGGTACGGGGGGGGGGGTCAAAAATAAATAAGGAACAAACAAAAAAAAATTTTAAAAATTTCAAAATTATAAACACAATCGAAATAGTTATTTATGTTACGAGTTGCGAAAAGTTGATTTCTTCAGCACGAGTCGTACATTTATCCAACGAGGCTTGCTGACTCTGACGTAAGAAATATTTTCAAATGATCGAAGAATACTATATTCAGCTTTTAATTCATTCTAAGAGATTTGAAGTAGAGTGTCCATTTCCCGGCCAATTTTCGTGTCCCGGGATTCGGGACAAAATACTTAGCTAATCCCGGGAAATCCCGGGATCCCGGGATTTTTTAAAATTTCAATAAAACCCAGAAAATTGATTTGTTTAGCTTTTGTGCAGTTGAACTATTCATTTTTATAGTTATGGTTATTTCTGTATCCATCACAAGAAGTATTATAAAATGTCTATACAATGTACTGCACTACTACTTGATGTACAAATGTCAATAACGAAATACATATAATAGTATCAACGTTATGTTCGCCAAGAACAGTCTGTTTTCAACTATTTAGTAATTAATTTATTGCAAGTAATTTTCTACCGATATCTAATAGTTTAAGAGAAATAATTATCATAATCTGTATTATATCGCTACGGAAGATGTTTGTATTGTTGATATGTATCGTAAAATTCGCTCTTCAATATAACTTTAGAGTACCTTTTGAACTCTTAGTTTCCGAATATTTCAATACAAAAGCTTGGACTGCTTTTGCAATTGCGGTTTTCCATAATTTTAAAACTTTTGTACTTGTTATTGAGATTCATTAATTCTCTTCTGAAAAATTCAAATTATTTACATAATATAGTAAAAGTTTGGTCTCAGATTTCCAAAATTACAATATAATATGGTATGTGGGCTATGTCCAGTTTGTTCTTGCTGCTACTGAATAAACCAATAAACAGAAAAAGATGAATGAAAAGCATAACATGATACCAAGTTTATCATGAATGATTGATTTTTTTTTCAAGTATGACCTAGTGTCCAAAGCCCGATGGTGGTGTGTGAGAAAATCGCTCATATTTCGAAAGTGAAAATGGCCACATAAAGTTTTTGCCTTGATATTTGGCAGTTTCATCTACATATTGTCTTCATCCCGAGATTCCCGGGATTGTCGGGATTTCTGAAATGATATCCCGGGATTCGGGAAATCCCGAAATCACTCAAATCCCGGGAATTCTTGTCCCGGGAAGGACACTCTAATTTGAAGTCGCAAGATAATCGAGCTTTAGTAATTTCTATAATATCAAATACGACGAGCTTCGATTTTCACCTGTAATTTAAATACGTTCGACTTTAATTGTCGGAGCAAGGTTTTGAAACCAACACGGGTGTTAGGAAAAGTTTGATCGTTGATAGCAATTTGTGACTTTTGTTTTGGTTTTTTTAGCGTAGATACTGAAGAATTTTTAGAATGCTCAACAGTTTTGCAGAAAATTTTTGGGATATTGGAAATATTGTATAGATTATTACAACTTTTCTGGAAATTTTGTTTTAATTCCTCCGTTTTCCCTGGATTCTAGAATTATGTCGAATATTCCTCCTGGATTGTACAAGGATTCTGCCAAAAATTTTGCTATTACTTCTCCTGAACTTCCTCTGATGATTCCTACAGGACTTTCACTAGAAATGTTTGCAATATTTTTTTCTAAAATTCCTCTATTTATTTCTTTAAGGATTCCGTCAAAAACTCCTTTGGTGTTTGTCAAGTTACTTTGTCATAAAATTCTTCCAGAAATTCGTCGACAGATTTGATCTTAACTTTTCAATAAAACTTCGAAGTGCTTATCCGAAAATTATTTAAGGAATTCTTAAAAGGAGTCGTTCAGAAATTTCCTTCTAACCTGAATACAAAAATAAAATAACACAAAGGGATAGGTCATAATCGTCGAATTGTTGCTCTGATTTCAAAATTTGTTACTGTTGTATTATTGCTGATAAGTTGATCAATAGTACAGCAAAACATGTTATTTAAATATAATTTAGTTAATGTATATCAATAGCTTGATTATAACAAAATGAGATTATCCAACAAAATTAGTTATGGAAAAGCTATGCCTTGATAATTTAATAATAACAAAACAAGATATAAAAACAGGTTATGTGATTTCGTAGTTATTAACTTGGTATTCTCCTCTGCTCGGGTAGCAAAACCCTACTAGGCATTCACAAAGAATGATGCTTCAAATGTCTCCATGGAAGTAGTTTGTCAAAAGTTTGTCATGGATTTCCAACGCACAAAACATACTACAAGGAGTATATCTTGAGCATCTTCACTAAAATTTATCAGAAGCATTCCAGCTCAGGGTGGTGCTTTTAATCCAGTCCACAGAATCGTAACATATTCTGTGGCTTAGTTAGTTATAGCGCCGAACTAGCGATACTGTGTCGTGTGTTTGAATCCCACCTAGACAAGCGGTAATTTTTTCACAAATTTAACGCTCAGTTTGTGAATTAAACACACTTTGCCTTCAAATGATTCAAGTTTGTACGTCTATATTAGACATACTGGCCGACTGGTATAGCCGGAAAAGGGTAATAAATTAATTGTTATGCAATTCAGTATACCTGCGGTTTTACGAAGAAGGTATCTAGCAATAAATCAGTTTACCAAGAATTCTACTGAATACGTGTTTGTGATGTCTAACAAATCTAGTAAGAAATGTACCAAAGTTCTGAAAATGTATCTCTCAAGGATCTTGCAGGGATTGGGTCATAGATTTCTCCAAAAACCTAGTGAACGCCCATCAAAAACATACTAGAACATGGTCAACGCAGGACTTTTACGATTTTCTCATTTGGAAAATGCCAAAAACTTATTACTAATGTTACAGAAATTTTACACTGAATCTGCTCAAGACCTCGCTTAGCATTCCGGAGAATAGCACATAATAACCAGGTGCACCGCGTAGAGATTGATTTCCTAAAATTGCACCGCGAGCCAAAAGGTCTGAAAATCCCTGTTCTAGGAGAATACTCTACAAGTGCTCCTGAAAGGATCCTTGAACAAGATTAATCTTAAGAGTCAGTTCGTATTTCTGAAGGAATCCCCGAACCTTTTCTTCAAAAATCCGTTGGTGCTTTTTTAAAAAAATCAAGGTATTATTAAACAAATTACTGGATGGATTCTTGCAAATTCCTTGACAAACTCTTGGAACTCCTGTACAAATTGCTAATATATACCAAAAGAATTTAATAGTGGTATTGAATTTTATGAAAGTATTTCAAAAAAAAGGAGGAACTCCTGTATAACAATTGGAATTCCGAAACAAAAAATGTCTTCAAAATGTTTAATATAACTCTCGAGGAATCCTTATGAAACTTCATGACATGAAGTAGGAAGAAATTGATGGACATATCCGCAAACAAAATCGCTGGAACTTGCTCTCACTGGGAGGACGAGTAACTATTTCGCAAATTCCACTCCAATTTGTCCATTTCTCACTAACGCCAGTATTTATAAAATCTAGCTTTTGGAATTAAGTGAAACTTCCACTCGGCTGGTTAAGCCGCAAAAATCGATAATTGATTGAAAAAATTGATTATAGCTAATGGTATCTTCTTCTTCGTATACTTCTTCTTGCCGTAGCATCCCAGCTGGGACAACGCCTGCATCTTAGCTAAATGCTTTGTGGCCATTTCCACCGTTATTAACTGAGAGCTTGTTCTTCCAATAAACATTTTGCATTTATATATCTTTTGCAGACACGAAGATACTTTACACCCAAGAAAGTCAAGGAAAATTCTATTAGGTCAATTTCCAAGACCCTTCCATCACCCCCCGCATGGGCTTGCTGAATACCCACGCACTGATCTCTGCAACTATATAGGTCCTGATTAGGGGCTGTCCATTAATTACGTAAGGTTTTATGGGGGGAGGGGGGGTTTGAGAAATCTTACGCGCCATACAAAAAAAATGGTTTGTCATACACAAAATCTTACAAGGGGGGGAGGGGGTGTCAAAAATCGTAAAAATTCCCTTACGTAATTAATGGACAGCCCCTAGCTGTAATATATTTTAATAATTGTGAGCCAATTTTGAAACGTTCCTTCAGGTACCGAAAACTGCTGCTGTGATAGCTGTTGACTGAAGGCTATATGTAGCAATACCATCTGAAAATTGAAAGTTTGTATACCTCCAATACTATCGCCTCTCGAACTTGAACCTTCTGAAGCTATCAGACTGCTTTTACGGTTCACCAAAATCGCAATTCTCCAATTTTCCAAAACCAAAAAAGAGCATAAAACGAACTTCAACATCCAAAGAAACTGGCCCATATTCGCACAATACCGACACCGACGACAGAGACAATCGTTGGTCCATTTCGATCTTAATTCAATGCGTCTCGTCGTCTGTCGTATGGTAGACCAAGAAGATGAAAGGAAAACAAAACGAGAACCTAAATTGCTCGGCGACGAACGTCGTCGGGTCGCTCGTTGATGGGTGGTGGAGGAGGTTCGTCGCTTCGATCGACGCATTGGCCCAGCATTGCAAGCAACGACGCGACGTCGCGCCGGTTCCCCCGCTCAACATGATTGACAGTTTTGTCAGCCGTTGATGTCTTTTGTTTCGAAACATTTAAATTACAAGTTGCTGTGCGCGATTCTCTTTCGCGGTGGGATTCGGACTGTCGTTGCGACGACTCTTGGTGGACCAGTTGCTTATGCATAGAAGGGTATGCATTACTTTTGGTGGTGGGTATGTATGCACTAATGGCTGGGCTTCAGTTTTGAAAAAGAAGTAGTCACTTGAAAGAATGGATCGGGGGCCCACTTACTTAACTGCAATGAGTGAAGGCACGAGAGACGCTTTTGACGTTTGTACGAATGTCGAATGTCGAAATACACCACCATCTCCGGTGTTTCGGGGTCTTAGAATTTTAGGTTCACAAAGGTGTATAGTAATGTGGTGCTCCAATTTCAAATGAACTGTTTATACTGCGTACGGAAAGGCGGACTACACGGGAATAGACGATGCATTGCAAAATGTGAGAAACCATAGATCTATCAATAATGTACTCCCAGCATGTATCCAACGGTGATGATGACTTGACGACAGTCTGGTTGCATATCTGCAACAGGAAAAATGTCCACATTTAATCAGCTTACGATTCCTGCGTGCATACCATTCAGACAATCAGCGTACACAAACCCTTTTCCCGGCTCCTTGAACAAACAATCCTGCGTTGTCTCTCGGTTATCAGCTCTACTGCTACTGTCACGCCAATGCCAGTGAAAGTTGGGTATATGTGCACCATTCAGGTCTCAGTTACGCAGCCAATCTTTTGAGAGTACATACACTCGAATGCAGTTAAAGACTGCTCGAAAAGGTGGAACATTTAAAGCCCAAAAGCACACAGTAGTAATTAAAGGATTTTGCGTTTGCTGAAATGCAATCGTCAAAACAATCCACTGTGGTATATTAGGTGGTCAAAAATCGGGAAAGTCACTTTCTCAGACTTATATTTCTTAATGTCAATTCAACAGCTAACACATTAACCGAGGATTTCCAAAAATATACAAAATTTAATAACATCAAAGTAGAAAATCACAGCAAAACGAATTTTCCACAAGCAATGGAAGGACCCTTCAAACAATTAAATTTACCTACTCTATAGGGAAGTGGAACCATCTCGGTAGGGCTCCTATTTTGGGCACTTTTCTGCTATAACTCACTGAATTCTGAATCAATTGACACAATTTTTGGAACGCGGTGAGAGACGTATGGTGTGTAACCGGGTACACAATTTCAAGTCAATTGGTTTGGAATTGACTGAGTTATAGCGAAGAGTGCCTAAAATACCGGTCACTGCCCAAGTGGCTCGTTACCCTATAATGATCGAACCTTTATTACAAATAAGGTAAAATACGAAGGCATCAAACATACATTTTTGGTCGGCAGATTGTATGAAAGCCATCCACAGTGCAATCCCGAGTACACTCGTCGTCACAAAAACCCGCATCCGGATTTTTTTTTCCTGTAGCTGCCTTACGTTGACAAGTTGCTCCTGTCAGGTTACGCGCAGGTTAACTTTCATTCCACGGAGATTGCAGCAGGTCAGTAAGCATCGTTGATTGGGTGCCTTTAATTGAAAATGCAACTGAAAAAAAAAAAATTTTTCCAGTGCAGTTGAAAATCGCGTTTAGGTGGTTTCCCGAACAGAAAAACATAAATTTTAAAAGAAATTGAAAAAAAATCTGTATGAAGAAAGATCCCCATCAATAATAGGGATCGCTTCATACTTCACAGAAACCATTGAATCAGCTCAAAACCATCACGCAACAATAATACAGGTATATGTAGGGAATCGCGCCACTTGGGCGGTGGCTTCTATATTCGTCTGTTTTCCACTATAACTCAGTCAAATTTGAACCAATTGACACAACTTTTGGAAAGTGGTGAGATAGGTATAGTATCGACCCGTGTACAACATTTCAAGTCAATTAGTTCAAAATTGACTGAGTTATAGTGGAAAACAGACGAATATAGAAGCCACCGCCCAAGTGGCGCGATACCCTACCTCAATTTAGTCGACATTTCCGTTTTTGCTTTATTTTTATTTAAATTTTATTTTTATTTAAATTGTATACCAAAATGTGCCAAAACATAGGGGAAATTACCTATTCTCGGCCGTTTTGTTCTCTTCGTCTTTGGGGTTTTTTTGAAACCTATTGAACTCAAAGTTGGTTTCAAATCCTTCCCAACTAAGCTGAATTATATGGCCAAGTTTCAGGCAATTTGGCTGACAAAAACCCCCCATGACGAAGAGAACAAACCTGCCGATAATACCCATTGTCACCCTATACAAACTGCATGAAAATTGAGTTTTCGATAAAAAAAAGCTCGGAGTTTTTGGCATATATTAGTAATTTCCGCTAAGTAACAAATAAACCACTATCTCGCTATTTTGTTACGATCGAAATCTTTTGCCCAAAACTATGTATGGTTGATTGAAAAGCCAATATTTTGAGCAATGGATATACACAATAACGTTATTTGCATAAATGTCCCAAAATGACAAAAATCAGAAATTCACTCAGGCATTCCTTTAAAAAACTCTCTGAGGATTTATTTATCTTGGAATTTCTTCATATTGAATAAATTCATAAATTCCGCCAGGGATGTCATCTGAAATTCCTCAAGGAGTTCGGAAATTTAGAGATTCTTGACAAGCACTTGACAGAGCGTGGTTAGGGCCTGTCCATAAACTACGTAGGGGGGGAGGGGGGTGGGGTCTGGCCAAAGTCTACGCCCCATACAAATTTCGAAAATTTTGTATGAACAAAAGTCTACGGAGGGGGAGGGGGGGGTGTCTAAGATGGCCCAGAATGAGTCTACGTAGTTTATGGACAGCGCCTTACTGGGTGTGCTATATTTGCCGAACGATCTTTCTGTATGAGTAGTGTAGTCTGCTTGGTCGCATTTTGTTACAATTCTGAGGTGTTTAATAAAATTAAGTGAACCCAGAATCATGTTACAGAATATTTAAGAAAATCTTCTATGTGTTCCTCCAGAAGAGTCATAAAGAATTATTTAACGAAATTTGGCAATTACAGCTTCAAATTTTCACAAATCATTTCAGAGATTTTTTTTCAGAAATTCGTTCAGGGATTACTTCAGAAATTCCACTAGTTATTTATTTATCAATTTATCTAGGCATTCATTTGCAGAATCTTTTAAAGATTTCTTTGGAAAATCTTCAGAAATTCTTGTAAAACATCTTCCTATTTTTGTTTGCGGGAACTTGTCGAGTATTCGGCCAGAAAATCCCTTACGGATTCCTTCTAAAAATATTCCATGGATTTATTTGGAAAATTTTCTTCAAAGATTTGTTAAGAAATTCTTTTTATTCTATAAATTTTACAAAGAATTCTTTCAAAGCATCGTTACTTTTGAAATTCCTCCACTTTTTTTTTTTTCAAAAAAAGAGTTGCAATTCCTCTAAGGATTCTTACACAAATGCGTTCTGAGATTGTTTCAGGAATATCTTTAGACATTTATTCAGAAATTTCTCCAGAGATTCCGTAAATAAAAATTTCTGCGATGCCTTCATAAACTATTTTTTCAGAAAATGTTATAAAAGCTCCTTCAAAAATATGAACTGGGGTTACTTTGGCGCTGTCCATGAACTACGTAGTCTCATTTTTGGCCATCTTAGAACCCCCCCTCTTCCCTCGTAGACTTTTTTTTCATACAAAATTTTCGAAATTTGTATAGAGCGTAGACTTTGACCAGACAACCCCCCCCCCCGTCCCCCCTAGGAGTCTACGTAGTTTATGGACAGGATCTTTGGGAAATCTTCCAAGGATTTCATCAAAAAAAACCTACAGCAATTTCTACCGAAATTCCACTAGTGATTTCTCCAGAAGTTTCAGAAAGAATTGTGTATGGTTTTTTGTAGAAGTTCTTCCAGGGATTTCTTTAGAACATCCTTCAGATATTTACCTTTTTTCGAGACTTCTCCAGATTTTTTCCGAACAATCCAACGGAAATTTCTTTAAGCATTCTCTCAAACGATCCCCTGGGATTTATTTCAAATCTTTCTCCGGGGTTTGCTTTAGTAATTGCTCTCGAGAGTTTTTTTTTCTAATCTGAATTTCTGTCACAAAAACTTCCTGGGATTTCTCTAGAAATTCCTCCAGGGACTCTTTAAAAAATGTGAGATCCATTCAGGAATTTTCTCCAGGGATTTCTGTAGAAACTACCCTGGGGGTTCTTTCAGGAAATCTCCCGTTTATTGTAAATTCAACTAGTAATTTCTACAAAAATATCTCCAGATTATCCTCCAGAGATTTCTTTCCAAATTTATCCATTACTTAAAAAAAAAAAACTTCCACAGATTTTTCGATAATTCTGTCATGGACCCAAGCTGAAATCCGTCCAAGGGTTCCTTTGAAAAATCTTTTAAGAGTTCCTGACAAAATCTTTGGAAAACTGCTCACAGATTTACTTCGAAAATTCATGCAGGAAATCCAAAAGAAATTCAGTCAGATTTTTTTTTTCCAAAATCTTCTATAGATTCCTTTAGATTTTAGAATGTCATTTCGAATGTTCTCCAAGTATTCCTTAAGAAAGTCTTGCAAGGATTGGATAGCTTCCAAAAATGTTGCATGGTTTCTAAAAATCTTGCATAGATTATCCCAGAAATTCAGCTATGAATTTCTTCAGATTGCTTCAATAGAAATTCCTTCAGATATTTTTCAGAACCTATTCATCTAGAAACCTTTCATGAAGTTTAAAAAAAATCAATGAAATTTGAGAATATGATTCAAATTTTGGAGAAAATTTGAGTTTCCGATTCTCAATGTATCAGAATCAGAAACTTAAAACTTCTTCAAAATTTTCTCTGAAGCTTTCTAAGGAACTGTCTCCAAGGATTGCTTTAGGAATTCTGCAAGAGATTATTAAGGAAATTCCTTAAATTCCATTAGATATTGCTTCAAGACATTTTTCTTCCAGAAATTGCTCCAAGGATTTCATAAGAAAGTCATAGGAAATCCTTCAGGGATTACTTCAGAAATTTTTCTACAACTTTTGCAGACTTCTACAGAGGATTGCCATGGAAAGGCTAGAAGACACTCTTGCAGAGATTCCTGCAGAAATTCCGCCGGGTATTCCTCTATATACTTTATTCGAAATTCCTCCAGGATTTCTTTCGAGCGTACCTCTAATGGGGTTCTCATGGAATTCATTAAAAAAAATGTTTAAGATTTTTATTTTGAGGATTCCTCCAAGATTTTTTTTTCAAAAATATCTTAAGAGGCTTTGTTGGTTATTTCACCAGGAGTTTCCAGGTATTTTAAAAATTCCTTCTGAAACTTCTTCAGAAATACTTTCGAAATTATCTTTAGATACTTGTTCAATGTTACTAGAATTATTTCAGAAATTTCGACAACGATTTCTTTGAAAGTTGTTCCATGGATTCTTTTAAAAGTTGTTCCAGCAGTTGCTCAAGAAAGATTCCTCCACTATATTACTAACAAAATCTTTCGAGGTTATGTCACATATGTACAAGTTGAGTATTAACGCCGTGCCTTCTCTGTCGATTGTTTTTGTGTGTCTCTCTGTGACAGTCTGTGTAATCAAATATCAAAAAAATATATTCAAAAAAACTTAACAAGAATATTTACAGCAATAAGACATGCATTGGTACGTATATATCGACGATTGAGTAATTGTGTTGCTCATCTGTTTTATCACACTAATCGGGTTCGTACCCGATCTCCTCTTATCGTTGGTCCCATTCCGTCGTGATTGTTTGGTTTTCGGCTATTTTGCTGAGCATATCAACACGTTGAAACCATCAGATGTGATGGTCACCAAAAGATTTCCGTACGCAAGTCGCATTTTCAGCGCAGCGAAATCGTCTTGTTTACTTTTTTTGCCTCTACGTCACAGCAAATCGCCATATACATGGCATGGAGTTGTAAGTTGATTTTCTTGTTTGTTTGTTTGTTTCCTCTGTATTTTTGTGCTGCCCAAAATGTAACGCGCGGAACGCCAAGCCGGACGACCTCAGGATTTGGCAGGCACTACAAGTAAGGAAAACTGTCAGAGCGATGTGTTTTCAGTTCAGCTGTTTTTTTCTCTTCGTTCATTTGATCGTCGCTTCTGTATTTACTTTGTTTGATGCCATTTTCCTTCTTTTTTTGTTTGCACACGTATCAACTTTGAGCACGTTCCAATTTCCTCTTCACATGTTTTTTCTTGCTTATTTTCTGGCCCTAGTTTTATATTGCGTAATTTATGCATGCAGGCAGACACATGTCAAGTGAACACATGTACGGTCAATTAAAGGTATAATCAAGTTCCGTTTGTTTACTTTTTTGTGTCGGTTTTACTTTCTTCAGCTAGCTGATACAAAACCATTTGGTTTCGTTTTTGCAACTAAGATAAAATACTAAACACCGAAAATTAAATCTTTCTCTAAAATGATAAGCTCTGGTTACCAAACTTACACTCCCGATCAAAAGTTTGGGGTCACCCCCTCAAAAACATGTCATATTTTTAGGCCCATATCTCCGCCAATTTGTGTCCGATTTCAAAAACCTAGGTTTCATTCAAAAGATAATAAGTCAAAGAAACTTTGAACATGATTTAAAAGAAACTTTTTCAAAATTTTTTGTATGTGAACTTAACCCAAAGTTGTCAAATTTTCTAAAAAATGAAAATAAACCTACGGTAGTGTCGCTGGAAATTGGGTCAGCCAAATGTTAAGATGAAAGTAGTAATATAACCCATTTCCTATTAGCTTTCAACTGCTTTTTACAGAACTTAGCTAAAAAATCTAGAAATAAAAGTTATTAAGTAAATTAACTCTTCATGTCATCGACCAAAAGTTTGGGGTCACTTCCGTGAAACATGAAAAAGTGATTTGATGATGTTTTCGTCATGTATAGTTCATTTTTAATTCTTTTTGGCTCATATCAAAGATATTTAACTAAATTTACGCTTGATGGCTTTAACTTAACGTAATTAACGATTTTTGCATATAAAAATGTTCTGAAAAATTAACACATTTCATCACATTTCAAAAAATGAGGCAACTTTACGTTAAGTTTTAGTATGTAAATTTCAACAAATATGTGTTGTTCAATGTCTATGCAGTAAGTATCATTCATTTTGTTTCAAATAAGCCAAGAAGAATTAAAATTGAATGAAAGATGACAAAGATATCAACAAATCACTTTTCTATGTTTTACGATAGTGACCCCAAACTTTTGGCCGATACATCATTTTGAGGGGTGACCCCAAACTTTTGGTCGATGACACCAAGGATTAATTTACTTAATTACTTTTTTTCTAGGTTTTTTAGCTAAGTTCTGTAAAAAGCAGTTTAAAGCTAATAGAAAATGGGTTATATTACCGCTCTCATCTTGAAATTTGGTCGACCCAATTTCCAGCGACACTGCCGTAAGTTTATATTCATTTTTTAGAAAATTTGACAGCTTTAAGTTAAGTTTACATACAATTTTTTTTGAAAAAGTTTCTTTTAAATCATGTTTAAAGTTTCTTTGACTTATTATCTTTAGAATGAGACCTAGGGTTTTGAAATCGGACGCAAATTGGCGAAGATATGGGCCTAACAAAATGACATGTTTTTGAGGGGGTGACCCCAAACTTTTGATCGGGAGTGTACATGCTTGTGGCCAATTTCACATCTCATTACATTCTTGAATATGGTATCAGTTAGAGTTAGTTCATCTTCAAAACTGGTAGTTCCCATAGGAATTATCTTGAATAAGACGGGCCTAACAGTCTAGATATTATCGTTTCCGATTCATATGATTCATTCCCTAGTCCGTTCCTTTTTCTTTTTTGTATATTTCTATCTAGTTTCTTGCTGTTCTGTATAGATACAGCTCATATATATTTATACATCCATAATAGGGTGCCAATGGAATGTATGGGAAAAATTTGACCATCGAATTTCAAAAACGGGTAGTGCTCAAAAGTTTCGTCTCCTCAAAAAAAGTCCCCATGCAAAATTTCAGCTCAATCGGACTTCGCTAAGGGGTGGCCCAAAGCCGTCAAAGTTTGGCTGTTTTGAAACACGAAAAATATCCCAAGGTAGGGATACATGAAAATTTCGAAATCGAAAATTTTTTTTTGATGCCAAATGCCTTAAAAGTGCATGAAACGTCGAGATCTGGTGTTATCTCAAAAAAATTTTTTTGGAAAAAAATGACTTTTTGGACTTGGAAAATTTTTGAGTTGGGAGAGTGAAATGAATTTGAAATGGAAGATTTGAATTAAGTTGCTCAAATATTCAAAGCAATAGTACTGGAACATGTCTTATATCATCATTGGCAACTGCTAGCATATTATATATCATATATCGTTGGGGTGGTTCACTTATTTTGCATTAGGGTGGTCCTTTTTTGGTGGAAAAATTTAAAAAATACAAAATAAAAAATTTAAAAAATAAAATTTAAAAAATCTCTTATATATCTGTAAGTCATTTTCAATGTTGGATATATATATAATATTTCATTAAGGTGGCTCATTTATTTTTAATTAGGGTGGTTCTTTGAGATGGAAATTAAGAACAAAAAATATTTCCAGAAAATTTACCAGTCATATTTTTGTATAGTTTAAAACCATGATGCTTAATTGGCATGTAACACTTTGTTGGGATATTCCTAGACCAACATGTGGAAAGGGCGTAACAACCATTGCGAATTTCTGCTTCTCCTGTCCCTCCCGGGCGTATCCTCAATTATTCATGAAACCTTTTATTTTCTTTTTTAAATTTTGATTTTTTTTGGTGCTTCGCTTATTTTGCATAAGGGTGGTCCTATTTGTAGAAAAATAAATAAATAAAACGATAATAGTATTTGTATTTGTATTGTATTTTCCGTTAGGGTTGTTTTTTTTGGAAATTAAGATCAAAAAATACTTCCAGAAAATTCAACCAGGTAATATTTTTCGTATAGCTTCAAGCCATGATTTCCTGCAAATTTATCGGTGACTTATCTATAATGGGATATTCTCTAATTATTATCTCTCCTTTCGTTCTATTTCATTAATCACGGCATCAATATAGTGATAAAAACCGATTTCTATCTACAGAATTAAATATTGTGGTACGGACTACCAAAGAGATTTATTTACTAGAGAGGTTCATCTCATTGTAAGATTTTGAAAAGTTTTGTGAGACTAAATTCGAAAATTCTAGTAAACATTTATTCAGCAGTTTCTATGAGGAAGAAGAGCTTAGTTTGAATAGTAAAACTGTTTGTTGAACCCCTAAGATGGGGAAGTTTTTCATTATGCGGTATTTGCAGATATACAGTGGTTTTTCGGTTTTATCACGGTCAAAAAAAAATTTTACCGTGATATAAACGAAACCGTGAATTTAGCGAAACGAGAAATAAATGTAAATTTTTTACCCAAAATCGTTCAGCTGCAAAATTTATAAGTCGTAGCTTAAATTTTTTACTGTTTTGGTGGACTGGACAATACTGTATTGATTTTATATTGATTTCGGAATGTTTGGAAACAAGTGTGATAAAAACGAAATGAAAATCGTGATATAATCGAACAGAAAACCGTGAATTTGGGCGAGTAGTGATTAAAACGACTAGTGATAAAACCGAAACGCCACTGTAATTTACTTTTGCAATGGTCATGGCCAAGCATGCCCGTACTGAGCGGATGAAATTTATGCTCTTTTGATTTACACCACCAAAATTATCGTATTCATGCAATCTTCCTATCTTAACTGATAGAAGGATGTTGGAATAATTTAAATGTCTTTTCGAACTGTCAAAAAACCTCAACGCAGTTCCGCACGGAGCGTTAAAATTCATCCGAGTAAAATTCTCTCCGTGTGATCAGTGTGGTACTGCGGTGCGGTTTTTTGACAGTTCGAAAAGACATTTAAATTATTTCAATATCCTTCTATCAGTTAAGATAGGAAGATTTTTTTTTAAATACGATGAATTCGGTGGTGTAAATCAATAGAGCATAATTTTCATACGCTCAGTGCGAACAAGCCTGGTCGTAGTAAAAGGGACGTAACGAAAGAGTGGGAACGGTTTCGTGATATTTACTAAAATCATGCTGATAGGTTTTTGGTACATTACATCGAATATATGTTCCTAAATTACATCTGATTTTTTTTTTTGAACTTTTATTTTCATTTTCTTTTTTGAGGAATGTGTAATATCAGTTTCCAATAAGAAGGATTCCGGAAGAGAGAGAGCACATAACACAGCGAAACAAAAATTAAATTTTGATCTGTCTCAAAGGCAAACTTATGTGTCTCTGACAGTTTTTGAATCGCTGAATCCGAATCCGGGCTCAGATTTGCTCCAGCACGTCAGGGTTTTGAGCTATACCTCAATTTATAGGGCAAAATATGTGATTTTGGGCTTTTTACTGCAAGCTATCAAGTATGGAAATTATGTTTTAAAGCAATCAAAGTGTAAATTGGTCGATTAACATCCAAACTAACGATTTATGCCAAATATTTCGTTTTATCAAATCACATTTCATAGTTTGTCATCGTGTGTTTAAATCCAACGTTAAATTTATTCTATGTTTTTGTTCATCCCATTCGGTATGCTATATGGTAATCTTGTAGCTAAGGTATATTTTGTTTAGATAGATAGAAAGCAACCTACTGTTGTTCTTTCCCCAGCAACGTTACTGTGTTTTCAGAAATGAAGCAGCCCAAGGCCAAGAATCTTTTTAGAAAATATAAACAAAAAACTTTTGTTGCACACTATCATCGCCTATCAAGCTGTCATAATTTGGATACGTTTAAAATCAGTTTATTATTTCTTATTTTAAACCATAATAAAAAATGTGGTCCAACATTTGTGTTGCGGAACAACCATTACAAACGCTCACTTTTCTCGTCCATTCTGGGCATATCTCAATATATTATGCAAACTTTTCCAATTAACAGATAGAGGAGAGTCAGCTCTCTCTGTTACTGGTAAAAAAAATCCAGGGACATGAGAAGCAGAAATTCGCAATGGTTGTTACGCCCTTTCCACATGTTGGTCTAGGAATATCCCAACAAAGTGTTACATAAAGGATCATGGTTTTAAACTATACAACAATATGACTGGTAGGGTATCGCGCCACTTGGGCGGTGGCTTCTATATTCGTCTGTTTTCCACTATAACTCAGTCAATTTTGAACCAATTGACTTGAAATGTTGTACACGGGTAGATATATAGGTATGATATCTCACCACATTCCAAAAAGTCATTTTTTTTCCAAAAAAATTTTTTTGAGATAACACCAGATCTCGACGTTTCATGCACTTTTAAGGCATTTGGCATCAAAAAAAAATTTTCGATTTCGAAATTTTCATGTATCCCTACCTTGGGATATTTTTCGTGTTTCAAAACTGCCAAACTTTGTTACATAAAGGATCATGGTTTTAAACTATACAAAAATATGACTGGTAGGGTATCGCGCCACTTGGGCGGTGGCTTCTATATTCGTCTGTTTTCCACTATAACTCAGTCAATTTTGAACCAATTGACTTGAAATGTTGTACAGGGGTAGATATCATACCTATCTCACCACATTCCAACTTCAAAAAGTCCAAAAAGTCATTTTTTTTTCCAAAAAAATTTTTTTGAGATAACACCAGATCTCGACGTTCCATGCACTTTTAAGGCATTTGGCATCAAAAAAAAAATTTTGATTTCGAAAGGGAATTGGGATATTTTTCGTGTTCCAAAACAGCCAAACTTTGACGGCTTTGGGCCACCCCTTAGCGAAGTCCGATTGAGCTGAAATTTTGCATGGGGACTTTTTTTGAGGAGACGAAACTTTTAAGCACTACCCGTTTTTGAAATTCGAAAATTCGATTTTCATTGGCACCCTAATCCATAACCATATCTAGAACCAGCAACGGGTTGGAAAAACTTTTCCTTCCAACTTCCGCAAAACAGCGAAAATCTACCATTTCACGCCAACAAGCGAACTGTATCGCATCATCTTCAAAGTAATCAAAACAATCTATTTCCTATGTAACGTTTGGCATGCATGCACCATCGTCAACCCTCTGCCATACAGTGACGCAGAGGACTCAATGGACAATCATCACTTTCTTCCCCTTTCCCACATTGAACTGAAACCTGACGTAGCAGGCACCATTCTCTCATCAAAAAGAACACCAACACTCACATATTACAGATACCTGTTAATCTCAAGCAAGTATCTCGATGGTTTCCTGTGTGAGTGTAGTTATTCTGGGTGAAATTGAGTACTACGATTAGAGAATGGTGTTCTACGAAATTTGATCCATGTACTCCAAATACCTTGCCCTTCATAAAACCTCTTCAACGAACACTTCGCGAATTACCTGGAAAAAGCTATCCAAAAATTATCCGGGATTTATTCCGAAGATTCTTTTCAGTTTTCCTTTCTACATTCAAGACCTCTTCGAGAGCTATATTTTAGTTCAAGGTTAGGTAATATGGATTATGATTACTTTTTCTCTGTAGAATCGAAAGGGTTGAGATTTGTCCATACGTTTTGGTAATGATTGTTACTATCCTTATCATTCTTGTGTTATAATTCCACTAAATTTCCCCTGAGGATAGTAACAACCGTTATCCAAACGTAGGGACGCATCTCACCCGTTTTCGTTCTACAGAATCAAGGACTGATAAGCCGAATTCCTTAACCTAGAACACAGATCCAACAGTGCAACTCTCGCACATCCCTCTAATGTTACGTTTTAGATTATCTCGAGACTGCTTTCATGTAATGCTTTTTTCAGGTGGTCTTAGATGTTTCGGAATAAGTTAATGTTGTTTAAGCAGTGGCGCGAGCAGTGGGTAGGACAGGTAGGACATGTCCTACCCACTAAATATGTGGATAGGACAGTCCATGTATTGCTCTACCCATGATTTTTCAAGGAAACACAAAAAAAAATATCAATAAATAGATACAATGAAATATTCTCCTCTACAATTGATAATTTGGAGAAAACTTTTGTATCGGACAATATTTAAAGAAAAAAATCGACTGTGCCGTCAAACGTCATAATTGTTTTAGCATTCCGTTATTGAATGTGAAATTTTGCATAGAAATTCCATGAAATATTTGTCCAGGAATACCGCAGTGAACTCCTCATTGAAGCTCATGAAGATATAGCATTCATGTAGGAATAGGTATTATATAAGAAACAACAAGTTTCTTTTGGCTTTCTTGAACATATCCTTTCACGGTTTTCACCATTTTTTTTTTACATATGATATTTCCTGCCTGAATAATCACTGGAAGCTCTGAAGAAATCCTTGAAGAGATTCTGTTTATAATTCCGGAGGAATTTCTAGAGGAGTCTTTGAAAATCTGTGAATGATTTCGTGAAAGGACTCTCGGAGAAATTTCTGTATGATTTTCCTTTTAATTCTCTTAGAATGAATTCAAAACTGAATATAGTATTTTTCGATCATTTAAAGCAGTGATGCTCAGCACTTTCCGCATTTTTTCATAACATTTGATTAGAAATCAACAAAAACTGAAAAGATGTTTTACAGATTTATGCATAATCCAAAGCTTGGCGTTGTAGCTATCTATTTATGTAAAAATACTTTTGTTTTATTGACAATCTTTTGAGATTTGCCTGATTGAGCGAAAAATTCGGTGCGGCCCGCGGGCCGGCAGACGAAAAATCTGCCGCATCTTAAACAGAATCATAACACAAACGCATATTTAATAGGTCATTAATCGATAGGGTAGCGAACCACTTGGGCAGCGACCGGTATTTTGGGCACTCTTCGCTATAACTCAGTCAATTCCAAATCAATTGACTTCAAATTTTGTACACGGCTATATACTATACGTATCTCATCGCGTTCCAAAAATTATGTCAATTGGCTCAGAATTGGGCAGAGAAGTGCCCAAAATAGGACCCCTGCCGAGATGGTTCCACTTCCCTATCAGATGGTAATGACACGACATTTCGATTGGATTTCCCTGTCGAAGAATCATTCTGCGACGAGAATCCGTAGCTGGGGTGGTGACAAAAACCAACACCGACCGTGGTCCAGTTACAGTTATTATGCAAATTCGAATACATCTGAACTCCGTTGATAAACCCAGCACGGACCTGCCGATTGTTGATGCAGATTTTGTTTATCGAAACCTAGCGCGAAAAAAGAAACTGTGCCAATATTGTCGGCTGTCAGTTCCGGTCCGATGGTTAATAAATAAAGCTATTGCCGTTCGCTCGCCTGTGGCTTCCCATCTCGGCTAGATTAGTTCTCAAAGCCAGCCGTGACTTGGGAGGAGCCTCTAAAGAAGGTAATATCCAGCGATTCTTTCCAGGCGATATTGTTTATTCATGTGCCTATATAGTTTGCTCTTTGGTTCACATCTCCGCCGCCCGGTCGGTGCGGCGGTGCATAGCAATGAACAGCTCCAACAAATCGGGGTAAACATAGCGGTAATTTTTGACTGGAAGTGCTCACAGATTAGCCGTAGCGTACCCCGGAGCATCCAACATCCATCTGCTGCTGTAGAAGGACTGGCTGTGACGATGATGTGGATGAACGACAACCGCGGTGACGATGAGGACAATAAATCACAACGCCTCACCAATAATCGGACGGAACGCGATGTTCTTAAATGGAGCCCCGATGGTGCCGCCGCTGCCGCCGCACACCGCTACTGACTTGGAGTCGGAAAAGGTTTAAAACGCGCCCGTGGGTTCGTCGCTTTGTGTACCTATTACGTAAGCTCACCTCAGAGGGAAACCTCAGTGCTTGCTTGCGCAGACGACGACGATGGTGTTGTTTGCTCCGGGCAATCTGTGAACTAACTGTAACTCTTCTAGTAAGTAAATGAGAATTTTCAGTCGTAAATCGAAACGATTTACCCGAGTTTACACCAGCAATTATGACCGGGACGGGTGAATGTGCGATCGAATGTACGGATTGTCGCGTCCAAGAGATGATGTGCACGGTAAAAAATTTGCACTGTGATATGAAAGGATTGGCACTTGAATTCGCACTACTGTTTAATCAGTTTGTTATCAATTAAATATCATTCGAAAAAGAACATCCATTGCCTCTTCCATTTTAATTGAACTTCACTTCAATTCGTTGTTGACAATGTTTTGAATACGAAACTAGAATTAAAAAAAATGCTCACCGCACCCAGATTCGATACCAGGACCTTGAGATTCACGATCATCTTTTTTTACCACTACACTCAGCCAAATAACCTTAAGATTTCCATAAGGCCCAACTTATGAAACGGCCTTTAAATAATTCATAATGATTCGGATGAATTTCATAAGGTCACTCTATGACGTAAAATCGTCTCGCAGCTTGGCTTTTATTGATGTTTAGCAACATGGTATTCTCAAGCGTCGGTAGCCGTGTGGATAAAACACGGGCTCGGTGATCCCGACGTTCATGGATCGAATCCAGTCTGCATCATTTTAAGATTTTTTTGTTCTTTTCATAAGTTTATCTTATGAAATTTGTCATAGCAAGCACGATCAATTTTCATAAGGTATTCTTATGTCATCCATAAGAATTAGTTATGGCAAATTTTCATAAGGTATTTCGATGAATTTCGCTAGTTTTTTTCGCTGAGTGTACACTACTTCACACCTGTTAGAGAGGTTTGATTCGAAGCGAAACATTTTCTACCACCTGTCATTTATATTTCCTTTCATACCCAAAACAGTCATTATCAAATCAATAGCTTTTCACTTTTGATCGTATTGCTTTGTACATTAGTGCAAATTGAAGTGATTTTAGTTGATTTCTCCGGTAAGTTTGTTTTGGTCCTCAAATCAACACTGGCAGCATTGCGATTTCAAAAGAAAAGCCTTTCTGATCATGCTGATTGGGATGTTGAATAGTTAAGGGATTTTTCCCTTACATTGAGCGTGCAGAATTTTTAGCGTGTGTGTCCAATCCAATGGGTTTGGTGAATTACTGGTTGTCTGGTGTCAATGGAAAATAATTAGAGTGGTAGATACAAAACTTTTCCTTCTTAAATAGTTTTCAATTAAAAATCTAAATAGGTTATACTTTTATTTATTTAAAATCACATTTAAGATAAGACATAATCAACATAACTGCGCTGCTCTTCATCTTCGATGACGCCCGAAGCTCGCCAGATCACGCTTCACCTGTTTTGCCCATCGCCTGGTTTGCAGAGTTGTTGTCCGGCATTCTTGTAACAAACCCTGTCCACCGTGTCCTTCGAGCAATGCCCAGCTTCTTTCTTGGTTCATTCTTTGAACCATATGTATATTGCGATATTGTTTTAAATCCTGAATTTCAAAATATAACATCTATACCGACAACAGATAACTCTGGCAGAATAACAAAGCATAGCATTTAAAAAAAAAGTCATGGATAGAGTGGTAAAGATTAAATTATCCATTGCTACTGTCTGCAGTAACATAGACTCACTATTCTTTGCACTACCTACTTTGCAAGCTCTTGCTAGTATTTTTATTTTAAGAGCCCTATCATCAACCCATAAAGCACTCATGACATGAAATTGCTGCCAATAGATTAATAATAAATATAGAGAAACGTTCAAACGTTCAGTCGTAGAACACTATATTCATAAAGAATAAATTAGAAATACCTCACCACCTTATCTAAGCAACGGCTTCTTCCCTGTTCTGAGCCAATAATGTGCTCGCGACAAAACTCATTTACCACAAACTGCGTGACAAATAGGGTCTGGGACCATTTGGGCAGGATTTTGACTTGGTTTTTGAGACACGATCAGATACGTCCAGTATCTAGCCATTTCCAAAAATTCAAGTCAATCAGTTTGAAATTGACTGAGTTATAGTAGCAAGTGCCCAAAATAGGTGCGCCTGCCCAAATGGTCGCAGACCCTAGTCTAAAGGCGAAAATGAAAGCATTTCCTCATTTTTTGTTTTTTTTTTATTTTTTATAAAAAATATTGCTTCGTTATATTTTCAAAATCGGTTTTCGTACATATGTAGAGTATAGATCAAGGTATTTCCTGATTTTTTCCAGGTAGAAAACGTTTTTCGTTTTAGCAGAAACCATTTTTTTGTGAAATTTTGTTTAAAAATGGTTTCTGCAAAAACTAAAATCATTTTCCATCTGGAAAAAAAATCAAGAGATACCTTGATCCATACTCAACATGTGCACCAAAACCGATTTTGAAAATATTGCTTCATTATTTTATAAAAAAAATAAAAAACCAAAAAGTGAGGAAATGGATCCAGTTCCGCCTTAACTTTTCGCTCCCTGTTTACTCTCCACGCTGAACAATGCAAAGATCGGCTGAAATCTTTCGAAGCTATAGCTCTTCATAAGCTCGTTGTTTACTTTACGCGCTGAGAAAAACCTTGCGAAAGAGTCTTCCGAAACTAGACACTCAAACGCTCACTGTTTACCATTTGCTCCGAACAGTGCACTTCTGGCAGAGAACCTCCATCTGCAATTAACCCTTCTATAGCGTAGCGATACATTATCAATGTTGTGTATTGAAAATCATAGAAGATCAAAAGACTTCACATCGGGATAGTCTAGATCAGTGATCAGCGGCACGCTGGCCGCAACCACAGCACAATTTAGAAGATCTCATGATTCCTAAAATAATGACTTCAATCAAAATTTCATAAATTTCTGGAGAAGACTTTTTAATTTTACTCAAGGCATTCAACCAAGACTTCAATTCTAAGTCCTCTATAAATCATTGCCAAACTATCCTTTCTTAAACGGCTACAAATACATGCATAACTGAAAAACATCTCTGAATGTTTTTAATCCTAAGAAATTACACAGAAAATGAACTAAAAATCCGTTAAAGAAATTCTTCAATAATATTTCTAGGAAGTTTTTCGGAAACTTTCCCAATCCTTAAATCCCACTTGCAAATCATTCAGAGACTTTTTCAAAAAATCCTCAACTCTTCAATTCACTGAAATCACCAAAAAACATTCCCAAAAACTTTCTTAAGTTTAAGATTTTGCAGGAAGTTCTATAGCTACTGTTAGAAATTCTCTTTTCTAGGATTCCCTCTTTTTTCATGTAGCAATCATCCCGAATCCTAAAATATTGTTGAGAATAAATTCTTGAATGGCTTGTAGTCTCAATTTAAAATTCCATTTGACCCTGCAAAGATGGTTTGGTGTAGATCGTCCAAACTGCTATAAGGGCCCCTATACCCACAGCTATAAAGGCTGTAAAGGGTGTTTGGTATGACCATGTTGAGGGTGACGGGTTCGATTCTCGGTCGGTCCAGGAACTTTGCGTAAAGGTAATTTCGTAGTTCCTTGGGCATAGAGTATCATTGTGCCTTCCACCCAAAATATGCATGCAAAGTAGGTAATCATTTGCAGATGACCATTTAGGTAAAAACTGTGGACGTTCTCATAGAACACTACCCAGGCAACTAATAAGCATTTAAAAAAGCCGTATTTCAGCATTATATCTACTTTCCGCCTGGTTACTACTTTATCTAAGCAGTTCAACTGATAAACTGTTCTCAATTAGGAACTGAAATGCTACTGAAAAGCTGCTACGAAGCATTTAAAAAGCACGATTTTTTAGGGCTTTGATATCCCAAAATGGAATGGCTAGTAAGATAGGTTATGTAATACAACAGCAAATGATAAAAACAGCTACTGTAACGTTTGTAGATGACAATGCGTTCAAGGCGAGTTAAATTTGGAGCGGGAGTAAGTCAAAAGGAATTGAAGAACTCCTTTGAGTATACTGTACATTGGATCCACAAGCCTAACTAGCAATTAGAATAGGAGTATTGAAGTTTTACCATGACAACTTTCAGTATGCAATCTACGAATTACTCCGTATCCACGTAACGCAACACTTTAGATCTACAAGCCTAACTACCAATCATTTGAAGCACTATGATCGAAGTTCATGCTCACATAGCCCCAATAATTGTTTAGGGTCTTCAAGAACTCCTTGGAGTATTCGTCATGGAATCCATAAGCGTAGCCAGTGATTTCTCGATGTATTGCGAATACGATTTATTCCTACACCCTGAAATCCACTCAAACGCTTTCAAATCCCTTAGAAAACCCCCGTAGACTTCTCTTAAACTCTACTGAACCTGCCTTGAACCTACAACCCCCTGATATGTGCTGACACGTCTCGAAACGCCCAGAAAACGCTCATGAAGCCCACTGAGATCTATGACTTTTCTTAAACTCTACTGAAGGTTCCAGAGTGTCTCGGGGGAATTCAAAATGCTTTCAGGGAGTTTTAGCGGCGTTTCAGGAGCATTCGAAAGCGTCTGCACGAATGATAGATGATTTCACGAGGTTTCAAAGTCATTTCAAGGAGTTTAAGGCGCCCCCTGAAGTCCTCTGAAACGGCCTCAAAAATGCTAGGCTTCTGGGATTTCAGAGGATTTTAATGCAGTCCCAGAAGAAGTGATTCTTAGGGTTTCGAAGAGATGTAGGGGCGTTACAGGGGCTTCCTTGAGGTTCCAAGGGCGCTACGCGCGGTTCTCCGGGGTTTTCAGGGCAATACAGACGCTTTTCTGGGGCAAAAGGTTATTGCAACCATAACAAATTGCAAACGCTCCATAGAATATCAAAAAACGCTCCATAAAGAATGAACATATGTTCCATGAAAATGTGCAATGTTACCCATAAATAATTGAAAACGTTCCATACTTTATAAAATATGTACCGGTAAAACAAAAAAATCTCATTAAAAGGGAAATTTTGCACCAATAAATAATACTGAAACGCTCCATAATAAAATTCAAATGCTCCATAGAAAAATGAAAATGCACCATAAAAAATTAAAATTTACCCATAGAAAATTGAATATTGCTCCATATAAAAATTAAATTGCACCATAAAAAAATGAAATTGCACCATAGAAAATCGACAATTGCTCCATAAGTATTATCAAACTGCACCGCATAAAATGCAATTTGCTCCATAAAAAATTGAAAATTCTCCATAACTTTAAATATTTGCACCACTAAAGCAGTGCAATGCACTGCAATGTGAAGCAATTCAGCCCTGTCGGATTAAATTATGAAAATATGCTATCTATGGAAGATTTTCAATTTTTCATGGAGCAATTCATGTTTTCTGTGGTGCAGTTTGATAATACTTATAGAGAATTCTTTTATTCTATATGGTGCAATTTCAATTTTTTATGGTGCAATTTAATTTTTCTATGGAGCGATATTCAATTTTCTATGGGTACAATTTTAATTATTTATGGAGCATTTGCATTTATCTATGGAGCATTTGTATTTTATTATGGAGCATTTCAGTATTATTGATTGGTGCAAAAGTTCACTTTTAATGAGAAAATTTTATGTTTTACCGGTACATTTTTTATAAAGTATAGAACGTTTTCAATTATTTATGGGTAACATGGAACATATGTTCATTCTTTATGGAGCGCTTTTTGATTTTCCATGGAGCGTTTCGATTTATTTATGGGTGCAATAAATAGGCTGCCTTTTTCTGGGGCTTCCATGGGGCATTCTGGATGGCATCGGAGAATATTCAGCAGAATAGAGGGAGTTTCTAAGGTGTTTTTATCGGTTATGGAGGACTTCAGATGCGTTACAAGAAGTTTGACTGGGTTTCAGGGGGTTTCGGAGGCATATCAGAGGGGTTCATAGAGTCAGCGAGGCTTTCGGTGATTTTCAGGTAGTTGTAGGGACGATTTCGGAGCTGTCAGAGAGTTTCAAGGGCGTTATGAGGGGTCTGAGTAGGGGTGCCATATAAACAGATTTATCACACAGCAAATAGTTTTGTAATATCTAGGCGCGTAATTTCTGGCGATGTATCCATTTTTGGATGTAATGTCTGCCGATTACATCGTTTTCCAACAATTATCACGCTTACCATGTACACCCCGGTTGGCAACGGAAAGCGTCGATAAACCCGTTTCAGCAGATACCTAGAAGCAGTATCATATGTATCATACACATTCTAACTCGGTGAAATGGCCGAGAGGTAAGGGCAGGGCCGTATTTAAGGGGGGCCGGGGGGGCCAGGGCCCCGGGCCCCCACATTTTAGGGGGTTCCGGGTCATTTGGCCGAACGCCATTTGGCCGAATGCCGTTTGGCCGAATGTCATTTGGCCGAAAGGGTCATTTGGCCGAACGCCATTTGGCCGAATGCCATTTGGCCGAAAAAGGATGATGAAGTTAAGTGATCTTGCCACTGTTGCCTATATCAGTTTAGCTCGAAAGAACAGCCTTTGATTCAAAGAAGGAAAAATCTCTGACAAAAATAGTCCCAGTTTCAACGCCAACTAATCCCTTGATGGTAAAACTTGAAAGAATAGCCTATGATTAAAAGAAGGAAATATTTCTGATGATCATATTGGCAGCTAGAATGTTATCCAGAGTTTGCCCACGCCTCCAAAACCTTTTGATAATAATTCGGCCAAACGGCATTCGGCCAAACGACCCTTTCGGCCAAATGGCATTCGGCCAAATGGCGTTCGGCCAAACGACATTCGGCCAAACGGCATTCGGCCAAATGGCCGGACACCATTTTAGGGGCCCCCACAAAAACCTTTTCGCTTGCTAAACATTAACAAAAACAAATAAAAGCATATTTGCTCATGGCATTTGTACCTCCGAGGGGCCTCCACATCCGCTCTGGCCCCGGGCCCCCACAATCCTTAACCCGGGCCTGGGTAAGGAATATGTCTCACAATCAACGGACAGTGTACAAAACCATGCCAATATTTTACTTATATATGATTCATCTATAGATCCGATTCTAGCGATTGTTAGACCCACTTTGATTCTGTAGCGGCTAATTTACTGCGTGAAAAGTATGTAATTGTTACATCACTTTTACGACGCGACTGATGTACAGCGAAACTGATGTGATATCACAAGAATCTTTTTGCTGTGCAGTATTATACAGTTTTCTGAGCATCCGTACAGACTACGTTTTATATGGAATACAGATTTTTAACAAGAGGGGTTGATATTTGTTTATGAGATACAGATTTCTTACCCAGATTTTGTATGTGATACAGATTGATTAAAAATAATCATCCGGCATCCCTGACTCTGAGATGGTTCCGGGTTGTTATAGTGGGCTTTGAAGGAGCTTCAGAGGGAGGCTTTGGGGGGGGGGGGGGGATTAAAGGGGCATTTTGGGATGTTTTGGAGGGTCTCTGGACCTTTATAGGGGTTTTCAATTTCAGAGGATTTTGTTTGGGTATTGGGGGTTACAGAGGGTTTCAAGTATGCTACAGGATGTTAAGAGGGCTTCAGGGATGGTCAGAGCTCCCTTTGCAACGCTCTGTAGGCCCCTGACGCGTCCTTGAGACCTTTTTCAAAACCCCCGATAACGTCGTGAAACCCTCTGTAATACATTTGAATCCAGCTGAAAATCCTCTGAAACCCTTTGAAATACCTTCGAGAGCAATTTGAAATCCCTTCAAATCCTCTAAAACGCCACTTTAACACCCCTTAAACCATCCTTACCACCACGCACCCCCTCCCATCCCAACATAGCGCCTCTGAAACACCCCAGAATCAGAATACCCTGAGAAACTACCAGTATCGTCTTCCAAATCTTTTTAAAACTCCCTAGAACGCTTCCGAAACTCGATCTGTCTTAAGCCTCTGATTGTATATTATACAATGTATAAGAACCAAGTAGGGTCTATCGGGGTTGCGATAACGTGTCCAAAGAAAGGGAAGAAGAGGAAAGCCCTTATTAGGGTATACTTGTTGCGCTTTTTCCAAATACTCCAATAAGTCGTATGGCTAAGGATTCAGCCTCACACAGTTTCAGCAGAATCTACATAACTGCTTGAATTGTTTCCCACAACTGATCTACGTTTTCCAACCTCTGACGTCGGCATGACTCATCGATCCCACGCCGGCGCCGCCGCATTCAACGTCAACGTCCCTTTAGGTAAAGGGTCACCAACCTGCCTCCGAAATCAACCTTTGCGCACTTCATACAGGGCACCTCAGGAGGGCAGCAATTGCCCCACGAACCAATTGAGTAATCAACCAAAAAGGCGGCATGCCTCATTTTTTGCCCTCCAATCAATAAATCACATTCTGCAATCGCACTAAGCTGAATGCCTGCCAGTGCCTGCCTGCGCAAGAATGGTTCGTCAACAGGGTCATAAATCTGCACATGATTTATCTACTCACCCGTCGTCGCCATATCCATCGTCGTGAGATCAATTCATTTCGGTTCTTGCAGCAACCTAAAGTAGATGGTAGGTGCTCGCACTAGATCCAAACTGTGGATCTAGCACACCACCCGCGCCTCAAGCTGCATATGTAACGAGGGCGCACGCGGATTCAGGTCCAGATCCGTTCTCCTTTCGAATCGTTTGAAATTTAGAGCTCGCAGATCGCAGATCGCGCAGATCGTAGCGAGACCCCACAATGCGATGATGAAAAAGGGCTCGCTCATGTTAGATGATGATCATTCATCGTTAGTTGTTGTTTTGCCAGACTTTGAGAGTAGATGAGTTTGGATTTCGTAATCTTATGATAGAAAAAGGTTTTGGAGTCGATCCACATTGCGGCTGGATGACGTGGATATGACCTAAACCAAATTGAATCAATTTTAAGCAACAAACTCTGTTGAGCATGGATTGGAATAATATGCAGAGGGCTTAAGCAACTGGCAATGGTGAAGCGTGACACAAGGCAGCGTCAATAAAGTTGTAGATGGCCAATTAGTAGAACCACCAACATGGCGACTTTATCTACCTTATTGATGGTTTTACTGCAGCACTGAGCGTATTATAAAGCTCCACCTATGTAAGTCATGGGAGTTAATCTCCAAGGTTTCCAACAGTTTGAGGTTCCAAGATCATCTTTCAACACGTGAAGCTTGCACCTTTTCGGTCGTCCGAGAAGTAATCGACATCAACTGATTTCTTGATTTTTATTAGTTTTCCACCTTTTTCTTTTTATAATCGCACTTTATGACCAGCCCACTGTGGTCTGCTTTATTCTATATGTTTCACAATAACTGCATACATTTGCATGGTTCTCATTAAAGTTCACATTAAATGTATTTCATATAGCATGTAACCTTTATGTATCTATTATATGTACTCAATGTGACCTACATACAGTGATTGAAATGGCCTACCTAATGACATTTAGTGCAAACATATAATAAATTCAAGCAAACATCAAGTCAATCGTAAATCTTGCATCTTCATCATTCCGGCGTCAATACTTTCTGCCATGAAACGGGTCCAAACAGCTAAACCTTGAAAACATAATTTTATCCCACCACAATTAGTCACCATTGACGAAGAAGTTGTCCTACTTTCTGGATGTTCCTGGACCAGGTTATGGGACCACACGTGGCGCCCCTCTTGGGAGACCAAACAGCTAACGCACATAATAGTAACTCGTTACTCCAGCTCACGTACCCAGACAGTGGAGATGCACCACCGAAAGAAGATAGAAAGGCACGTTTTTCTTAATTGGTAATTTCGTTGAGCACGCAGCTCGCCCGGGAAGATTCACCGCAACTCGTCGATGTGTTTGCATGATTTAATTAACATTTCTAGAGTGCGCACGCGGGCAATAGCTATTTTTTGCCTTCCGTTCGTTCCTTTTTATGTGTCTCTACAGTGCCGTTTATTTATGCTCTCAGTTACTTGAACTCTCCAGATACCTGGCCGACGAACGTTGCGCTGCGTTGCTGCTAAGGTACCCTCTTTAGAGGTTTGCGTTTTTTGTGTGGCACTTGCTTGTTACTTCGCTTAATTTATTTCGTTTACATTCTTTCTGCAAGTCAGGAGAAATTTCGCTCTCTTGTCCCAACCCCAAAGACAGTGTTTTCCTCTTTCAGCTACCCACAGCACAGGTCGTAAACTGAGCCTGCTGCTAATGACCCTTTCTCTCGTCGCGACTCGCGACGGGACGGGACGGGAAGGCTTTCCTTGCGCGGCAAAACTGACCGTTTTTCTCCTGCTTTTATTTCCAGGCTCGCTTTTGGATGCAAGTGGTAGACGAACTGCGGCGGGGAGTAAGGCTGAAAAAGATCAACTTCTCCCGAACGCCGATCGAGTACGAACTGACGCCATACGAAATCCTGATGGAGGACATCCGGTCCCGGTGAGTAGTGCTTAAATTAAGTTTTTTTTTCTTTCGACTTTATACTTATTGGATCTATCGAGATAAAAAAAAAATCTATCTATTTAATGATCAGAAAAAAAATCTAAGGCGGTCATAGGTATTCTAAATATTATTATATACTTACACCCAGACATGTCCAAACACAGCACTGCACGAGGAGTCGATGCTCAAACACACCACCGTGGGTGCCAAACCACCACCTAGCTCTCGTGTTTCAAAACGAACACGCAGCGTGCCTGGCTCAACACCGGTGTCGGTGGCGGTGCTCAGGCACTGGCACGGTGTTTTGCGCTTCGGGTAACACGGAGCCCGAGTGTTTCCGATTATGCAAATCACTCGTGCGAGTTCAAACGCTCGGTGCCGTTCATTCGCTAGCACCAGTTGCAAATGCTGTTGGTCGATGACGAGAGTGAAGTACTTGGCGGCTCCTTTTGTGTCTTTCTCGTCCCTTCTGACTCAGTGGCTCTGATGCAGCCAAGCTACCACACACTGTGGCCGAGCTCACTGCTTTGGTGTTTTATACAATCGGAAACACTCGGCCTCCGTGTCCAACCAAAACTGAAACACGGAGCCGAAACTGAGGCTCGAGTTATAACACCGACACGAGTGTTTCGTCAGTCGCACTGCGTGTTCATCAGGGGAAGCAGAACGAAGGTGGTGATATGAACACACACGGTGGTGTGTTTACGGGCAAACACGCCACCGGTGCGGCACGGTTTGGTGTTTTGACCATGTCTGCTTACACCGTGTCCAATAAGTTCTCATACAAAATCAAATTGAATTCATTTCACATCTGTAATTAGGATTATCAAAGTAAATATATTTATTGAAAGGCAAACTAAGTAGCACTGGTCAAATGCAGCATATGTTTTGGAATTAACTGTCCTTTATCCTTTTCTGCTGATCGCTTATTGCGTTGCGTTGCGTTGCGTGGTAACGGAGTAATTCGTAGATTGCATACTGAAAGTTGTCATGTTAAAACTTTAATACCCCTATTCTAATTGCTTATGGAATGCTATTTGGGAGGGAATAGCTATCCAATTGGAGGTTGAAGTAAAAAGACATGAAAACTTCCATTGCCGGCCACGCCCATCTTCTCCGTTACGAGGATAGGAAAGGATGTGATGATATGACACCTACTTTACAAGAGGTCAGCGACTCACCGACACTCCCATAGGTGTCAAGGAGTTGGACATTTGGAATGGGGTGATTTGGGAATCACTATAAGCGAGTGATGCGACAAAATTTAGATTGTGTAAGTGTAAATTATTTAGATGTGTTGGAGTGAGTGAAATTGTTTTAGTATATTTAAACTCCAACGTTGGGAGTGACATAGCTAAGAAATTTTGTCACTCCATGGGCCTTTTTGTTTCCGGGATGGGGCACAGGCATTTACACTGTGTCCTGGCTAAAAAGCCTAGGTTTAAGCGCCATTGCTCGCTCTCTGAAACGATAAGAAACACGTTATGTGGATGGGAAAGGATAGTAGGGAAGGAATAACTATTTATCGAGATGCCAGCGACTCACCGACGCGCTCGTAAATAGAAAGGAGATGGGATTTTGGTACGGGAATGGTCTGGAATACGGTATGCATATTTAAAGTTGATTCGTGTGTTTAAGTTCTTAGGGTGAGTAGAAGCAACATCCGGAGCTTACAATTTGTGGTTTGCTCACAAGATCGGAAACTTACCAAAAGAGATGAGCTACACTCATATTGAATACCATTTCAAACCTTTGCTGTTCCCATGTTTGATCGAATCTTCGACAATCCTCCGCGGGATGTGGAGAAAAACTAAGTAGCAGTTTCAGCTTCACCTGCGGCTGAAGATCCGGAAAACACTATTTGATGTTCCGCAGCACTTGTTCAGCTGTGATATGATAGAACCGCTAATCCACGAATCGTTCAATGTTCCAAGCTTTATTGTGTAGCCACAGTGATATTTATGTGGCTATCCCGTACGTTTACCACAATAGATCAAATATTGGTCGCAGTGGTTTATGTTCCGAACAGAGAAAAAAAATCCCGTACGTTCGCCATCTTGAATAAAAACTGACTGCCAGTTTCATTTTCTCAATCATCTTTTTCATAAGAAACTGCGACAGGAACGACTTATAATTTTCCTGACAGACTGCTTCTTCATTCTTCTGCAGTCAATCCGATTCGCGGAAAAGGCACCACATACAGCACAGAATTATTTTCTTCTTGCTCTTTTCTCCATGGCCTCCGATGGGCGCACCGCAAACTTTTCGCGTGTTCTTCTCCTGAATTACTAGCACAAACTAGTACACGACGAGTTCTAAAATCTTCTCAATTCGCTTTCAGCAGGATCCTGTTACAAACACATCAAATCACGCTTTTCCAAACACTTTTCACACAATCCATTTCAAATTTTATCAGCCAGATTGACAAATCCGCGAAAAAAAAACAATACGCCACCGAAAATTCAAGATTCTGCCGCTCACGCGCAATGATTGCATCCAATCCTTTTCTGCTGATCGCTTGTGTGGCGTAAGTCCATTTCAGCTGGCACGCACGCCATTTCTTTAGTATTTCGTCACATTTTAACGAATAATGGTTTAAAGTTGAAACAAAATAGGTTCCTGTCCTCACAATTGCTAGTACAAACTATGGCCAAAAGAGAAAAAAATATGAGACTCTGTATTGGTGGAGTACGAAGCCATTTTATTTTGTGCAAAATAAAACGTAAATCAAACCAAAATGTCCATTTACATGTTTTAATGAGATTTGTTGTGTTAAAGAAGCATGGCTGCATCATATCTTGTTGATTCACAACATTCTCACTTCTAAAACGTACTTGTATCCCTATTGTGGTAAATTTTGTCCAAAATTTACGTTTTATGATGTTTTTCTTTAATATAACGAACATTTTCAAGGAAATCCCCTCAAGTGAAGCTTACTAGCAAATTTCTTACCATATCATCACCAAAATTGTAATGTTTCAGCTTTAGTATATCCATTTGGTACAATACTTGGGATATAAACTCAGAATTTAACCTTATGGACTCTATTTAGCTTCCCTAAAATGATCAACTTTTCGGACGTTTTTCTTGCGTGCCGGAGCAAACGGATTTCAGAAAACGGGAGTATACTGCTAGGCTTATAAAAACAAATATAAAGTATTGTTATTCTAAACCGTATGCTTTATTTAACCAGTATTATGTGGCCCTTCAATACATGCATTCATTTTGGAAATATGAAACACGGATGTGAAATACAATTATATTTTCTAAATTTGTATTTTGTATGAGAACTTATTGGACACGGTGTAATAGGGTCTCCATTTAGCCTCCTAATAGGGTCTCCATTTAGCCTCCTAATATACGAATGGCCATTCTTTAGAAAACCGATGTAGTGAATCTCTAAATGTGCGTTTGAAGCTGACTCCATTATAAAATATTAAATCAGTATGTATGTTTTATTTTGTCATTGGCGGATACAGTAAAGAGAAACAAGAGTACAGCATGTAGACCATAATGGTTTCAATTCTTGTAGTCCAATAATTTGGAGAGCGTAGAACGTCCCATAAATGTACTCAAAGCATTATAGTAGTGCACTAAGGCTTCATCAGAAACACAAACTACATTTCATGAACATGCTCTACGATCAAAGCATGATTTAGTAAGAAGATATTGCAGACCAAACTACAAAGAGTATTAGAAGCACTTAGCAATTTTATGGAATGTTCAACTACTACGGAGTTGAGTTGCTCGTAATATTTCGAGGTCTAGAGGCCATCAACGTGATTAAGTTTCTCGAACAGAGTGAACAGAAATGATGGTAGGCCCAGTATATCATAGAAAATAAACTCCAGAGTAGTTTGGATGACCTAGATATCTCAATGCACGAACCATGGATTCTAGCGGTGCATTGAGGCTTTTTAAGTACCGTCGACTATTCTCCATCGTGTATAAAATTTGGCTTAGTATACTGGATTAGTAACACAAACGTCGGAGTACTTTGAAGGTCTAAGCTTTCTATTATTTGAAATTTTGGAGGAACTCCTGAGGGAATGTTCCGAAAATATTGGCAACGGTAAATAAGTCCAGATATTTATACGATTCTAAAACATTATTCATCCATAGGCCGAACAGTTGTGTAAATCCATTAGATATACTTGGGCTTTAGACCAAAGGTTCGCCGGCATTGCTCGAAGACCATACAAGCTTTCTTGATCCTGAACTCAATATGAGGTGCCCAGAGAAGCTTTGAATCAATAATAACTCCAACATAATTTACCTGTTCAGTCACATCCATTTCGGAATCTAAGAGACGCAAAGGTCGAACGCCATTGCGGTTTTGCCTTTCCGTAAAAAGAACAATTTCGGATTAACCGAATAGCTACATATATTGATGATACCAACCCTCAACTACCTGAAGGGCGTTTTTTATCAGGTCGAAAAGGGTGGTGATACACATACCAACTAACAATGCTAGTTAGTCGTTGGCAAAACCATAAGTAGGAAAACCGTTATTATTGAGTTGCCTCAATGGCGTATCTGCTACGAGATTCCACAAAAGCGGTGACAAGACTCCCCTTTGGGGGCATCCACAAACACTCAATTCCCTAATCCCTGCTAGACGCAATGTCGAGAAGCGATATCGGTTTTTGAGCATTTGATGAATCCAATTGGAAATCATTGGAGATATACCATGACTCCGTGCGGCTTCCCATATGGCATCGAAAGGCACATTGTCAAAGGCACCCTCGATATCTAAGAAAACACCCAAACAAGATTGCTTTTGAGCGAACGCTTTCTCGTTATCGTAAACAACCTTGTGTAAAAGAGTCACAGTGGACTTACCAGATTTGTAGGCATGTTAAAGAGGCACGTTGACCAGATGAACATCACGGATGTGACGATCCACAATGCGTTCTAAGCATTTCAGAAGAAAAGATGTCAAACTGATACGTCTAAAACTCTTTTCTTCTTCATACGACGCACGACCCAGTTTCGGAATGAACTTCACAGTAATATCTCGCCAAGATTTGGGAATATACCCTGTAGCAAAACTGCAAACAAGTATTATTTTCAAAACATGTTTGAAACAATCAAATCCCTTCTAAAGCAAAATAGGATAAATCCCATCTGCTCCAGGAGATTTGAAAGGAGCAAAGTTATTAAGTGCCCACTCAATCGATTCTATAGTTACAATACTCCGAGCCGAGGCCAGGGAATCATAACTACAAGAAAAGACATCAGGTTCATCCGAAGATGTAATATCCACACATCCAGAGAAGTATGTGTTGAATAGGCATTCCAGAACTTCCTCATCAGAGGAAGTCAGATCGCCATCTGGCAAACGAAGTTCGTTCACTCGGCAAAGATTTTGTTTAACCGACTGGCTTCACTCAAACTGGAAACATTTGTACAAAGGTTTTTTCAGCCGGATCGTTCAGCAGTCCGGAGAGCTTTCCTATAGGCCTTGCGAGTCGACCTGAAAGCCTCCAAACCAGCCGAACGTCGTCTGTTCCAACTCTTTCTACATTGTTTCTACTGAGTTTCGCCAGATCAGAGTTCCATCAAGGGGTTCCTCTTGTGATCTTCACAGACCGTAGAGGGCATGCTTCTTCAAAAGCTTCCATGATGATGGTCGTTGTAGCATCAACGGCATCATCTAAATCACTTAGAGTGTCAATGGATGGTGAGTATCCATGAAATTTGGCCGCAATCAAATCAGTTTGTGGACCGGGGATTCCTGAAACGCAATGTTTACGAAGTAACATTTAAATGTTCAAAAAATATGTCGCGATGGTAGGATAAAGATCCTTCATCTGACACATGCCAATTGGTCAGCTCGTGACTAATTCTACAAGAACAAAGCGTTATGTCTAACACTTCCTCTCTAGCAGATAACATGAAGGTTGGGCGGTTGCCTATGTCAAGTAATCCAAGATCTGTACTACTTAAGTACTCCATCAAACTGGAGCCTCTCCAGTTTGATGTCTGAGCTGCCCCAAATGATATGGGGAGCATTAGCATCACTGCCAACAATTAGCGGAAGGCCTTTTGAAGTACAGTATGCGCTGACTTGTTTAAAAGCATCCGTAGGGTATGGTTCATCATGCGGTAAATAAATCGAACAATAGACGTATTTCCTGTTGAGATTTCCAATAGATATATCAGTTGTGATAGCACATGCATCTCTGGTGGTAAGTTCAGTGATGAGTGTAACAACTATTGCGTTGTTGACAAGCACACAGGCTCGAGGCATCACACGCGAGTTTGCCATTTCATGTTTACTGCTTCGTTTGCGATTAGTTTTTTATTAGACCCCCTAGCCATTCATTCCTATGCACGATAAGCATAAAGCCGCATCACACCATGAACTAGGGATCACCTGTTGGTGGACTCTTACAACCGGAACAGGCGGTCCGTAGTGTTATTCTTAGCCAATTGAGACATCGCTACCGACACTACACAGCTATCTAGGCTGATCGAGAAAAGAAGCTAATATCGATGATCAACTTCATACGGGCTCGAACAGCCACTAGAGGCGCCTAGTATATTGAATTATGGTAAAAGGAGGGAATCAATCCACAAAACCCTTCGCTTGGGTACGGACTAAGGTGAATTTCTCAGCAACGCAATGGTTAGTCAGTTTTCTCAGGCTCCAGACGTGACTTAGATGACTTCACCAAACCGATCACGTTTTGTTACCACAATGAAGCTTTACTATAAACCACATTCCAAATAAACGCTGAACAAAACATATGTAAGATCAAACAACCCTAATTAACCACCATTTGAGCCCTGACCCTGGACAAATAGAAAAATCAAACGGAGTGTACTCGCCCTCTGACCATAAATCAAAGTTGGTCATTTGGTAGAGCACCAACTCGTGCTGGACTACCACTAAATATCGGATTCTCGTAAACGGTATTCGTACCTAGGATTCAGGCAAGCCGCTCATCGGACTCAGCTGGGCTGCATCACGCCATGCAGTCACGTTTCGAGGTCAAACATGTTTGTACGCTCATCATCTATTATTAGCACTTTTTTCCAAAATCGAACTGAACACTTGTACGTACACTGAGTACCTGTACGATCATGATCTTACCCGCTGCCTAGCAGGGTGTCCCATCCCATCGCACCTAATCAACTGCTTCACGCGTAGCAGCTACTACTGTTCAAACAGAACCCGGCAATGTTTATACACGCATTTACTTCACACCTTTCTCAAATCCATACCTATTTATTCCAATTTCTTTGTTTTTTCTTCTCCCCCAATTTCCAGAAAGTACAATCTGCGCAAAGTAATGGTAGACGGTGACATACCGCCGAAAGTGAAGAAAGATGCACACGCCGTTATTCTGGAGTTTATCCGATCTCGACCACCGTTACGGAAGGTAAGTTCAGTTAAAATACGATCAATTCACTGTTCTCTATTAAAAAACATTTAAAATGGAATTAACCTTGAAAGACGTTGAGAACCGTTTTAGTTTCTCTACCAATTTCTTAAATGTTACCGATTTACATCAACAATTTTGCCAGTTCTTAACACAAACTTACTGTGTTTCTCGTAGTTTTGTTGGGGTTTGAACGCGAAGTCTGAAGTTCGAAGGCACAAATAGGATAAATTGAAACGGAAAAATTGCAAGAAAAACTTTGTGTAATTCTGGTGGGAATTGAACCCATGATCCCCACTCCCCTAAACAGAATGCGTTAGCCAACTCAACCAGAGACCAGGTAACGATTCTGCATGAAAAGTGGAGGTTGACATTCGGTTTGGTGCTTTACTCCACAGAATCATCACCTATTATGTTGTGTAGTTGGTTAACGCACCCATTCTAGGGAATTGGGGGTCATAGGTTTAAATCCCACCAAAACTACACGAATTTGATTTGCTTTTTTTTTCGTTTCAATCTATCCATTTTCAGCACATTTGTGATTTTCAACTTCGGACTTTCTCTCTCTTATTGGCGTAACGTCATCATTGGGACAAAGCCTGCTTCTCAGCTTAGTGTTCTATGAGCACTTCCACAGTTATTAACTGAGAGCTTCCTCTGCCAATGACCATTTTGCATGCGTATATCGTGTGGCAGGCACAAAGATACTCTATGCCCAAGGAAATCAAGGAAATTTCCTTTATGAAAAGATCCTGGACCGACCGGGAATCGAACCCGTCACCCTCTTCGGACTTTACGAATGTCTAAAATTTCCTTTCAGTTGATAATCGGAAAACCAACAACATTCGGTTTGTTAAGTTGAATATTTGAATAGAACTTTTCCTGCATGCTGAAATCGTTAAGAGCATCTTCGCCAACTATGCAATCACCCATCACATTAAAGTTACTTAGTGGCAGCGGATCAATTAGAGATTTCACGGTTGCGATTTAATGACTTCCCCTTAATATTTGTTTGCTGCTACGAACGGGTCTCGTTATAGAACAGCCAAGGTCAAAGTCACTCAAGTTGACCAAAATTATGGTTTTTCAGTTCAAGTTGCGACCAGTGACGAGTTGTTTGCTCCAAATTATTATCTTATCACATCTTGAATGCCACAAACAATTCAAGCTGATTACAACGACATTGTTTTCCGTGTTCTTGTTTGACAGTTATAGATTATGCTAGACTTGAGAGAATTAGAATCGGTGCCACTTCCTATATTCGATCATTCGGACCTAAAACATGATTACTAATCGTCTCTTAACGTCCCCCTTTCGCAGGCCTCCGAGCGAAAGCTCGCACCGCAACCTCTGAAACGGGTGGCTTGCCCCCGGGAGCAACTGCTCGATTCGATCCGAAAGGGACGAGTGCTGAAACCGGTGCATCCTAAGCTAAAAACAAGACGTAAGTACACCCCACTGCCGCTATCTCTTGCATTATCGAACTCCTACCTTGCTGTGGTGGCAATGCGCAGTGGAATTTCCCTTCCATTGCAACGTGCATGCTGCAGCTACAACTGCAACAATCTGCAACGAACGGTTTCCGCCTTCCGATCTTCTTCGCTCGACGAAATGCCACACATTCTATTATTTATTCTCGTGTAATATTTGCCATCATTATCGCCATTAATAAGCAAGTGACCGCCGAACCGAGTTCGTTTAAAGTCCCGGCCATCGCATCGCTTGCTTATTCCGGTAGCGTTTGCTCCGTCGATTGACATCAAGATTTATTATCGTGTTTTAGTAATGCCGAAAAACATAGACGATTCTGCGTATGACGATTACTGTTGGGAAATTTTCCGATTGGTTTTGAAGAAATTACTTGTAACTTTATGAAGTTCAAAAAATAATTAAATAGTTTTTCCGGACATCTTCATACATACAGTGTCGGACAAAACAATAAGACCACCGATACTATTTCATACAAAATTGCAAAGTTCGATGATATGGTATGTACTCGGTTTCTATTAAACGGATTTGGCTGAAAATTGATTTGTATTAATTTGATTGAGTTCTGTTCACTACTTCCAATGTTACAGATATACGGCGCGACAAAACAAAAACACCTGATTTTTATGGTGCTTATTTGTGGTCAATTCAATAAAAGTGTCCCCAAAATTTAATGCCATTCTTACTAGCTTATCAACCATCAAGCATCATAAAGTCTCATATTGAAAGTGGTCATAATATTTTGTCGTTTTATATATCTGTAACTTTCGATGTAGTGAACAGAACTAAATCAATTAAATACAAATGAAAATTCTCATAACTCCATGGCAACTGTCAAAATTTCAGCCAAATCGGTTCACTAAAAACCGAGTATCACACCGTCAAATTTGGCCATTTTGTATGAAACATGGCTGGTGGTCATATTGTTTTGTCCTTCACTGTACATAAAACTTGGTGAGTTCATTCCATCAAACTTTAAAAGTGTGTACTACATAAACAACAATTTGGACGACCGCATCACAAAAAATCGACTCACAACAGTTCCACTGTACTGCTATTACTGTAGCGCAAAAGCTAAATAATTTATAAGCGAGCAGGTTGTCAGACGGTGGCGCCTCCTCCCGGACAAAACCTTTTCAGAAGAGGTTACGCCAACGGTAGCTGGATGGTGCGCGCGCGCGTGTGCTCGAGCACTCGGCCACGGATGGACGGTGCATGTTGAAGATACATATTGTTGGAAGGTTGGACCGAAGAAAAGGGATGTGCGTGCGTGACTAGACTTGATTTACCGAAAGTGACTCTCGCTGGTGTTCAGCCGCAATCCGGTCTTCAATGTGTCTTCTTTGAGTTGAATAATATTGAACATACGAACGTCACGAACTACGTGGTGCACTTGCTGGGCTATTGTCAAAGAAAGTGCATAAGTGCTCATGGCAGGAAGTCGAAATTTACGGCCATACAAAAACACAATTAACCTTCCGTAACTCGCGCGGTTGACTACCTACGTCAGCACCACGCTAATGCTGAGTACAAAAAGCGAGATTTTTTCTACGTGTTGTACAAAATACAACAGCGCGATCGCTCGAGGGTTAAAAAACAAATATTTTGTATTTGATATCAGGTACCAATAATAACGCTTGGGAAGGCAGATTAACTCACTAACCAATTTAAAACAGGTTTCTCCACTGAACTTTTTCGGGCCCAACTTGATGAGTTCAGCTACGAAACTATCCTTTACCTACTGTTTTGGTGACTTAAAGTTAGTGAATGACTTACAATCCGTTATCGTGGGAGTTCATTCATTTCCAGTCCTCTGATGCACTGATGCAGTTTTTTCCTCCATTGTCTTGGTCTTCCGTGATTACGATCGCCGTGACGTTCAAGTGTTCATCGAAGTACTGTTTCCACCATTCAATAACGTCATGTCTATCCGAGATGATACTTGCCTCCTTTCCCTGGCTCGCGACACAAATCCGTTGTGGGATGCGTTAAGTTCTTGGTAGAACTGCGTTTCTGTGCACTCCGCTTGAATTTGAAATCATTGGGACTGTGGGGTGTGAATATAGTTTACTGTTATTCCCCTTGCATGTGCGTCCCCTAGCAAGCATCAGTGACAGCGAGCACAATGACGACGGTACCAGTATGAAGCTGCCTTATTGAGGAGAGGAGCTTTGGCGGAACAAGTCGCCTTCACCGTGTGGTTCCGGATTATGCCAAGTGATTCTACTGTAGTTTTCTAAGATGGCGGGATACGGATTAATTCAGTGAGTTACGCAATATTCACAGGGACAAATTCAGAGGAATACACGAGAAATTTAAAAAATAGCCGAAAAAAATCTTCATGCTAATGACTTATTTGACTGGATAATAGTTTGATTTGTTGATTTTTCGGCCGAAAAATCTACAAAAACAATCTTCATGTTTTCTGCATTGTATTAGTGACAAGAAAGTGTTGAATAAACTAATTACAGAAACATTCATAGTGCTCCCGGCCAGAGCCGGAGCGTGGTCCCATGGCGCCCTTGGCAAGCATCCAGATTGGCGCCCCACGACAACTAAACATTGGTAATTTGCAAAAAAAACGTGGTTATTTATTTTCTTTTTTGGATTTTTGTGTTTCGATTATTCTCTTAGAGTATTTTCCTCTTAATGGAAATTCCGACATCCTCAAATAATCTTTATTAGAAATTTTCTACGATTAATTCAATTAATTTAACCAGAATTTTCCATTAACTTTAGGAAAGGTTTCTTCTAAAGTTTAATCAAATTATTTCCCAAAAAATCTGTAAAAAAAATGTACAGCAAATATAAGACGAATTATGGACATAATGAAATACCAGGAGAAAATCCTGAAGGCCGCGGCCCCCCCCTGACCGATCAACTATATTCTAACTTAACCGAAAAACTTAGATGATCAGAGCTGTTTTTGACTAGTAAAAATAAAATTCTCCTGCATCCTCGTATTAAATAATTTTTTTTAATGTATGCAGGAATTCCTTCGGAAATTCTTGGAGGAAAACCTTTGAAAATTCCTAAGGGTATTCCTTCGGAAATACCTGGAGGAATTCCTTTAGAAATTCCTGAAGGAATTCCATCCAAAATTCCTGGAGGAATCCCTTCGCAAATTCCTGGAAGAATTCCATCGGAAATTCCTGAAGGAATTCCTTCGGAAATTCCTGGATCAATTCCTTCGGGAATTCCTTGGGCAGTTCCTTGGGAAAATCTTGGATGAATACCTTCGGAGATTCCTGGAGGAATTCTTTCAGAAATCCATAGAGAAATTCGTGAGGAAATCCTTAGGTGAATTCCTTGCGAAATTCCTGGACAAAATAATTCCAAACTTCCTGGAAGAATGCTTTTGGAAATTCCTGGAGGAATTGCTTCGGAAATGGCTGGACGAATGTCATTGAAAATTCCTGGAGGAATTCCTTCGGAAAGTCGTGGAGGATTTTTTTCGGAAATACTTTTTGGATTTTTTTGGAAATTCTTGCAGGAATTCCTTCGGAAATTCCTAGCGGAATTCCTGGAGGAATTCCTTCGGAAATTCCAGGAGGAATTCCGTCGGAAATTCCTGTAGGAATTCTTTCAGAAATTTCGGGAGGAATTTCTTCGGAAATTGCTGGACGAATTCCTTTGGAATTCCTAGAGGAATTCCTTTAGGAATTCCTGGAGGAATTCTTTCGGAAATTCCGGGATGAATCCCTTCGGAAATTGCTGGGCGAATTTCATTGGCAATTCCAGGAGGAATTCCTTCGGAAATTCCTGCAATAATTTCTTCGGCAATTACTGGACGGCAATTCTTTTTAGATTTTTCTGGAAATTCCTGGAGAATTACTGTCGGATATTCCTAGCAGAATTGCTTCGGAAAATCCTGAAGGAATTCTTTCGGAAATTCCGGGAGGAATTCCTTTGGAAATTCCATTAGGAATTCCTTTAAAAATTCCTGGAGGAATTCTTTCAGAAATTTCGGCAGGAATTCCTTCGGAAATTGCTGGACGAATTCCTTTGGAGATTCCCGGAGGAATTCATTCGGAAATTCCAGGAGAAAATCCTTTAGGAATTCCTGGAGGAATTCTTTCGGAAATTCCTGAAGGAATTCCATCGGAAATTGCTGGAGGAATTCCATTGGAAATTCCTGGAGGAATTCCTTCCAAAATTCTTGGAGGAATCCCTTCGCAAAATCCTGAAGAATTCCTTCTGAAATTTCTGGAGAAATTCCATCGGAAATTCGTGAAGGACTTCGTTCGGAAATTACTGGAGGAATTCCATCGAAAATTCCTTGGCGAGGTTCTTCGAAAAATCTTAGATGAATACTTTCGGAAATTTCTGGAGGAATTCTTTCAGAAATTCCAGGAGGAATTCCTTCGGAAATTGCTGGACGAATTCCTTTGGAGATTTCTGGAGGAATTCATTCGGAAATTTCAGAATGAATTTCTTTAGGAATTCCTGGAGGAATTCTTTCGGAAATTCCGGGAGGAATTGCTTCGGAAATTCCGGGAGGAATTGCTTCGGAAATTCCGGGAGGAATTGCTTCGGAAATTCCTGAAGCAATTCCATCAAAAAATCCTGGAGGAATTCCTTAAAAAAATTCAGAATTCTTGGAGAAATCCATTTGCAAATTCCTGGAAGGAATTCCTTCGGAAATTCCTGAAGGAATTCGTTCGAAAAATCCTGAAGGAATTCGTTCGGAAAATCCTGAAAGAATTCCTTCGGAAATTCCTTGGGAAGTTCCCTCGAAAAAATTTGGATGAATACCTCCGGAAATTTCTGGAGGAATTCTTTCAGAAATCTATAGAGAAATTCCTGAAAAAATCCTTGGATGAATTCCTTAGGACATTCCTGGAAAAAAAATCATTCTAAATTTCTTAGAGGAATGCTTTTTATGATTCCTGAAGGAATTCCTTCGGAAACTACTGGACGAATTCCTTTGGAAATTCCAGGAAGAATTGCTTCGGAAATTACTGGAATAATTTCTTCGAAAATTACTGGAAGAATTCCTTAGGAAATTCCTGGGGGTATTCCTTCGGAAATTCCTGTAGAATTTTTTTTGGAAAGTCTTTTTGGATTTTATTTTTGGAAATTGCAAGAGGAATTCCCTCGAAAATTCATGGAGGAATTTCTTTACAAATTTCGTTAGGAATTCCTTCAAAAATTCCTGGAGGAATTCTTTCGGAAATTCCGGGAGGAATTCCTTCGGAAATTGCTAGACGAATTCGTTTGAAGATTCATGGAAATTCCTGCAGGAATTCTTTCGGAATTTCTTCGGAGATTCCTGGAGAAATCCCTCCGGAATCTCTTGGATGCATTCCTTCTGAAATTCGTGGAGCAATTATTTCGGAAATTCCTGGAGGAATTCCTTCGGAAATTTTTGGAGAAATTTCTTAAAAATTCCCGGAGGAATTCCATTGGAAATTCCTGGAGGAATTCCTTTGGAAATTCCTTCGGAAATTCCTGGAGAAACTCTTTTGGAAATTCCTGAAGGATTTTTTTTTGGAAATTCCAGGAGAAATTCCTTCAGAAATTCCAGGAGAAATTCTGTCGGCAATTCCTGGAGAAATTCCTTTGGAAATTTCCAAAGGAATTTCTCCATGAATTTCCGATGTAATTCCACCAGGAATTTTGCGAAGGAATTCCTTCAGGATTTTCCGAATGAATTCCTCCATGTATTTACGAGAGAATTCCTCCAGGAATTTCCGTGGCGATTCCTCCAGGAATTTCGGAGGGAAATCTTCCAGGAACTTCCGGAGAAATTCCTCCAGGAAATTTTGGAAAAATTCCTCTACAAATTTCTGGAGGAATTACTCTGGGAATTTCCGGAGGAATTCCTCCAGGGATTTCCAAAGGAATTCTTCCAGGAATTTTCAAGGGAATTCCTCTTGGAATTTTCAAAGAATTTCCTCCTGGAATTTCTGAAGCAATTCCTTCATGAATATCCGAAGAAATCCCTCCATGAATTTCCGAAGGAATTCCTCCAGAAATTTTCCGACGGGATTCCTCTCCGAATTTCCGAAGAAATTCCTCGAGGAATTTCTGGAGGAATTCCTCCAAGAATTTCCGAAGAAATTCTTCTAGGAATTTTCAAAGGAATTCCTCTTGGAATTTTTAAAGGATGTCCTCCTGGAATTTCCGAAGGAATTCTTCCATGAATGTCCGAAGGAATTCTTCCATGAATTTCCGAATGAATTCCTCCTGGAATTTTGCGAAGGAATTTCTAAAGAATTTTCCGAAGGAATTCTTACATGAATTTCCAAAGGAATTGCCCCAGAAATTTTCCGACGGAATCCCTCCATGAATTTTCGAAGAAATTCCTCGAGGAATTTCCGGAGGAATTCCTCCAGGAAATACCGAAGGAATTTCTCCATGAATTTCCGAAGGAATTCCTCCGGGAATTTTGCGAAAGAATTCATTCACGAATTTCTGAAGAAATTCCTCCACGAATTTTCGAAGGAATTCCTCCAGGAATTTCCTGAGAAATTCCTCCATGAATTTCCGGATGAATTTCTTCAGAAATTTCCGGAGGAGATCCTCCAGGAATTTCCGAAGGAGATCCTCCAGGAATTTTCGAAGAAATTCCTTCAGCAATTTCCGAAGGAATTCCTCCTGGAATTTCCGAAGGAAGTCCTTCATAAATTTCCGAAGGAATTCCTTCAGGATTTTCCGAAGGAAATCTTCCAGCAATTTCCGAAGCAATTCCTCCTGAAATTTCCGAGGGAATTCCTGCAGTAATTTCCGGTGGAATTCCTCCAGGGATTTTCAAAGGAATTTCACCTGGAATTTTCAAAGGAGTTCCTACCGGAATTTCCGAAGGAATTCTTTCATGAATGTCCGAAGGAATTCCACCAGGAATTTTCGAAAGAATTTCTCCAAGAATTCCTTCACGAATTTCCGAAGGAGTTCCTCCATAAATTTCAGAAGGAATTCCTCCAGGACTTTTGCCAAGGTATCGCTCAAGGATTCTCTGAAGGAATTTCTCCATGAATTACCGAAGGAATTCCTCCAGAAATTTCAGGAATGAATTTCTCCAGGTATTTCCGAAGAAATAACTCCAGGAATTTCCGAAGAAATTCCTTAAGAAATTCCCGAAGGAAATCTTCCACTATTTCTCGAAGGAATTCCTCCAAGAATTTCCGAGGGAATTCCTCCAGGATTTTCCCGAAGAATTCCTCCATGAGTTTCCGGAGGAGCTTGTCCAGGAATTTCCGTAGGATTTCCTCCAGGAATTTTCAAAGGAATTTCTCCTGGAATTTTCAAAGGATTTTCTCCTGAATTTCCGAAGGAATTCCTCTACAAATTTCCAAAGAACCCCCTCTCGGAATTTCCAAAGAAATTTCTTATGGATTTGCTTTGAAATACCTCCAAAAATTTCCGAATGAATTCCTCCAAAAACTTTTGACGGTTGTTCTCAAAAAATTTCCTTAGGATTTTCTTACATAATCCCCAAACGTGTTTCTGAAGGAATGTTTGAAGAAGTTTCTCAAGTTTTCGTAGGAGCTTCGCAATACATTTTTGAAGAAATTTCTTGAGGAATTTCCGAAGAAACTTCTCAAGGATCTTTCGCTGGAATTCCTTGAGGAATTTCGTAAAGATTTATAAAAAAAAACCGAAAAAATTCCTCAACGAACTTATCAAACAATTTCTCACAAAATTTCCGAAGGTATTCCATAAGACATTTCAGACATATGTCAAAAAAAAATCCAAACGAACTCCTTTAACAATTTCCGAATTTTCCTTATCAATGCTTTTTTAAAGGAGCTCTTCAAAGAATTTCCGAATGAGTTCCTCTAGGAAATAAAAAAATCACAAAAAGTATTTCTTCAGGAATTTCCGAAATATTTTTTCAAGGAAGTTTTGAAAGATTTTTAAAGAAATTCCTTATGGAATTTCAGAAGGGATATCTCAAGAGACTTTTAGTGACTTTTTTTCAATATTTTCGAATGAATTGCTTCAGGAATTTGGGAAGGAATTCTCACAGAAATTTTCGGATGAATTCCTTTAAGAATTTTTGAAGGCATTCCTCAAGGAATTTTCGTAAGAATTCCTCACGAAAACTCCGAAGGAGTTCCTCAAGGAATATTCTAAATCTATTTCAAACAAATTCCTCAAGGAATTCCCGAACAATCTTCTAAAGGAAATCGTAGAAGAACTCTCGAAGGAATGTCTTATGGAATTTCTCAAGGAGCTTTAGAAATGAAGGAATTCCTCAAGAAATTTCTGAAGAATTTGTCAAGGAATTTCAGGTGGAATTCCTCATGTATTTTCGAAATACATTCCTGAAATTATTGTTTAATTGAATCCTTTAAAAATTTCCGAATGCATTCCTCTAGCAACTTCCAAAGATATTCCTCCAAGAATTTCCGAAGCAATTCCTTTAGAAATTTTCAAAGATTTTTTTCCCGTAATTCCGAAGGAATTCATTACAGGATTTTTCGAAGAAATTTCTCCAAAAATTTCTTAGGGTATTCCTCAAGGAAAGGAATCTTAGTTTGATTGGAATTTTTGAAAGAATTCCCGGAGAAATTCTTAAAGTATTTTCTGGAGCTTCTCAAACGGATTTCTGGTGGAATTAAGAATGATATTTGTAAAGAATTACTGGGGAAATTCTCAAAAGAATGCGTGGTGAAATTCGTAATAAAACTTCTGGAGGAATTATTGAAGAAATTTCTGAAGGTATTCCCAACGGAATTACTGCAAGTTTTCCGAAGGTAATTTCTTCTGGAATATCTACATTAAAATGACCTTGAAAAATATTAAAGAAATTTCTGGAGAAACTGCTGGATAAATTCAAATTCATGATGGCATTTGTTAAGAAATTCCTGAAGCAATATCTTGAGGAATTCCGCAGGATTATAATCATATATGATTCTTCTATTGAACCATTCCTGTTAATCACCCATATTTCATACTTCACTTTTATTTTTTTATTTTTAATGATGAAGTATTCGAACTCCTTGTTACTGCAAAGTGGTGTTCAGTGTAAGGGTGCTCGCCCCCCCCCCTGGCCAAAAAGCTGGCTACGCCCTTGATGGCAGAGTTTTTCATGGAATACCTGGGAAAATTTCTGAAAGAATTCAAAATTTATGATTTTTTGGGAAAATCTATAGGGGTGTAAAGTTTCCTAGAGGAATTATAGCAGAAATTTATGGAGCAATCTCTAATGAACATGGAACAATTTTGGGAGGAATAAATGGCAGATTTTCTAAGTGATATGAGAAATTTCTTCTTCCTAAAGGAAAACTGGTTGAATTTCTAAAATTATGTAGAGATGACTTTCTAAAAAAACTTGAAAGAATTCCTGAAGGAATTCTCAGAGGCATTTATGAAGGAAAAGCTGGAGGAGTTTCTATACCAATCCATGGCAGATCATTAATCATAATCCGTAACCCTTACAGATATTTTTGCAGGAATCTTAAAAAATCTGAGGGAAATTTTGGAAAGTTTCTAAAGAAATTAGTTGAAGATTTTCCAGGATGATCCCAAGAAAAAGTAGTGAAATAAATATTGAGAAATAGAAGTATCAACCCATAGAAGAATTTTTGAAGGCATCAGTGGAAGAATTCCTAAAGGTATCCTTGAAGAAAATAATTTCTGAAATATTTTTGAAAGAATATCTGCAGAAGTTTGCAGAAGTTGTTGGATGTTAATTCATTGAGGATGGAAATTTGAGAATAAAGTTAAAATAATGGTTTTAGAAATATTTTATTCCGCAAAGAATTTCTCAAAAGTGTCGATAAAAACAGATCAGAAATTCCCATGTAATTTTTTGCAAAAATATAGCTAATTGATTTGAGTATTTTTGGCATAAATATCTACTCTACATGATTTGTTTCGGCATTTGCATATGACTATGAGAGAAGTACAACCTTTTACAAAAATCCATACAAGGTGTCAAGAGGTTTTCTAAAAATCCCTCACAAAACACAGGTTCAATGTCATAATTTTCTACCAAATTTTCTTTGCTGTGGAACATACATTCTCAATAGACGTCCGTCCTAAACGATAAGTCAGGAATGAACATTACCGCGGCGGTGGTTATAGACATGGTTACATACAGGGGATAGACAAAATGATCGGGACAGGCAAAATTTTCACTTTACAAAAAATGTTCAACTAGCTGTAACTTTTCGAAAAGTGCATCGAATATTCTCAAATTTTTACTGTAAGTTCTTCAACTAGTTGTGTATCAGTGGACAAAATTTGGAAAAGATCGGACAATTCTTCACGAAGTTATAAAGATTTTTGAAAAAGATAAAATTATCCGATAGCCAACTTTGAGCTGTTATACCTCCGGATTCAATAAACCGATTGCAATGAAATTTTGACCATTCATGACTTATATAATGAACTCTGGAAAACATTTGACTTAACTTGAAATTTTTATTTTTTGAGAATATTTGATGCACTTTTCGAATAGTTACAGCTAATTAAACATTTTTTGAAAAGTGAAAATTTTGCCTGTCCCGATCATTTTGTCTATCCCCTGTATTTGTTTCTTTTTATCGTATTTTTAACAATAACGAAAAAAAATGCATAAATATATCGACAAAGTTTAGGATGCAAAGTGTTTTGAAAACTCTGCAACTGCGATGCTCTGAGAATCCTCCAATTAGAAGAGTGATGTTATAAAACATTATTTATTTTTGTTTTCAAAGTATTTAATAAGCATAAAAGTCTATAGGGCCCATAAAGCCGAGGCGGTAAACGCACGGGTATTCAGCATGACCATGCTGAGGGTGACGGGTTCGATTCCCGGTCGGTTCAGGATCTTTTCGTAAAGGAAATTTCCTTGACTTCCTTGGGCATAGAGTATCTTCGTGCCTGCCACACGATATACACATGCAAAATGGTCATTGGCAGAGGAAGCTCTCAGTTAAAAACTGCGGAAGTGCTCATAGAACACTAAGCTGAGAAGCAGGCTTTGTCCCAGTGAGGACGTTACGCCAAGAAGAGGAGAGGAGAAACCACTGAGATTTGCAACACCAATGCATTGTATTATGTGCTCCATGAGACGCACTGCCCCCACTCGCATAACAGTCCCATTTGCAAAAAGTAGGAATTGAGAAAACGGCATTTGAAGTTTGAAAACTTGTTTCCATATAAAACTTTGAAAAATCGCCAAAATTTGAAAAATATTTCGATCATCTCGAAACTTTCACAGATTGCTTTGCACATGAATATATAACTGTAATAGTAGTTTACGCAACAAGGTGCAGAATGACGATTTTTACAGCACGAGTCGTAAATTTATCCAACGAGGCTTGCCGAGTTGGATAATTACGACGAGTGCTGTAAAAATCGAGTTCTGCACCGAGTTGCGTACAACGTTTTTTGCAAGTTCATAAATTACCGCTTGAGGATAGTTTTTAACAAAAGTTTTGCATCAAACTGCACACTGATGATCATAGTTATGTTTAAGAAAATCTGATCATAGCAGGTTATACTGTGCAGTTGTCACAGTTTTTCAAAACTGCGTCCAGAAAGCATCAAGAAGTTGATCAAAACTGAAAACAGTGCTGTAATGGTTCATTACGCAACGCAAATCAGTGCTGTAATGAACCATTACAACACTGATAGTTTGGTGTGGGAAAGTAGGCCTTTTCCTGTCTGATTTGCGTGAGGTAAAACAGTCTATTACGATGAGAAATTGCAAAAAAAATATTACAATCACCACAAAGTTGTTCAGTTTTGTGTTCCGTAACACAAAAATCCATGATGGGACTGTTATGCGGGTACTTTTGATATGGGACGCTCATAACTTGGTATTTTTTTCACACATTGACATAAAAATTCGTAATTTTTATTGTTGTTTTTGGAAGTACATCAAAAATGATGACTATTCATAACGTTAACTCAAAAGTGATGAAAAGTCAAATGGGACTGTTATGCGAGTGGGGGCAGCGCAGAATCTTCAGAGTCTTGGTTTATTACCTAAAAGACCAGTCGGTATCAATCATGTCCAAGCAATCTCTCAATAGAAGCCAAATAAAGCAATGTATCAAGTGAGCTTTCCACAGCTGTCGAACCTAGTTTCTATTGACCCCTACAGCAACAACATTGGTGCTACTAACCACATGCGAACATATGTACGTGTACGATCGAAGCTATAATACAATTTATTAAATTAATAACGAACTGTCAACTGCTTTCGTTATGATTAATTTGTTCAACGCCCGCCTATGTGCAGTGGATCGGATTTCTTCCCAACATCGCCCAAACCGCCCGCCGTCCAGACAGACCGGGAACCTGTTAGTCTCGACGAAACAAGCAATTTAGCATTGCTCCAGAAGGAACCCCCAGGCGCTACGGGCGGCGAGTTGAACAAGTCCCTGGCAAAACCCGTTTCGCATAAATCTATCCTGGTTGCTGTTTGTACAAAGCAATCGATGGGATCGAACTTGATAGTTCTCCTCCCGCACCGTAGTCCCAGACTCGGATTGGAAACGGGAAGGAACCCAGCTGGACGACAGGCACTAGGCAATAAACGTCCGATAGTATTAGCTGCAATTATTAATGCTTTCGTCTTGCTGGATGGCTGTGACGGCAGGCGATCGCCCAACGACGACGCCGTAGATCTCCTGAACCGAGAGCGATTTGTGCACTTACCTGTGGTTCAGGTGTAAGGTTTTCATGATCATAATTATGAGAAATCCTACGCTTCTCTCGGTCTTCTGAGAAATCTCAAACGACAAAATTGCCAAACCACATTCTACTCGAGTTGCTCGCAGCTCGCAGACCGGCTTTTCCTTTCGTTCGTTCGGGTGACAAATTGTACTTGCGTGCGTATGTCGCCCGGAGGCGACCCAGGTGACCAATAATGCACCGCACAAACAACATTCCACACGCAACGCAACGCCACGCCAAGAAGGTGGAAATTCATGGAGAGGAATCTGGCCATTTATCGTCACTTTCACTTTCCACGATGAAACGATTTTTCGCAGCCGCAGTGCTGGGGTCCCTACTACAGTATGCGGCAGGAAAAAATGCGAAAGTGTTTTTCAACTTCAAACCTCATTTTCGTCCATGTGACATTAACCAATCTATGTTTCAACGTTCCATGATCTATAATAGGCTAGTTTTCTGAAAAGTTAATTAAAAAAAATCCCATTTTGGTCACTAACCTTTACAAGGCGGCGCCTGAAGATGAGGACAACCAGAATTTTCAAACCGCAGAAAATCGCACAGGTCGCTAAATTTCGCATCTGATAAAACAAAATTTTTGATTTTCTCTACAATATCATCAAATATATGTACTTATTTAATCTGCTATGTGAAACTACATGGCTCTGGATCGGTGTGGTCTGGTTGTTCATCGAATTTGAGCTAATTTTGTTACTGTTATAGTTATTTTGTTTAATGACCATTGGGCGCGCAGTTTATTGATATCCGCTAATTAGGCCTACATTATCACATGTTAAACATCAAATGTGTTCATTTTTATTTTTCAGTGCTAGAATATAGACATTGACTGATACACTGTCATGAAAAAATAGTCATATATATCCCATATTTAGCGTGTAATAGTGCCTTGAACTTTTCGCATTTTTTCCTGCCGCACCCTGTAAAGTCGGGCCTCCATCGTCGTCGTCATCGTTGCTGGGAAAACTGCTTTACATATTTCTCGTATTGCGCCTTGGTTGGATCTGAAAGACGAACCCCCCCCCCCCCCCCCCCAGCTGAAGAAGAAGGGTGACACAACTAATACTCGTGGTTACACGCGGCGTACGTGAGAAAAGCAAAACCTGTGCGTGAACAATTAAAATCGTTTCTCTCATTAGACGCACGGGATCATTTATCACTTAAAATTAAATTAATTCGAGTTTATGAATGTGGAAGGAAAACTTTCTTTGGTTAAATCTTTCGCTTCGTAGAATTGCGTAGGTGTGAAGATAATTTTATACATTAACTATTCACCTGAATTGGCAAGATTATGCCTTTAATAATTGACTGCTCAATTAGTGCTCTTTATCAAAGGTGATTCATATACAGATTTATCTGTAAAATACATATTTTTGCGCTTTGTATTGAATACACATATTTGGGCTTGTCTAGTCTAGTCTAGTCTAGTCTAGTCTAGTCTAGTCTAGTCTAGTCTAGTCTAGTCTAGTCTAGTCTAGTCTAGTCTAGTCTAGTCTAGTCTAGTCTAGTCTAGTCTAGTCTAGTCTAGTCTAGTCTAGTCTAGTCTAGTCTAGTCTAGTCTAGTCTAGTCTAGTCTAGTCTAGTCTAGTCTAGTCTAGTCTAGTCTAGTCTAGTCTAGTCTAGTCTAGTCTAGTCTAGTCTAGTCTAGTCTAGTCTAGTCTAGTCTAGTCTAGTCTAGTCTAGTCTAGTCTAGTCTAGTCTAGTCTAGTCTAGTCTAGTCTAGTCTAGTCTAGTCTAGTCTAGTCTAGTCTAGTCTAGTCTAGTCTAGTCTAGTCTAGTCTAGTCTAGTCTAGTCTAGTCTAGTCTAGTCTAGTCTAGTCTAGTCTAGTCTAGTCTAGTCTAGTCTAGTCTAGTCTAGTCTAGTCTAGTCTAGTCTAGTCTAGTCTAGTCTAGTCTAGTCTAGTCTAGTCTAGTCTAGTCTAGTCTAGTCTAGTCTAGTCTAGTCTAGTCTAGTCTAGTCTAGTCTAGTCTAGTCTAGTCTAGTCTAGTCTAGTCTAGTCTAGTCTAGTCTAGTCTAGTCTAGTCTAGTCTAGTCTAGTCTAGTCTAGTCTAGTCTAGTCTAGTCTAGTCTAGTCTAGTCTAGTCTAGTCTAGTCTAGTCTAGTCTAGTCTAGTCTAGTCTAGTCTAGTCTAGTCTAGTCTAGTCTAGTCTAGTCTAGTCTAGTCTAGTCTAGTCTAGTCTAGTCTAGTCTAGTCTAGTCTAGTCTAGTCTAGTCTAGTCTAGTCTAGTCTAGTCTAGTCTAGTCTAGTCTAGTCTAGTCTAGTCTTTTTACCGGCTTTTCGGGCCCGTATGAAGTTGATCACCAATATTAACTTCTTTTCCCGATCAGCCTAGATAGCTGTGTAGTGTCGGTAGCGGTTAGTTCAACTGGCTAAGAATAGCACTACGGACCGCCTGTTCCAGTGGTAGGAATCCACTAATCAGGTGACCCCTAATTCATGGTGTTATGCGGCTTTACGCTTACCGTGCCTAGGAATGAATGGCTAGGGGGGTCTAATAAAAACCTAACCGCAAACGGAGCCTGTGGAGTACCAGGGCACCCTCCACAGTATTTGCCCTTACTGTGCTAACCGGAGCAATAGCGCGGTGGACCTTGTGTTTCTCTGAGACAATCAGCTGCCCTTCTTCAATCTCATACTTGAGGCTGAATAAGAGCGGGATTATGAAGATGTTATTAATTAGTTTAGATTTTCACCTATATGATTTCGCATTATGCGTTTTACACAGTGTATTCTGTGCATCCTCGCCTTTGGCGCACTCTAATCGATACCGATCTGGCTTTATTGTTGCTGTTCTTTTTTGTGCTGTGATTGTTAAGAGTTTAATCTTGCCTAGTTTGGGTAGTGGCTACGGTAAGGATAGCTCAGATCAATCTTCAGCACAAAAGAACAGCAACGATCAATCTTTGTAGACTTATGCAAAATGGTACAGCCCAAGTGGCGTTAGTCCAAGAACCTTACTTTCGTAAGGGGAATTTCTATTTAGGAAACCTTGTGAATCCGGTGTTTGCTACTTTCAGTAAAAATGAAAGGCAAACTCACGTGTCATGCCTCGAGCATGTGTGCTTGTCAACAACGCAATCGTTGCTACACTCATCTCTGAACTAACTACCAGAGATGTATGTGCTATCACAATAGATGTATCTGTTGGAAACCTCAACAGGAAATACGTTTATTGTTCGGTTTATTTACCGCATGATGAACCATCCCCTACGGATGCTTTCAAGCAAGTCATTGCATACTGCACTTCAAAAGGCCTTCCGCTAATTGTTGGTAGTGATGCTAATGCTAACCATTTAATCTGGGGCAGCTCAGACATCAATTTGAGAGGCTCCAGTTTGATGGAGTACTTAAGTAGTACAGATCTTGCATTACTTAACATAGGCAACCGCCCAACGTTCATGGTATCTGGTAGAGAGGAAGTGTTAGACATAACGCTTTGCTCTAGCAGAATTAGTCATGAGCTGACCAATTGGCATGTGTCAGATGAAGAATCTTTATCTGACCATCGTTACATCTGGTTTGAACATGTGAATGTTACTTCGCAAACTTTGCGTTTCAGGAATCCCCGGTCAACCAACTGGGATCTCTTTACCGATTTGGTTGCAGCCAAATTTCATGGATACTCCCCATCAATTGACACTCCAAGTGATTTAGATGATGCCGTTGATACTACAACGGCCTTCATCATGGAAGCTTTTGAAGAAGCCTGCCCTCTGCGGTCTGTGAAGATCACAAGAGGAACCCCTTGGTGGAACTCCGATCTGGCGAAGCTCAGGAAACAATGTAGAAAGAGTTGGAACAGACGACGTTCGGCTGGATCGGAGGCTTTCAGGTCGGCTCGCAAGGCCTACCAGAAAGCTCTTCGGTCTGCTGAACGATCCGGCTGGAAAAACCTTTGTACAAATGTTTCCAGTCTGAGTGAAGCCAGTCGATTGAACAAAATCCTTGCAAAATCTAAGGATTTTCAAGTGAACGAACTTCGTTTGCCAAATGGTGATTTCACTTCCTCTGATGAGGAAGTTTTAGAATGTTTATTCAGTACACACTTCCCCGGATGTGTGGATATTACATCTTCGGATGAACCTGATGTCTTTTCTTGTAGTTATGATTCTTTAGCTTCGGCTCGGAGTATCATAACTTTAGAATCGATTGAATGGGCACTTAATAGCTTTGCTCCTTTCAAATCTCCTGGGGCAGATGGGATTTATCCTATTTTGCTTCAGAAGGGATTTGATCATTTCAAACATGTTTTGAAACAACTACTTGTTTGCAGTTTTGCTACAGGGTATATTCCCAAATTCTGGCGGGATATTACTGTGAAGTTTATTCCGAAAGTGGGTCGCGCGTCGTATGAAGAAGCAAAGAGCTTCAGACCTATCAGTTTGACCTCTTTTCTTCTGAAATGCTTAGAACGCATAGTCGATCATCACATCCGTGATGTTCATCTGGCCAATGTGCCTCTTCATGTGAACCAACATGCTTACCAATCTGGAAAGTCCACTGTGACTCTTTTACACAAAGTTGTTTACGATATCGAGAAGGCATTCGCTCAAAAGCAATCCTGCTTGGGTGTTTTCTTAGATATCGAGGGTGCCTTTGACAACGTGCCTTTCGATGCCATATTGGAAGCCGCACGGGGTCATGGTATATCTCCAATGATTTCCAATTGGATTCACCAAATGCTCAAAAACCGACATCTCTTCTCGACATTGCGTCAAGCGGCGATTAGGAAATTGAGTGTTTGTGGATGCCCCCAAGGGGGAGTCTTATCACCACTTTTATGGAATCTCGTAGCAGATACGCTATTGAGGCAACTCAATAATAGCGGTTTTCCTACTTATGGTTTTGCCGACGACTACTTAACATTGTTAGTCGGTATGTGCATCAGCACCCTTTTCGACCTGATGCAAAACGCTCTTCAGGTAGTTGAGGGTTGGTGTCGCCAATATGGCCTTTCGGTAAATCCGAGTAAAACATCTATTGTTCTTTTCACGGAAAAGCGAAACCGTAATGGTGTTCGAACTTTACGTCTCTTTGATTCTGAAATCAATGTGACTGAACAGGTAAGGTACGTTGGAGTCATTCTTGATTCCAAGCTTTCCTGGACACCTCATGTTGAGTTCAGAATCAAGAAAGCTTGTATGGCCTTCGGGCAATGCCGGCGAACCTTTGGTACAACTTGGGGTCTAAAACCCAAGTATATCAAATGGATCTACACAACTGTTGTTCGGCCAATATTGGCCTATGGATGTCTTGTGTGGTGGCAAAAGGGCGAAGTGAGAACGGAACGGTCCAATCAAAGTTAGGCCATCTCCAAAGGATGTGCTTAATGGCGATGTCTGGAGCGTTCTCTTCAACTCCCACGGCAGCGCTCGAAGTTCTCTTTGACGTTGCCCCACTACACATTCATCTCAAACAAGAAGCACTTTCTTGCACTTACCGTCTATGGGTACTCGGTTTACTAGAGGAAACTCCTGTGAACCGCAGTTCAACACACACCTCGTTGTTTCCACTTTTGGTGAATTGGGACAAAGTTGTCCTTGCTCCAAGTGATCTTACAATTGCTTGTAATTTTCCATATAGGACATTTTCCACGAAATTCCCTTCCCGGGAAGAGTGGACATCTGGTTATCTGGAGAGAAGTATTTCAGACGGCATCGTATGTTACACTGATGGCTCCCTTCTCGAAGGTCGAGCAGGTGCTGGTGTTTATTCTCGTGAGCTAAGGCTGTATCAGTCTTATTCACTTGGTAGACACTGCACCGTTTTTCAGGCCGAAATCTTTGCTCTTATGTGCGGAGTGCAATCAGCACTTCAGCAGCACGTAATGGGCAAAGTAATATACTTCTGTTCAGATAGCCAGGCTGCTATTAAAGCACTTGCTTCGGCCAACTCCAGGTCGAAGATAGTTATCGCTTGTCGAACTCAAATTGAGGAGCTGAATTCAGCAAACGCTGTTCACCTTGTATGGGTACCTGGCCATTCTTCCATCGCTGGAAATGAATTGGCTGATGAGTTAGCTCGCACTGGAGCATCACATGACTTCATTGGCCCTGAGCCAGCTATTCCGGTATCCAAGTGTTGGGTGAAGCTTCAGATTGACACCTGGGCTGCCACTCAGCACAAACAATACTGGAATAGTTTGGAGTCATGTCGTCAAACAAAATTGTATTGTACTGAGCCATCTCTAGGGGTGGCAAAGTATCTAACAAATCTGTCAAAGCAGAATTGCAGCATGCTGGTCAAAGCATTGACTGGCCACTGCCGACTCAGTTATCACATGGCGAATATTCAGCAAGCTGATTCATTTGCATGTGATAGCTGTGAATCCGATTATGGAACTTCGTATCATTTAATATGTAACTGTCCAGCTTTTGCGCAATTGCGTTTCCGAGTACTCGGGAAACACTTATTAAGTGAAACTGACTTCAGAAACCTGAATCTTCAGGACGTTCTGTTGTTCTTGACCCGCTGTGGTAAAGAGCTATAGGCTCTTTACGCTTTATGCATTATCACAGTGCCCTTCTCAGGGCGCTGTTCGAACCCATTGTGGCACGCTTATGCGTTATTACAGTGCCCTTTTCAGGACGCTATGTGAACCCATTGTGGTACGCTTTTGCGAGTATGACGATCCTATTCCCTTACCTGTCCTTACCCATGTCCTATCCTTTTTCCTTCCCTTCTCCGTCAGGTAAATGATGAATAGGCTCGTGTTCATGGCGATGGCGTGCCTCTAGAGCCGACCTACTGATACCTGATACCTAGTCTAGTCTAGTCTAGTCTAGTCTAGTCTAGTCTAGTCTAGTCTAGTCTAGTCTAGTCTAGTCTAGTCTAGTCTAGTCTAGTCTAGTCTAGTCTAGTCTAGTCTAGTCTAGTCTAGTCTAGTCTAGTCTAGTCTAGTCTAGTCTAGTCTAGTCTAGTCTAGTCTAGTCTAGTCTAGTCTAGTCTAGTCTAGTCTAGTCTAGTCTAGTCTAGTCTAGTCTAGTCTAGTCTAGTCTAGTCTAGTCTAGTCTAGTCTAGTCTAGTCTAGTCTAGTCTAGTCTAGTCTAGTCTAGTCTAGTCTAGTCTAGTCTAGTCTAGTCTAGTCTAGTCTAGTCTAGTCTAGTCTAGTCTAGTCTAGTCTAGTCTAGTCTAGTCTAGTCTAGTCTAGTCTAGTCTAGTCTAGTCTAGTCTAGTCTAGTCTAGTCTAGTCTAGTCTAGTCTAGTCTAGTCTAGTCTAGTCTAGTCTAGTCTAGTCTAGTCTAGTCTAGTCTAGTCTAGTCTAGTCTAGTCTAGTCTAGTCTAGTCTAGTCTAGTCTAGTCTAGTCTAGTCTAGTCTAGTCTAGTCTAGTCTAGTCTAGTCTAGTCTAGTCTAGTCTAGTCTAGTCTAGTCTAGTCTAGTCTAGTCTAGTCTAGTCTAGTCTAGTCTAGTCTAGTCTAGTCTAGTCTAGTCTAGTCTAGTCTAGTCTAGTCTAGTCTAGTCTAGTCTAGTCTAGTCTAGTCTAGTCTAGTCTAGTCTAGTCTAGTCTAGTCTAGTCTAGTCTAGTCTAGTCTAGTCTAGTCTAGTCTAGTCTAGTCTAGTCTAGTCTAGTCTAGTCTAGTCTAGTCTAGTCTAGTCTAGTCTAGTCTAGTCTAGTCTAGCCTGTTCTAGTCTAGTCTAGTCTAGTCTAGTCTAGTCTAGTCTAGTCTAGTCTAGTCTAGTCTAGCCTGTTCTAGTCTAGTCTAGTCTAGTCTAGTCTAGTCTAGTCTAGTCTAGTCTAGTCTAGTCTAGTCTAGTCTAGTCTAGTCTAGTCTAGTCTAGTCTAGTCTAGTCTAGTCTAGTCTAGTCTAGTCTAGTCTAGTCTAGTCTAGTCTAGTCTAGTCTAGTCTAGTCTAGTCTAGTCTAGTCTAGTCTAGTCTAGTCTAGTCTAGTCTAGCCTGTTCTAGTCTAGTCTAGTCTAGTCTAGTCTAGTCTAGTCTAGTCTAGTCTAGTCTAGTCTAGCCTGTTCTAGTCTAGTCTAGTCTAGTCTAGTCTAGTCTAGTCTAGTCTAGTCTAGCCTGTTCTAGTCTAGTCTAGTCTAGTCTAGTCTAGTCTAGTCTAGTCTAGTCTAGTCTAGTCTAGCCTGTTCTAGTCTAGTCTAGTCTAGTCTAGTCTAGTCTAGTCTAGTCTAGTCTAGTCTAGTCTAGCCTGTTCTAGTCTAGTCTAGTCTAGTCTAGTCTAGTCTAGTCTAGTCTAGTCTAGTCTAGTCTAGCCTGTTCTAGTCTAGTCTAGTCTAGTCTAGTCTAGTCTAGTCTAGTCTAGTCTAGTCTAGTCTAGCCTGTTCTAGTCTAGTCTAGTCTAGTCTAGTCTAGTCTAGTCTAGTCTAGTCTAGTCTAGTCTAGCCTGTTCTAGTCTAGTCTAGTCTAGTCTAGTCTAGTCTAGTCTAGTCTAGTCTAGTCTAGTCTAGCCTGTTCTAGTCTAGTCTAGTCTAGTCTAGTCTAGTCTAGTCTAGTCTAGTCTAGTCTAGTCTAGCCTGTTCTAGTCTAGTCTAGTCTAGTCTAGTCTAGTCTAGTCTAGTCTAGTCTAGTCTAGTCTAGCCTGTTCTAGTCTAGTCTAGTCTAGTCTAGTCTAGTCTAGTCTAGTCTAGTCTAGTCTAGTCTAGCCTGTTCTAGTCTAGTCTAGTCTAGTCTAGTCTAGTCTAGTCTAGTCTAGTCTAGTCTAGTCTAGCCTGTTCTAGTCTAGTCTAGTCTAGTCTAGTCTAGTCTAGTCTAGTCTAGTCTAGCCTGTTCTAGTCTAGTCTAGTCTAGTCTAGTCTAGTCTAGTCTAGTCTAGTCTAGCCTGTTCTAGTCTAGTCTAGTCTAGTCTAGTCTAGTCTAGTCTAGTCTAGTCTAGCCTGTTCTAGTCTAGTCTAGTCTAGTCTAGTCTAGTCTAGTCTAGTCTAGTCTAGCCTGTTCTAGTCTAGTCTAGTCTAGTCTAGTCTAGTCTAGTCTAGTCTAGTCTAGCCTGTTCTAGTCTAGTCTAGTCTAGTCTAGTCTAGTCTAGTCTAGTCTAGTCTAGTCTAGTCTAGCCTGTTCTAGTCTAGTCTAGTCTAGTCTAGTCTAGTCTAGTCTAGTCTAGTCTAGTCTAGTCTAGTCTAGTCTAGTCTAGTCTAGTCTAGTCTAGTCTAGCCTGTTCTAGTCTAGTCTAGTCTAGTCTAGTCTAGTCTAGTCTAGTCTAGTCTAGTCTAGTCTAGTCTAGTCTAGTCTAGTCTAGCCTGTTCTAGTCTAGTCTAGTCTAGTCTAGTCTAGTCTAGTCTAGTCTAGCCTGTTCTAGTCTAGTCTAGTCTAGTCTAGTCTAGTCTAGTCTAGTCTAGTCTAGTCTAGTCTAGCCTGTTCTAGTCTAGTCTAGTCTAGTCTAGTCTAGTCTAGTCTAGTCTAGTCTAGTCTAGTCTAGTCTAGTCTAGTCTAGTCTAGTCTAGCCTGTTCTAGTCTAGTCTAGTCTAGTCTAGTCTAGTCTAGTCTAGTCTAGTCTAGTCTAGCCTGTTCTAGTCTAGTCTAGTCTAGTCTAGTCTAGTCTAGTCTAGTCTAGTCTAGTCTAGTCTAGTCTAGTCTAGTCTAGTCTAGTCTAGTCTAGTCTAGTCTAGTCTAGTCTAGTCTTGCCTGTTCTAGTCTAGTCTAGTCTAGTCTAGTCTAGTCTAGTCTAGTCTAGTCTAGTCTAGTCTAGTCTAGTCTAGTCTAGTCTAGCCTGTTCTAGTCTAGTCTAGTCTAGTCTAGTCTAGTCTAGTCTAGTCTAGTTTAGTCTAGTCTAGTCTAGCCTGTTCTAGTCTAGTCTAGTCTAGTCTAGTCTAGTCTAGTCTAGTCTAGTCTAGTCTAGCCTGTTCTAGTCTAGTCTAGTCTAGTCTAGTCTAGTCTAGCCTGTTCTAGTCTAGTCTAGTCTAGTCTAGTCTAGTCTAGTCTAGTCTAGTCTAGTCTAGTCTAGCCTGTTCTAGTCTAGTCTTGTCTAGTCTAGTCTAGTCTAGTCTAGTCTAGTCTAGTCTAATTATGAGTCTACACATACTAGCTTACCTTGTCGCCGACCTCTACCTGGTTCCCTGCTGAATATTGTTTTCGCTATTCTTTCTTCCGACATTAGCACTACGTCTCCATCACACTGCAGTCTGCAGTTCACGGGAAACGTCATTGTTACATGTCACAAGTGGTCTAAGATAAACATATTCTTCAACAACTTCAAACACATCCCCATCAATTCAGTGTAAAATTAGCTTAGAGTAAAATACTAAAAAAATAATATAAAAATATATCCCCATCAATAACTAACTCAGCACAAACACTGTCTTGGTAGAGTTTATCGTCAAGCCTATCCTCGCTGCCCTACGATTGATGCCGATGAGATCAATATCGTCCGAAAGCCAAGAGCATGTGTGACCATGTGATGATAATGCCATTCCTCTGCACGCCAGACCTCCTAATCACTCCTTCGAGTGCAATGTTGTTCAATCCATCCAAGGTCACATACGAGGTAGACACTTCGTCTGCGATCCGAATACTTGATTTCGATCCATCCAGCGTTGCGTGTATCACTCTAATTAGTTTCGCCGGAAAACCATGTTCTGACGTTAAGTGTCAGAGCTCATTTCTTTTTCCTAAATCGTACGCTCCTTTAAAACCAATGAGCAGACGGTGAGTCTGAAAGTTATATTTCCGAAATTAATTTAGGATCATCCGCAGGCTAAACATTTGATCCGTCGTTGATCGCCCCTCACGAAAACCAGCCTGGTATTCGCCGACGAAGGACTCCTCAAGAGGTCAGCTTGCACATAATATTTAGTATAGTCTAAAGCGGTCAGGCCAACTAGGGGTTATTGAATGGAGACATCTCGTACCAACGGCTCAGTTTTATAAAAAGCAAAGTACGCGAAAATCGATGTGAGTGACGTTGCTAAGTAGGTTAATGTCACTCCTTGGCCCTTGCCTTCCTGGGATGGAAGTAAGTTTAAATATGATTGATTGATTTAATATTTTGGTTTATTTGCGCTACCCTAGATGGTACCATAACTGGATATACTTAAAGATACAATCATACGAATTTATCTGAATACTTGTGACCTACTACTGCCTCGTGCTACTACCCTTAATCTACTACTCGCATGACCCCTTCCATCATCTTCGCCATTCTCATTATCACAGCCTCACCTCATACATTTTACTCTCTTTTGTTTCTGTTTGCATTTTGTAGGCGTCGCTTCCATGCTTTCCATCGTTTTCCCAATGTCGTCACCGCATCATGTCATCAGCATCTGTAAGTAGCGGCGTCTGTGTTGTCCGTCCTTCGTCCGTTGTATACGTTGTACTTGTCTTTCGCCCTTATGTTTTGTGAAAAACATCTTCACATGTGGAAATGGTGCACCTGTGAATAATTTCCTCTCTCAAGCACGTTGTTTGCTGGTTCCGGCGCGGTGACGATCCGCCCAGCATCAACGAACGGAGGAGGAGGCATGTTTTGCGAGGCGTTTTCGCATTCATGACCCATTTTGCCCCATTATTTGATGTTTGTTTGTTCTTCATCCATCTGCCCTGTCTGTTCAGTCAACCACTGTGTGTGTTTGTGCCTTACTGACCTTGTTGCGTAATTTATGGAAGCATGGCGTGGCGGCTGATGTTGATGCTCTGGGTCCGATGCTGATGTGTTCTCATTCCAATGGAGCTTCTCAAAAGGGAAATTCTCTCAAACTGGGGTACGTTACACAGAAACAAAGCCACCCGAAAGGCCAAGCCCACATGATCCGTAATTCACGGGTTACCTATTTCCAGGGCATCGCATCGCTCAGCGATTCTATGGTTGGTGTTGTATCATAAATTTTCCATGGCACCATTCATACCCAGGTAACCAATAAGCATTTAAATAAGCTGTATTTCAGCTATAAAACTGCATTATATCTGCTTGCTGCTGTATCATAGCAGTTCGACTGCTGAATTGCCCTGTATTAGCAATTCAAATGCTGCCTAAAATCTGACAGCTGTTGTGTAGCATTTAAAATGCACGATATTTTTTGGATAACAAGCATTCTAACTGCTACTTTTAGGCCATAAAACTGCTAAGAGAGATGAGCGATGTTAAAACTGTTACACATTTCAACATTGCCACGACTGTAGGATCCATTACCATTCAGATGTCCTATCATTTACTGGTAGCAACGAAGCAAATCAATGAGAGAACAAACGTTTTTCAAATAAATCCCATGGAATAAGGAACCAATCATGCCATCGTGTATTATGTGAATGTTTTGATTATCAGCACTTGTCCGAGTCGTTGTCCGGGCACAACAAAATACCTGCCGGTGTGGTACTGAAGCTTTTAATAGATCAAAAAATCAACGCACATTATCTGATCATTTATAGCTCATCCTGTAGCGCGGTCCAGCATCATCATCAGCCAGAAGATTGTGGGATCGAATCCCAATTTCAGCGGGAACAGCAGAAAACAACTGAAAAAAAAACAACTGCAAAAATAAACAACAGTCCCAAAGTCGCACAGGAGAGTGTGAGTAAAAATAGAAAGGGAAGAATATGAAGCGACTGAAATGCGCAGGGGAAAATATTTTTGTTTATGTTCGATTTTTTGGGGATAGGAAAGATAAGCATTTACTCAGCCGTATATTGGGCCAAAACCTGCTTTTAATTAGCAGTTATGGCGCATATACGGCATATTAGCATTTAATGATCTGCAGTAAAAGCGCATATAGTGCTAAATAAAAGCAATTTTAACTGCTTATTGGTTACCTGGGTACTGTCTTTGGCAAGGTCTTTACTGGGAAAGATTCAATGATGAACGATGCCATAGGGCCCTTAAACCTACACCTTTGGATTGAACGTTTTTTGTTCCATTCAAAAGGGGAATCAGTATTGAGTGGGCTGATGGGGTGAAATGACCCAACAGACCATTTTCTTCATATACATCATTCTACTACTTAATGTGTAGCTTTGCTAATTGAATGGCTTTAAAGACAATAACTTTAAATTGATCTTAGAAATAGTTTTAGAGATAGTTCACCATCCTGCTTACACAGTTAGGCTTGTCTAATGCACATCTTACTCCGCTTTCTCCCAGCAATTCCCAATCACCTGCTGTTTACCGCAACCAATTGATCACATTGTTGTCGTCGACCATCGCATCGGTACCGCGCCACAGCTACAAAGAACAATCATTTAGCTACCGTTCACAAGTTTGCTTTTCTTTCTCTTAAATACCCACCAAACCGACAATCTAAAGGAAGCAATCCGCTTTCAAAGATGCGCAACGGATGCTACTCTTTGACTAGCAGTTTTTCACGTTCCGGCAAGTTATGGCACACAGAGAAGTTCACAACAAGCAAACATCTACCTCTACCTCCAGCTCAATGCTCAATTGCCTGCCACCACCATCATCAGAGAGGAAAGCATAGCTATAGCTATAGATATATATATCTGATGCGATGCGATGACTCGTAATCATCGTCTCGTAACCGCCAACAGAAGAAGCTGCACAAAAAGATTAATTAATGCCTCGGCTTCCAACTTTCTTGTGGATATGAGCTATTCTACCTTCGGCGCACGTTACATCCTCTCATCGTCGTCGTCGTCAATGAACTGCGGCGGGCGAGTGATAGGTACGCGATGCGATGGTTGGCCGAGCGGCGTAACTTACAAGTGCAAAATAAATAAATACTTGCTGGGCATACCTCCGTCGGAGGGTTATGCTTGCCATTTCTTTAGCCTCAACAACACAATTGGAGTTGGGAACATATCTTCCCATTGCAGGTCTACTCGTAGACATTCATATAGTGAGCGCGCGCGCAAACACACTGATCGTGGTGAGATTAAGTAGGAACGATTGTTCAAGATGCTGTGAATTTTAAGCACATATCACCATCCATAGAGATGGATCTGTATGAACTTTATGCATAATGAAATATATACAATAGGTAAGTTTAGGGAAAAGACATTTAATTGAACGCGCAGCTTTTCAACAATACCATACATACTAAGAAAAGGCTAGATTCAAATCTCGGTACCGTCCAGAAACTCTTCGTAATTGAAATGTTATTTACTTCACTACATACAGGGGATAGACAAATTGATCGGTACAGACAAAATGTTCACTAAAAAACAATTTTATAAACAATTCTCAAATTTGCACTGTGAGTTCAGTTATTTCAAACGATTTTCTAAGCTAATTATATAAGTAATGAATGCTTAAAATTTCATTGCATTCTAAAAATTCCACCAGAGGTTTCTCATGAAGTTCCTCTAGGTGTTCATCCAGCTATTGCTTAGTGTTCATTTAGACCTTACTTCAGGGATTTTTTTTTATATTTTTTTCCGATAATGCTTCAGAAATTTCTCTCAGTAATTCCTGCATGAATTATTCCAGAATCTATTGCTTGACATTTTTAAAAGAATTCATCACGAAATCTATATATATAAAAATGGATTTCCGTCTGTCTGTCTGTCTGTCTGTCTGTCTGTCTGTCTGTCTGACCGCTATGCATTCGGAAACTACTGAACCGATCGGTGTGAAATTTTGTATGAGGGTATGTTTTAGGCCGGGGAAGGTTCTTAGCTTGGTGAGACCTCTCCGGTCCCTGGAACGGGGGGGCTCCCATGCAGATGAGTTTTCGGGGCACTTCTCTAAGGAGCTGTGTGTCAAAAAACACAGTAGGCAGGCAGTACGACGATTGCCGACAGCAATCAAAAATGTGCAATAAACATTTCAAAAGTGATTCATTTTTTAAAACTAAAGGCACACGAAATGTAGAGGGAAACTCGCTTTTGACCCCGGGAGAATCTTGACGCTCCAGAAGGAAACGTTACTAGGCCCCAAGCAGTTGGTCTGAGCCGCGGCCGCTTTCGGGGTGGGCACAGAAGGCTTCTAATGCACCCGGGCCCCAGGGCGTTGTAAGTGTGGGGAAGTTTTCGGATGTGGGTGGTCCTGAAAAGTGGTTAAATTCGCTTAGTACGTACCTATTTTATTTCTATCTACTCTACAACAGGGGGGTAATGCAACGTGACAGGTATCGTAGGTGGTAGCGTCGTAGCATCGAGTGGTGTCCAGTAACTGGCACCACGTAGAACTTAACGGTCCGGCGAAGACGATGCTGGACTCCTCTGGACTCGAGACAGAATTCATGATCTGGTGCTGTAGGTCGGACTTCTGGACAGCACGAGGCATGGATTCTTGCAGACAAACTATTTGCTGAAAGCCCAGAATACAACGGGACTCCAGACGAACTTCAGGTGGCCAATTATTTCACGTAGCTGGAATACAAGAGTGGTAAAGGCTTCTGGTACAAAACCTTTCGGGATTATTTTAAAAATGACTCCAATCACTCTGCTTGGGATTCCTCCAGAAATTTCTTCGGGAATTGTTCCAGGATTACTCTATGAATTCCTTGAGGGATTCGTCTTAAAATTCCTACAGGGATTCGTCCAGGAGTTCCGTTATAAAGTCCGCTAGAAATTCCTCCAGGTATTCCCCTAGATATACCTCAAGCAATTCCTCTAGAGATTACACCAGGGAATCATCCAGGAACTTCTCCAGGAATTTTTTCAGGGAATTGACAAAGAATTCCTCCAGGGAGTCTTCCATAAAATTCAACAGTGATTCTTCAAGAAAACCCTCCAGAAATTCCTTTAAGAATTCCTCTCAGGAGTTCCTTAGAAGATAGAACAAGGAATTTCTCAAGAGATTTCCCCAGAAATTCTCTCAGGCGTGTCTACTGGAATTCCTTCAGAAGCTTCTCCAGGCATTCCTACAGGAGTTCCTCTAGGGATTTCTCTTGGAATTCCTCCACAAATTCTTCAAAGAATTCCTCCAGGAATTCTTTCAGAAATACCTCCAGGCATTCCTCCAGGGATTTATATGGGGATTTCTCCAGGGATTCCAGCCATTCCTTCTGGATTTAATTCTGGGACTTCTCCAGGAATGCTTTTGAGAATTTCACGAGGAATTACCCCAAGAATTCCTGCAGATATTAACTCAGGAATTCCTGCAGAATTTACCTCAGGAACTCTGTATTTCATCCAGGCATTTCTTGCAGGATTACCACCAAGAATACCTCCAGGAATCACCCCAAGAATTGATCCAGGAATTGATCCAGAAAATCCTCCAGGGATTCCTTTTTGAAATTCTTTCAAGATTTTCTTAATTAATTCCTTCAGGATTTTTTCGGGAATTCTTCCAGGGTTTCCTAGAGGAGTTTTTCCGGAAATTTCTCCTCCAGGTATTGCTCCAAGGGTTATTTCAGAGATTTCACCAGGGATCCCTCCAGAAATCACACCAGCATTTCCTCCAGGAATTCCATCAGGAATAGGCCCAGGTATCTACCAGAAATTCCTACAGGGATCCCTCTAAAGATTCTTCCAGAGATTCCTCCAGGAATTCCTTCGATAATTCCTCCAATAATTCATCCAGATGTTCTTCTAAGATTTTTTCATGGAGTCCCTCCAAACATTCCTCTGGAAATTGCTAATGGAATTTCTGCAGGGATTCGTCCAGGAAGTCCTCCTGGAGATTTCTCGAGGATTCCTCGAGGAATTCCTCCAGGTATTTCTCTAGAGATGAGAGACGAACCAGCCGAGGGCTGTAAGTCTCTTTAATAATGATAAAAAAAAATCTCTAGAGATACCTTATGAAATTCCTGTAGAAATTCCACTAGGTATTCCTCGAGGAATTTCTCCAGAAATTCTTTATAGGATTTCTCCAGGGATTCTACCTGAAAGTTTTCCAACGATTCTTCAAGAAAATCTTCCAAAAATCCCTCCAGGAGTTTATCTGAAGATTTCTCGAGGAATTTCTCTTGATATTCGTCCAGGAATTCGCACAGGCATGTCTCCAGGCATTCCTTCAGGAGCTTCTCTAGGGAATTCTCTAGGGATCGCTCTAGGAATTCCTTTAGGAATAACTCCAGGCATTCCTCCAGGAATTCCTCCAGGGATTTTCATAGGGATTTTCAAAGGGATTCCCCCAGAGATTCATCCAGGAATTTCTTCAGCATTTGATTTCGGGACTCCTCCAGGAATACCTTTATGAATTCCACCAGGATTTGCCCTAGAAATTACCCAAGGAACTCCTGCAGAAATTACCTCAGGAATTCTTGCAGAATTTAATGCAATAATTCGTTCAGAAATTACAACAGCAATTTATTCAAGAAATCATCCTCCCGGAGTTTATACACGCATTATTCCAAGAATCCAGGGATTCCACCAGGAATTTGTTTAAGGGATAACTCCAGTAATTCCACCAGGTTTTACCAGTAATTTACCAGTAATATCTCGAGGAATTTACCAGGAATACCTTCAGGGATTTTACTAAAGATTCTTCCTCCAGTAATTCATCCAGATATTTATCCAAGAATTCGTGGAATTACTCCAGAAATACCTCTGGGAATTTCTCTAAGAATTTATTACTCGCACTATCTGTCTGTCTGTTTGTCTGTCTGTCTGTCTGACCCTTATGCATTCGGAAACTACTTATCCGATCGGTGTAAAAATTTTGTAGGTAGATATTTTTGGGCCGGGGAAGATTCTTAGCTTAGTGTAAGACCTCTGCAGTTTCCGGAACGGGAGGTTCCCATACAGACAACTTTCAAGTCACACTGTTCAATTTTCTTTACGCATAAACTGCTAAAATGCACAACATACCTAAATGTTTCCTTCTTTTTATCGAAGGTTTTTCTTTCAAGTGGCGCTGTTGTGTAGTTTATAGCAGTTGAGCTGTAAATTCTATGGTCGAGTGGTCCGTTTAAGTTACATTGATAAAAAGTTGGTTAGCAACCAAACCACCAAACAGCATTCTTTATCTGAGACAAATGTTCCATTTGGATAACGTGCCTCTGGAGCCGGGTTTCCGATGTTTATACAAATGAGTTTACATACTCTTTGGAGCCATACAACTAAAAAATTTGTCTTCATGGTGGGTGGCTATGTTCATTGTAGAACAAGTAAAGAAAATAAACAAAAACATTAGAAAAAAACTGTGCAAGAGCAACAATTAAAATGGGCAATACAAGGTTTGCCGGGTCAGTTAGTCCTTCTATAAATACCTGCAGAGGGTTTTCCTGTTCTCTCAGGTATTCTATCAAAGATTCTTTAAACAAATATTTTTTCATTAATTTATTAAAAATCTCTAAAAAATTCAGGATTTTTAAGAAATGTTATAAGAAATCATTCTAAGGATTCCTTCAGAGATATCTCCAGGCTTCTAAGGATTCCTTCAGAAATTCATCCAGGAATCCTTCAGATTTTTTTTTATGTATTGATACAAATATTCCATCATTACCAGTGTTTCCAGTTTCTTTAGAATTTTCTGCAGAGATTCAATTTCCTGAATATCAGAAGAAACCCGAGCGAATATTTCGGAAAGAATCTCTGAATGATTTTTTAAAGAAATCTTTAGTAAATTTTCCTGGTAAGAAATACCTGGACAAAATCCTCAGAATTCTTAGAAAAGTGCATCAAGCAACCTTCATACCAAATTTCTGAAGCAATATATTTCCGAAGGAATGTAAATGCTGGAGAAACTTCTGGGGAAATACATGCAGAAATATTTGGAGGAAATCCCAAAGGAACAGGAACCTCTGTATGAACTTCCGGAGGAATCTCTGGAGGCTTTCCTGTAGAATTTTCTGGATGAATCCCTGTAGAAAAGTTCCTGGATACATTCTGGTAAAAATTTTCAATTAAATTCTTAGAGCAATTCTTGAACAAATTTCTGGTGGGCTTCCAGAAGATATGCCTGTACGAATTTCTGTATGAACCCGAGCAGAAGGGAATAACAACAGCATAAGGAGCTGTGTTATTTGGGCAAAATAACTGAATAATAAAATTGATTATTTTTAAGTTATTACCATAACATATTGTGTTATAAACTTGTCTGTCATAAGCGGCAAAATAACAAATTCCATAACAAAAAAAATGCTCTCGGAAAACCATTTCAATAACTTGTTTTGTTAGTTTCAATAACAACTTAATAACAGTGAATTCGGAATAATTTCAATAACAAATTTTGATATTAATATGTTATTGATAATAATCGGAGAGCAGAATTTGCTATGATATCAAACTTGTTACTAAATAAGTTATAATACTTATTATATAAAATTATTCGCTTTGTCTCACAAACCCGCCAATAACATGAGGTTCATCACTCTGACGTAAGAAATATTTTCAAATGATCGAAAAGTACTATATTCAGCTTTTAATCCATTCTAAGAGATTTGAAGTCGCAAGATAGTCGAACGTTAGTTATTTCTATATTATCAAATACGACGAGCTTCGATTTCCACCTGTAATTTATATACTGTTATACATACTTTAATTGTTTTCGGAGCACGTGTGACCTTTGTTTTTTTTTTCAGCATATAAACTGAAGAATTTTTAGAATGCTCAACAGTTTTGCAGAAAATTTTTGGGATATTGGAAATATTGTACAGATCATTAAAATTTTCCTGGAGAGATTGTTTTAATTCCTCCGATTTTTCCCTGGATTCAAGAGTTATGTCGAATATTCCTCCTGGATTCTACAAGAATTCCTCCAAAAATTTTGCTATAATTTCTCCTGAACTTCCTCTGATGATTCCTACAGGACTTTCACCAGAAATTTTTGCAATACTTTTTTTTCTAAAATTTCTCCATTTATTTCTCTAAGGACTCCATCAAAAACTCCTTTCATGTTTATCAAATGACTTTGTCATAAATTTCTTCCAAAAATTTGTCGACAGATTTGGTCATAAACTTTTTCATAAATGACTCCAAAAATCTCAAAGAAATTTCTCCGAGAGTTCTTTGACGAAATCTTTCATGGATTTTCAAAGACTCCTCTAGAAATTCTTCCAGAATCCTGCATAGAATCCCTTCAAGGGTTTCTTCAGAATTTCCTGTGATCATTAGTCCTGAAGTTCATCTTAAGATTCCTCTGAAAATTTCTTTGAGGAATTCACCATGAGTTTTTCCAAAGGATTCTCCAGGAGTTTTTCAAAAGATTCTGCCAAGAATCCTAATAATTGCTCAGAAGAATTAACTTCGGAATTTTTAAGAAAATTGTGCCAGTAGTTCTCTTGAAGACTTCTCCAGGGATTTATCGAAAGGTTCCTCCAGAACTTCCAAGTGCTTAACCGAAAATTATTTAAGGAATTCTTAAAAGGAGTCGTTCAGGAATTTCCTTTTTAACTTAATACATAAATGGAACAACACTAAGGGACAGATCATAATTGTCGAATTGTTGCTGTGATTTCAAAACTTGTTACTGTTGTGCTATTGCTGATAAGTTGATCAATAGTACAACAATAACTAAACTTGTACTTCAACAAAACATGTTATGTAAATGTAATTTGATTAATGTATATCAATAGCATGATTATAACAAAATGAGATTGTCCAACAATATTTGTTATGGAAAAGCTATGCCTTGATAATTTAATACAGTAATGTTCCGATTTTATCACGCCCTTCGCGCGTCAGTCTTTTATTTTTCATTAATTTTCTGTTACATTTTAGAGCAAGTGTTTCCCCTCTTCTTCAAGATGAATGTTGAAAGCGTGTTTTGCAACGTTAAAAATATTAATAATGCGTTTAGATTTTGTACAATATTTGAAAGCATTTTTGAAAAGGGGCGTGATAAAATCGGAACAATACTGTAATAACAAAACAAGATATAAAAACACGTTATGTGATTACGTAGTTATTAACTTGCTATTCTCCTCTGCTCGGGAATCTCTGGATGATTTTTCGAAGAAACCACTAGATGAGTTTATGAAAGAATTTTTGTTATAATTTCTGAATCACTGTGGAAGTTCGTGAAGTAATCCCTCGATAAATCTCCGAAACGAAAAAAAAAGTCCTAAAATAATTTCTGGGGTAATTCCTGGCAGAATTCTAGGAGAAATCCAATTTCAGTTTTATAGATATCCTGAAAAGGCCGACATATCCATGCTGGTTCTATGAAGCAAAATGTTTCATGATAAATTTTGATGTGAGTGAGATATTCCAGGTTCTTTATTTTCATCCGGAACTTCAGGTCAACCAATCATGTACAGTGAGTTCAGCCCTCTTTGTGCATTAGGTTTTGCGTATCTGGGGGTTTTGAGAAAATTCTGATTGGATTTGAGATAAGAATGTTGTGATACTCTGAAGGGATTTATGGAGTAATCCCTGAAGGATTTATTTTCCAAACAACTCCGGAAACCGCAAAATTGAAATCGTTCCGAAAATTCTCATAGAATCTACTAGCAATTTTAATTATGATTACGGAATAACTCAAGATTCTTCCAAAAGTTCCTCCCGAGAATCCTCCTCCTCAAGGAATTCAATCCGAGATTATTCCAGAAATTACTTTCGAGATCTTTCTGAGATTCATTTCAAGGATTCCTCCATTTTTTTTTTCTGGGATACACAGAATTCTTCTCTTCATAGAAATATTGGTAAGGGGCCGTACACAAATTACGTCACGCTTTTAGGGGGGAGGGAGGTTTTTGCAGACCGTGACGACCCATACAATTTTTTTTAAGGTTTCATACAAAAAGTGTGACATAGGGGGGAGGGGGGTTAAAAATGGTCGAATTTTGCGTGACATAATTTGTGTATCACCCCTAAACTATTTGTGAAAATCCAGATGAGGAATGCTGGATGATTTCTTTAATAAAGTGTTGGAGGAATTTCTGAAGTTAGTTCTGTAAGAATTCATTAAAATGTAGGAATTCAATAAAAAGAAAACCTCTATTTTTTATCTCTTCCTAACCTGGAGTAATATCATAAGTAATTCCATTTAAAAATACCTAAACAACTTCCGTGATAAACTCTTGGAGGATTCCAGAATCGACTTCCTCAGGAATTCAAGACTAATCTGCAGAACTTGCAGAAGAAGCATATGGAGAAAACTTAAAAGGAATTTCCTCTATAAACCCAACCCCTTCCAGAATTCCCCCAAAATTCCCCCAGGAGGATTTCTTCAAGGATTGTTTGAAGGATTCATCCTGAAAATCCTTCCTGGATTCCTCTAGGTGTTTCTTTTGTGGTTGTTCTAGTAGTTCCTAATGGGATTTCTCAAGTAGTTTCGTTAGGGATCCCCTAAGGAGTTCCTCATGAGATTCCTTTTTTCCTGTTTGTTCTCTGATATTCTGGGAGTTCCTTTAGTATTTCTTTCACGAGTTCCTCCCAAATTTCCTTCTGAGATTCTTCGAGGAGTTTCTTTTGGAATTCTTCCAAGACACCTTTTTGGAATTCCTTAAAGAGGTCCTGTGTTGATTTCTTTTGAGGATTCCTTTTTATGAGATTTACCCAGAAGCCCTTTCTGAATAATCTTCGGGAGTTTTTCAACGATTTCTCCTGGACTTCTTTCTGGGTGGCTCCAGGAGAAAATTCATTTCTAAGATTAACCAGGAGTTCCTTCTAGGATCCCTCCAGGAGTTACTTCAGGTTCACTAGTTCATCCCGGGATGCCTTCTGAGATTTCTCTAGCAATTCTTTCTTAGATTCGTCCAGTGTTTTCCTCTGTGATTAATCCACGAGCCCCATCTAGGATTGCTCAATGAGTTCTTTCTGGGTACCCTTCTTGAACTATTCTAGGCGTTCCTTCTAGAATTCATTTAGAAGTTTGGGATTTCTGCCGAAAATGATTTCAGTATAACACCTGGAAATTCTTCTTTCGGGTTGCCACCACCAGGACGCCTTTAAAACATTTTTCTTGGAGGGCTTTCTTCGGTTCTTCCCACAAAACCTTCTGGGGTTCCCGGGAAATTTGAACCGATATTCCTTCAAGAATTTCTTAGAAGATTCCTTGAGACATGGAATTGTCTCGAAAGTATTATACAAACATTACGACAGTTACAATTTTCTCGCGTCGAAGTTTTGGTCCTGGTTTGGAGCGGGAAAATTGTAGATGTAGATAGTTAAAGGTTTGTATAAAACTGCCGAGCCAATATAATTAATATGCCAGCAGTTAAAGAATTCTTTCGGGATTTTTTCAGGAAGTTTTTCTGAAATTCTTTCTGGATTCCTCCAAGAATTCTATCTGAGATTCATCGAAGAGGTCCTTTTGGGATTTCTCTAGGCATTCATTCTGCGAACACCCTAGAAATTTCATTGGAATCTCAGAATTCCACAATCAAATCATAAACTAATGAAAATAATCATAAACAAATCATAACAAATCATAAACTAATAAACTTCCGATATTCCTTCATAGATTTCTCAGGAGAATGCTTCCGGTATTCTTAAAAGTATTCCTTTCGGGATTTATTTAGAAAATCCTCAATTTCTTCAGGGATTTCTTGCCTTCAGATTTCAGGACTTCTTCTTTGATTTTTGCCGAGATTTAAAAAAATATATTCGGCATTATTCTTAGGATTTCAGAGTTTTCCCTCTGGATTCCTTTAGGAATCTCATCAGGGTTTTTCCTACGAATTATTGCCGAGATTGCGTTAGGTATTCCTCCAGAACTCTCCTCCCAAGCAACGCACATGTCATATAAGAATTGCGGCAGCGCAAGTTTTGGTTGTATAGAAGTTAATTTGACGCTATTTTAACACAATGCTGAAATTACGTAAAAATAACTTCTATACAACCAAAACTTGCGCTGCCTTAAATCTTATTTGACATGTGTGTTGCTTGGGCCTTGGATTTTCCCGGGATTTCTTTACGCATTCGACTCGGGCTTCCTTCTGGGTTTCCCTCCAGTATTCCTTCCGGGAGTCCCCCAGGATTTTTTCAGGAATTTCTCCCGGGATTACTTCAAGAATTTCTTGCGGCATTCCTTTTTTTTGATTTCTCCATTAACTTCTCTCAGGTTTCCTCTAAAGATTCCTCCAGCGATTGATTCAGGGATTCTTTCAAGGATTCTTCCCGGGATTTCCACCTGAATTCCTTCTGATATTCCTTCATTGATTTATTCTCGGATTCCTTTTGGCATTTTTAGGATATTACTTCTGAGATTAATTAAAGGATTCCTGCTGGATTCAGAAATTTCTTCCGTAATTACTTCCTTGATTTTAAGGGTCTTCTTTAGGAATTTATTCCGATATTCCTCAGGGATAACTATATAGGTTTTTTTAAATATTCCTTCCAGGATCTTTTCAAGAATTCCACCTAGGCGTTTAAAGGATTTATCACACAACTTCTGTTCAAGCTAAAGTCAGTTTTGGTTTCTACTCCGCACAATCTTTATTTATTCTGTGGCTTAGTTGGTTTAAGCGCCGGTCTAGCAAATACGGAGTCGTGAGATCGAATCCCATCAAAACGCGATTTTTTTCACATATGAATTTGTCTATTAGCAACATTCTGTGCGTTTTAATTACAAGTTATTCCAGTATGTTTCAGACATACCTGCAAATCTTGTAAATGCCAGTAAAGAGCAATATACCATTGTAATCTAGCTGGCGTCGCATCGGTGCAGTTGGTCGTCAAGCGTGCAACCGTGCTGAGCTCCCGACGTATACTAAATTAGACACCAGCAAACAGACTGCCTGGTGGCTAGGCATGCGGAGTGCAAGAGTAAATCGTGACTTCAAAAAAAGAAAAAACAATTCGCTCTCACTTATTATTAGTCGGCACAAATGCTAGTGTGTTGTAAATTGGCATCTATGCCAGAGGATTGTGCAAAAATGAGTGTTCATGGTGGGTGCTCGGAGACAGTTTGGCTTCCTATTCCACAGAATCGTTACTTGTTCTGTGGCTTAGTTGGATAAAGTACCAGTCTTGCGAAAACGGAGTCGTGCGTTCGAATCCCACCAGAACGCGATTTCTTTTTTTCACAAATTCCTCTCTCAATTTGTGAATTAGCAATATTCTATGCCTTTTAATAACAAGTTATTCCAGTACGTTTCAGATGGAATGTAATCTGATAAATGCCAGTAAAGGACAATACATATCATTTGTTCTAACCAGGATTTCTCTCGGGATTTCTGCCAAGATTCCTTCAGCATTTTTCCTGGGTTATCTCCCGGGATTCCTTCAGTCTTTCCGAAATTCCTTCAGGAATTACTGCCATGATTGCTCCATTGAGCATTCCAGAGATTCTTTCATCAAATCTTACACGGTTACCTTTAGAGATTCCTCCCGAGATTCCTTCAGGAATCCTTTCAAAGATTCTCCTAGGATTTCTTTAGGGGTTTTCTTGGGATTCTTTTATGGATTTCCCCGGGAAACCTTCCGGCATTCTTTCAGGTATTCATCCGAGAATCTTTTGGGGAATTCCCTGGGTTTCTTTCAGGGAATCTTTCAGAGATTTCTTCCGCAATTCCCAGATTTTCTTCAGTAATATCACTCAGAATTCCTTTCGAGGTTCTTTTAGGGCATTCTTTAGCAATTCTTTTAATGATTTCCCTAAGAACTTTTTCGGAATTTCTCCAGGAATTTCTTAATGGATCTCTCTCGAGATTCCTTCCTAGATTCCTCCAGGATTCTCTAAGAGACTTTGCTTGGGATTTTTAGGGACTACTTCTGATTTTTTTTTTCATTAATTGCACGCGAGATTTTTATCTGGATTGTTTCATGAATTCCTCTCGGGATTCTTTTACAGGATTTCTGCGGATTTGCTTTAGGCATTTCTCCCCTGATTTCTCTCAGAATTCTTCCTGATTCCTCCAAATAATATTCCATGGATTCTACCAATTCCTGCAATTCCCACACAGATAAAATAATTAGATTTACACGTCATGTAAACTTCAGTTTAGTCATGTAAACTTAATGTTATGATTGTTCACATGATATATCATGTAAATTTATGTTATATGTCATGTAATTACACAAAGTCATGCTGAATTACATGACATATAATGGGAGTTTACATAATATTTTATGACTTTTACATGATATGTAATGTAAACTTCTGTGATATCCCTCGCTCCAATCATGTGCATCATATGTAACAGAATTTTACACTCTTTTTTCGATCTGTGCAGTAAAATTAAATTTTTAGACATCATGTAGGAATGCCGTTAAATGAGGATAAAGGGAATCAAATGATGATGCATTCGCTCGCCCTATGTAGATAGCATAGATTACTGCACCTGCGTGTTCATGAGGTTGGTGCAATGTTAGGTGGGACGAATCATTGTAGCATACACAGAAAAAAATATGTAATTAAAATTCAGCGAGAAACCATGCACATAAAGGGAATGCTAGAGTTAGTGTACTTTTACATGAGTTTTAATGTAAAATTACAGTACCATCGTGTGAATTTCCGCCAACCATCGCGTAAACCATCGTGGACTCCAACCGATTACGCGACTACTAGCGGAAATTTACACGAGCGTAACGTAATTCTACATGATATCTCATGTAAATATGCACTAACTCTAGCATTCCCTTTATGTGCATGATTTTTCGCTGAATTTTACATGATTTTTTTTTCTGTGTAGCTTCAAAAAGTCTGTTTTCAACTCAAATTGTCGGTATTTATTTATATGGACTTCATGTGACAACTGTAGTTCTGATAAAAAAAAAATAAACTTGAACCTGTGATTGCTACATCTAAATAAAAGACTGACTCGTTTCATCCGATTTCTACTTTCCAGCTGATCAAGAACCTTGCTCGAATCAAGACTTCAATTTCACCACTTCACGCTTGTTGCGTATCCTCCTCACCATCTGTGTGAACACAAGAAAATACCTAGAAGACTGGAATCACTCGTAGCTATCCATTTTCCCGAATGGGGTAAAAATGTTTCGCTCCACTCGATTTAAAATTATTCAAATGGAATAAATTAGAGTTCACTTGTATTTTGCTGCAACAGCACGCCGTAACTCTTTAGCTTATAAAGAATCCACGTTCTTTACGTAATTGTTCGTACTGATATACCTTTCAGGAAGGCATCTCAAAACACACTGCTTTTTTATTCCAAATGCTCTTCCTGGATGAATTGTTTGCCTTCATGAGTTACCTAGTTATTCTTGTTCGTACTTCTTCACCGTTCAGCAGCAAAAACAATCAATTACGACAACCTATCGCGGGATTTTTCTCTCCCAAAGCCAAGAAACAGCATTCGTATACGTTAGGTATATCACATTCACCGGAGCTCGGTCCATGGTGCATTGATGGAAATTGAATTTCTATGTTTCTATCCATTCCTTATCGCAGTCAGTGTTGGCCTTTGCCGCCGCCAGTCACCACCTTCTCTTATAAATCAGCACGATCGTCTCTGGGTCAGTAGGTACCTACATAGGCACACAACGCTGGCTGTTGCTACTATATGGCAGCTTCTATGGTAGGGGGATGTGGTCAATAGTGAGACCCGAGCAGAAAGGCATACCTTACAAATACCATGCGAAGAGCAACCTGTGCTCTAATACCTAAAATTGTTATTGCTGCGTTATTCTACGAAATGTTATGAAAACATCACAATAACAGTTGGAGGTATTTGAGCAGAGTTTGGTATTGATGTAGTATTTGTTGGTATTAGCAATGAAAATTAGCGAAGAACAAGATTTGCTATTACATCATGAAGTCATCGAACAAATGAAACATTTTATAACAAGAAATGTTACTAACTTGTTATTCAATAACTTCGGGATACCAAATACAGCACTTGAAACTTTAGGTATGCATTCATTATTGAAATAACAAGACTTGTTATTTTGTAGGTATTATTTATACAAACATTTTGGTATTCGTTTTTGTTATTTTGCTTTTTATTACCACCTAATGAAGGGTATATCAAGGTATGGTAGTATTTAAGATAAATACCTTGACATGTTATTCACATGTTATTTTCTTCTGCTCGGGGATAGCTTCTAGATAGATTCTTTTTTTTTAGATCTACGTTTCCTCTGAACTATAACCGGCATCTCCAGGATGGACCACATACAAACAGTTTCTAATGAAATTGTGATGAAGAGTGATAAAATAAGATTCATATGTTTGCAAAATTTGCTACTATTTTACCCATGTTTTATTTTTTTGTTCCCACTAGGGGTCCCGTTGTTAACCACGATCCCTTATGTGATATCTGTTTCCAACGTGATGGTGTCGGTCGTAACTGGGGACCCCCAGAGTTACCTCGACAAGAAATTGCTTGTGATGCCTATTAGGCCTTATGGGAAAAAATCTGCTTCTGGATCTTGGTGTCGGAAAAATTTGCTCTACAATTACGTAATTGCAAACGGAAGACGACAAATAGGTTTTCTGTTGTTTGATGTCGCGCTTGAACTAAACTGGCACTCATTACACACGCTATTAGAAGAAACCGACACAAATTGCTGGCTGGCACTCGTGAAATAAATGCGCTCAAATGGGTAACCTAATGGCCTGGCTCGGAATGGTTCCTCATCCGGGAGTGTCTCTCAGTCGGATGTTTTTCATTTAAATTTTAAAAGATTTTTTCTTCCTTCAACTTCACACATTAATTGACCGAAGTTCTTCGTCGAACGACATTCGAAAGGAAATGTAGATGAACCATGAAAGTTGTTGGGTGATTTGCATACTAAACCAGCTTTTCAACGGGAAGTCAAGTTTTATGACATAACAAAAATACCTGATTGCGGCTCAAGTTCAAGACCAAACGCCCAAAAGACATCTGCCAAAATTGGTTCAATAACCTCACTTGGAGAAGAAAAAAGCTGTCATTTCCTTTCCGTTTTTATTACCTACCGTGCCTCGACAACACGCAGCCAAGCCGACAGCAACAACGCAACAACGGCACACCAGCTAATAACAATATTCATAATTTACTGTTTTACACACCGAAGGTACACAAGGTGCCCGTCGGCGTCGGTCGGAATGTGCGGAGTGAGCTGTGCCAAATCGTCACGCGACTAGCAGAGCATATTTCTGAAATCTCGGATTTTTGCCAACTCACCTCCCCCAGAAACTAACAACCACCACTCCAGGACCATCAGCAGAAGCCCCAATCAGCGCACCTTGCAGTCGGTTAGTCTGTCGCTGGGTTGGATTGAAGTGAAAAGGCGAGCGGTTCCGCTCTCTTGAGAAAGCATAAAGAATACGGCTTAATTACCGCGCGCGGTACGAGGTCCAAAACCATCATCGCGCCGCATCGCATGCATGTTCGACATCTTTGTCATCGCATCGTCGTTATTCTTCGGGGGTCCAGGGTGAGCTGGGTTGTGTACCACACAGCACCTACTTATGGAGTGGTGGGGCCCAGATAGCAGATCTCTTGATTATAATATGTACAAATACCCACACTCACACGTCCGAGAAGAACTTGGGAACGCTTGGGTGGAAAGCCATTCATGATTTTGATATGGGCTATAATGTAGCGAATATTATGTTCCGTCTTTCGGGGGCACCCAAGGTGTGCTCTAATAAATATACTGATTTCGGTAGGCCGAGGCCGAGGTTGCAGGGCAATACTAACCGTAGTCAGTAGCCAAACTATGAGGTTCTATCCCTAAACCTAGTGTGTCTCTATCCTCAGGGCCGGATTTAGGGAGGAGCCAGGCGAGACATGGTCCCGGGCCATACAAAATCTCACTTCACAAACAAAAATATGTAACAAGAAAAAAAGAGCAAGAAAAATCTATTGATCTGAATTTCACTTAACGGAACATCTAACTGTCTGCTCGCAAGGTGTGTATGTGATACGTTGTAGTTTTAATTGGTTGCAGTCTTACCTATAAAGTCTCAAGCTTCTTTCGAAATTTGCAACCATTTGTCAATTGAAATAGTCAATTTTGGGCAAAAGATTTTCTATCGCAAATCCTGGAAAAAAATCTTCATCTCAATCAAGAAAATCGATAATTCTTAAACTTCTTTGTAGAGTAGAATGTTCGTGTTTACTTCTGTCAAAAGCTCTTGAAGTGAAGATATTTTCTCGGAGTTCTTAGAAGAATTGCATTTCTATTGAAATATAGAAAATTTTTAAAGAAATTGAACTCCAGAGCTGCTCAAACATTTCCAGAGGAGCTTAAACAATTATTTTAGACGGATAATTTTGGAAAATTTTGATCCAAATACCTTTTGAAAATATGGTCGAGTTCTTCGAATGTTGCTGAAAAATTGTGTTTATCATAGTGAACTCCAGAAAAAAATCCATAGATTCCTTGTGAAAATTCACATAAAATGCGGATAAATCCAATCACATTTAAAGGGAACTTGGTTTAGATTTTTTTGTATTATAAATATCAGCCAAAATTTCTCCCGGGATTTTCGCCAAACATTTTCTAGTAATTTTACAGGAAATTATTAGAAATTTAGTCAAATATTCTATCAGGAACTCATCCGGGATGCCCGCTACAATTTCTTCAGCAATTTCTTTCAGAACATTCGTAAACAATAGCATTTTGGATTTTCTATTTCTCCAAGTTTTCCATGTTTCACCAGCACGTGAATCTAGAATTTCGTTATTTTTTTTATAAGGAAACCTGGGAAATTCCTTGCTGTCGTGTTTAAAATGTTAATGCTCAAGTTCAAAAAACTTGGTATTTGACCAGCAACTCCCCCAGAGATTACTCCAAGGATTCCGCTAAAAATTATCTTTAAAGCTTCCGTAAAACGATACGATTGCTCTACAAATTTTACTAAGTTTCTTGATGTTTTCTGCTATAAAATGCTTTTAACCCTCGAGCGATCGCGCTGTTGTATTTTGTACAACACGTTGAAAAAATCTCGCTTTTTGTACTCAGCATTAGCGTGGTGCTGACGCAGGTAGTCAACCGCGCGAGTTACGGAAGGTTAAAAATTCTCCACAGACTCTGCCATGAATTCCGACTGAATCTATAAGTTGCATGTCTCGAGCATATTCGCGAAAAGCGTTTTTATAATTTCTTTAATCATCGTTTTGGGACTAGAATTTCAAATCTGAAATGAATGAACTAAGTGGGTAGTCATTTTCTTCAGCTCCGCCAATTGACCTACATTCGAGTTCTTCCACAATGACCACAGTACTTTGTGCAAGAATTATTACCTTTTTCGATTTTCTACCATTCAATAGGAACAAAAATATCGATTGAGCCTCAAATAAATGAACTGGTTAAAAAAAAAAGAACAAAAATATATCGTCTCGAAAGAGGGCCCCGACACCCTCTGTTGATTGCTTGTAATCCATTTCTTTCATTACTTTTTTTTTTCATTCTGGGTATTAGGATCACTGCGACCATTGTTTTGACCTATTGTGACATATTCCCCATTTTTGTTTAGCTTTGTCTGGATAACGTACCACTATCAGGAATGGCCGTCATCGATTGACATAAAGCATTTCCCCAGCACGGCACTACACTTCGGATGTAGTGCACTACCGTACTGGGATTTGTTCTCCACATTTCAAAAGATTCAAGTAGCCCCTTATTGAAGAACCTTATTCTTTGATTAATAAATGCCGGACAATGGCATAACAAGTGTTCCGAGTCGTCCTTTTCTGTGTTGCAAAAACGACACAGATCATTTTGAAGCATTCCGATTAGCTTCAAATGATATAGGCTCGGACAATGACCTGTTATAAGACCAGTATACTTACTCATATCTTTCTTGGAGAGTTCCAATATTTTGCGAGTCATTTTAACGTTTGGATTAATGAAACGTTTCGCCTGCCTCGCTATTGAAGTGTTTTTCCAATTGGCATCCACTTTTAATAATTCCCATACCTTCAGCTCCATTTTAAGAGATGCAGTAGAAGGCCCACAAAACGGTTCTGGTCCTATAAATTGGTGTGACGATCCGAGCCTAGCTAACATATCTGCTCTTTCGTTACCTTCAATTCCGCAGTGACCAGGAACCCAGTATAGATTGACTTGATTACGACAAGACAGTTTTTGAAGTGATTGGACACATTCCCAAACATGTTTAGATGTACATGTCGCCGAGTTTAGAGCATTCAGAGCTGCTTAACTGTCTGGCATAATACAAATAAATATTTGAATGCCTGTAATTTCTGCGCAGGCATATAACAACACATTCCAGAATTGCTTGAATTTCAACTTGAAAAACAGTTGGCCACTTGCCCATCGGAATCGATAGATCTACACCCGGGCCAGTCACTCCACTTGATCGTTCAATCTTGAACCATCTGTATAGAAAACTAAGGACTGTTCATTAAAGAAAGTGGACATCTGTTTACCAATATTTTAGAGTTAAAACTAAACAAAAAATTGTGAACTTTTGATCAGTGTGTAAAAACATTGTTCACTTCGGCAACACATTCAAAGAAAACGAAAAAAGTGAGAAATTTTGAGCGATGGGTTGGATTAGCTTAGCGACTAGCAGATAAATTCTGCACAAATGGTGTTCCAAAAAGTTGTCGTTTTGAGAATTGTGTACTAGTATCACTTCCGGTACCGCAATTTTTCAACGCTGAGCAGGGGACAGATGTGCTGGATGAGTAGGGTACATCAGAACCGAAAAATTTGGAAAAAGTTTTAGGTGTGGCAAGCCAATTGTTCATGCGGCTTAAACAGTACTTCGTATTTCACAACAGGAACAATCAACGGTGAAAATAACATAAAGGAATGCATTAAAAACGACTTCTACCCATGTATCGAAAACATACGGATCCTCCATTGTTTTGGCCGGATCTGGCATCCGCTCATTACGTTTCTTCTACACTAGAGATGCTCAAGACGGAAAAAGTCGATTTTGTCGAAAAATGGCAAAATCCACTAAACTTCCCTGAACTGCGTCCTGTGAAAAGATACTGGACAATAATAAGGCGGCATCTCAAGAAAGATGGAAGAGAAGCAAGCTCTGTTGATTGCTTCAAGAAAATTTGGTCTGCGGCACAACGAAATGTTACGAAGAAAGTTGTGCAGAATCTAATGGGAGGTATCAAGAGGAAAGTCCAAGCGTTCTTCAGAAATGTGATGTAAATGTTCAAACTCACGTGAATTCGGCCACATGTATGTTGATTGTATTAAATTAAAAATAAACTTATGAATTTGTTCGAAAATAAATATTTTCTATTGAAAAACAGGTGTCCACTTTCTTTAATGAACAGTCCTTATTGATCCGGATCGAAGGTTCGGTCCACCCGATCTCCATAGTTCACGATCAACGTCAACCACTTGATATGGACGATGAAAATTGTATTTTTTCGCCATCCAATCTTCATTATTCAAAATCAAGGGATTAACATTAAATGTTCTCAGAATGCTGAGATGACCTACACGATCACCAGCCAAGAGGTTCACAGATCTTTCAATCCTTAGAGCACTCTTTTTAGCTTCTAATTGCACAAATTGATGTAATGGAAGTAAGTGAAGCAATTGCACCAGCAATTGAAAAAAAATGCTTATCTCTGTAGCTTTTCTAGCTACTTTAATGCACCTTTTTCCCTAGTCTTAGGTCACCATACCAATGAAGCGTAGGTAATCCTGGGTCTCACAATTGCCAAATAAATCCATCGGATCATTTTTGGCTTTAGTCCCCATTGCCTACCAAAAGATCTTTTACTTATCCATAGAGCATTTGTCGCTTTTTTAATTGCATGCTCCAAATGATTATTCCAGTTTAGTTTGCTGTCAAGCAATACGCCTAGATATTTGACCGTATCTGAAAGTTCCAAAATAGTTCCTTTCAATCTTAGAGTTCCAATTGAGTAGTTTCTCTTTCGTGTAAATGGTACGATAGTAGTTTTAGAAGGATTTATATTTAGTCCTTCCCTATTGCATCATAAAGAGACTAAATTTAAAGCACTTTGCATTCTGCAGGTGGTGATAGAATCATATTTACCACGGACTAGTATGACAATATCATCAGCGAAGCCAATTACCTCGAATCCTTGAGATTCCAAATTTTTGAGAAGATCTTTTTTTTATCTGTATTAACGAGATTTTTAGCCCTTGGCTAGTTCATCTCGGGACCCACGCTTTACTTCCCTTCCGAAGGAAGAACTCACATCTTGCGAGTTTGTCGGGAGTGAGATTCGATCCCAGGTCCTCGGCGTGATAGTCAAGTGTTCTAACCATCACACCAGGTCCGCTCCGCACATCAACTATTAATGACCACAGTAGAGGTGCCTCCCTGTGGCTGTGGACACCCTTTTACTGCTCTAACAGGAGCTTCCAAGGTTTGCCGATATTTCTCTGTTTGATAACTTTTCACTAATCCAATCAATAATGCAATTGTCGAAGTTACGTTTCTTCATTGCAGATATCATTGAATTATGAGACGAATTGTCAAATGCTCCTTCAATGTCAAGGAAAGCTACAAGTAAAATTTCTTTTGATTCCAAAGACCTTTCTAATTTTGTAACAACTTCATGTAGTGCAGTTACTGATGATTTGCCTTCCTGATACGCAAACTGAAATTTGCTTAAAGGAATTTTGGCTGTATATGATGATTTAATATGTTCATCAATAATTTTTTCCATCGTTTTCAGTAAGACTGACGATAAGCTAATCGGCCTGAAGGATTTTGGTGATGTTCTATCCTGTTTATTAGCCTTCGAGATAAAAGTAACGCTAACTTTTCGCCACTCTTCTGGAATATAGCGTAATAATAAACTTGCTTTAAGTAGTTCCGTCAAAATGGGTGTTAATATCGTCTTTCCCTTCTGCAGTAGTACAGGATAAATGCCGTCCCTACCAGAAGATTTGAAGGGATCAAAGGTGCTGATCGCCCATTCAACTTTCTTTTCAGTAAAAATTTGTTTGGCCAAAGCACCCGCATCTGTCCTGGACCTTTCTAACACAGTTGAATCATCATTTGATGTTCAATGTTTTCACACGTATGCCTCCAGTGTATCCTTTTTGATCTCCTTATTTCTTTATTGTAGACTTTTTGTACTGGGCCCACTGTTGTGTTCGCTAAGCCCAGTTGAAAAGCTTTCTGGTTTTTTTACGAAGTTTCTGTAACTTGTTGTTCCACCACGGCACATCTCTACTTGTAGATCGTTCTTTAGTGGCGCAACTTTGATTAAAAGCATATCTAATAATATTTGAAAATTGTTTAGAACTTTCTTCATGTTCTTCACGGGTATTTGTATTAATTGCTAACGTGTTTGCTTTTGCCGCTAGCTGTGTATTATACAACTCCCAGTTTGTTTTTCTGGGATCTGTAATGGTTTGTATCAGTTGTTGCCCAGTCTCAAATTCAAACAATTTGCTTGTGATCAGACAAAGATATTTCGTCTGATACATGCCAATTTTTGATTTTATCTGAGATAGTTGGACTACATAGCGATAAGTCGAGAACTTCCTCTCTAATTGCATTTATAAATATTGGGACATCATCTCTATTGCATATATCAATTTCATTTTTTGTAATATATTCTAGAAGGCACTCACCTCTACTATTGATGTCCTTACTGGCCCATACAGTATGATGAGCATTTGCGTCGCATCCAATTATAAATGCTTTATTTCCCGTGAGTTGTTGGCACCTCTAGCACTACTGCGACGATGTCCTTTGTTATGAATTCTGTAATTGGAATTATTTTTACCTTTTCACTTACTAAAATTGCAGTTCCTGGTATTGCCTGCCCTTCATCGTAAATCAACTTAGGCGCTGTCCATAAACTACGTAGACTTTTTTTGGGCCATCTTGACCCCCCTCCCCCTTGTAGACCTTTGTCCATACAAAACATTCGAAATTTGTATGGAGCGTAGACTTTGGCCAGACTCCCCCCTCCCCCCCTAAGAGTCTACGTAGTTTATGGACAGGCCCTTACCAGAATTTGAAGGAATGCCCAGAATCCTACTTTTATTCGCCCATGGCTCCTGGATGAAAGCAACATCCAGTTTGCTCTGCGTGAACCTTTTACAAAGTATGACAGTTGCTCCCTTTGCCTGGCGAAGGTTCACTTGTACGATTTTCATTTTGTTAGTGTTGATTTTGGGGTTTTCCACCGCTTTCCTGGGGATTTAACTCTGCCCCAACGTTGGTTACGCGGTTCCCTTTATTTGATTTTTTTGCTCCTTGGATTTTCAGGTTTCTGTATCCTAGTGCTTTATCTTTATTTGTCGACGTGTTATTGTTCTTCAAACCGTCGACTGTACTTGTAGTGTGGCCTGGCCAGAGCTTTTGATATTTGTTTTTGTGCTCTTAACACCACGCGGACCTGGGATTCGTTCAATTTGATCTATGATCATCTTGCTATCACCAGGGCTTTTGTGGGTCTTTAGAGTATCACAATCGTCCTTTCGCTCTGGTCTTTCACTACCATCTGCTTCGTTCTTCTTTTGGTATTTTCTCCTTAAGTTAGCATATCCAAATTTTAAGTCTATGTTGAAGTCGTTTTTTATGATGGAGTTCAAGGTAGTAAAAACTAGTTGTACGAGTTGGTTTTTTTTATGCTACGTTGGAGTATCCTCCACGCATCAACTGCCAACCCATCGTTTTGGCTTTCCAAAAGAGTGAAAATTTCTTCGTTGCTGTCTTCTGCACTCCATGGGAAAAAGCCATTAAGTATTCCACCGCCAAAAGTTCTGCCCCTGCCCAGGGAGTTATCGAAGGAACAATGATTTTTAACCAGTTTGCTGTTTCTGGATTTTTGCAGACTATGATTAAATAGCCAGACTTGAGCACACAATTGCCAAACTTTGGCTTGAGTTTCTCTTTTCGTTGTCCTGCCACCTTCATTAATATTTCATTTTGAATGGCATTCAATTGGTCTGTTGAGAGCTCTATTTTGGAATAACCTTTTGAGAGCACCCCTAGCTTCACAAAGTTTCCCGGTATGATGGGTTGGTCTTTCCCTCAGTCCCTTTTTGAGGTATTGGTAATTTTGAACGAACCGCATCAATCCGATGTTGCACAGAGCTGCTTTTCACCTGGGACTTATGAGCACCCCCGTTGTTACGCGCAGTTTTAGCTGGTATTGGATTCCCGCTTGTGTTTGATCCATTCAAATCCACGTTTCTTTGGCGTTTTGACGTATCATTAGGTGAAGGTGGAATCACCACCAAGCGACGAGCTTCCTGTCGGCTATATCCACTCTCCATTAGCCTTTTGAAGCGTTTTTGAGCCGCTCCACTTAGTTTTATACGAGTTGTCTCCTTAGTTTCACGTGAAGGGGCATTTGAATGCCCTTCAGACTTTTGGGAGACCAGTATTGATGGTGGAGATTATAACAAGGTCACATTGATTCCGTCTTCATAATCGTCGTCGTGTGAGTCTTACCTTTATCCAACGAGGCATGCCGAGTGTGTACATTCTTCTCAATACTGGGAATGGAGGCCCCCAATCACAATTTTTCAACAATGTCAGTACATATTGGCGGTTTCCAATGATGAAAGAATATTGTAATTACATGGTAACCTAGCTGATATATAATCATTTCATTTAGTGAAACGCTGTTTTAAGATAGTGTTCCACTTTTCAGCCATGAGCTGTCGGTTTTTTTTTTCATAGTTTCACTAATAATTTATCCATCTATACATATTAGACTGGGTCAACAAAGTCGATTTTTCGATTTCTTTTTATCGTCCAAAACAAATGTGCAAAAATGGAAAGCGATTGGTTGCGTCCCCGTAATACGTATTGCGATTGAAATTTGTATGGAAAAACGTGCTTTTTTGCAGTTTTCTCCTATATGGATCTTTTTTTCGTCTGAAACGATCTAACTAATGACGTTGAAGTATGGCCTAGGATATGCCGAAAACCTTTGCCGAAGACCGCAAAGTGATCCGACACTTGTGAAAAAAGTTATAACGTACAGATTGCCCGGTGGTGCTTAACATTTAACATGTAAAGGATTATCATCTATAATAAAATTTTAATTTTTGGCCAAAGTTACCAAGCAAATAACTTTTTTCACAAGCATCGGATCACTTTGCGGTCTCCAGCAAAGTTTTTCGGCATATTCTAGGCTATATTTTAACGTTATCAGTTACATGGTATTAGACAAAATAATTCAACTTATGAATAAAATGCAAAAAAGTACGTTTTTCCATACAAATTTCAATTGCAATGCGGAATACGGGGACGCAAACAATCGCTTCCAAATTATGCACAGTTGTTTTGGCCACCAATACAGATTGAAAAAGCTTTGTTCCGGGTTGTTGCGATCAAGTTTAAAGTTTCTCCAGTTGACCCACTCTAGTACATAGGTACGTTAAGTTGATTGAAAAATCAATAATTGACCACAATGCCGAATACTTTGCACTTAAGTCAACGTTTTCATGCCTAGGGTATACTAAATTGACACTTATCGTTCCCCTTAGCAAGAACTCCACCAATATAGATTACTACTGAACGTCGGTCCACGACAGTATCCAATGGGCTTCCCAAAAAATGGGAACAGAATGTGTAAAAATAATGTCCTAATTAACTCTTGAAGTTTTCAGGTCAACCCACATGAACACTATCTTAATTTTGGAGCAAGATCATAATCAACCATGTCTACCTACTGGGATCAGTTCCAGTCCACGTGGCTGCCGTACCCTTGGTTGGTCGATAAATTGGGATTAAGGTAGGTAGCAAACATGGGTCCGAACATCTGAACCGATCACCGTGACACTGACCGTCATCCGCGCGTCCTTTCGATGTAGGTTCAGGTGGGACGCATTCCAGACAAATTAACCCAACAGCGAGACCATTTTGCTACGGACGTGAGTAAACTTCTGTCAAAACATCATCATCATCATCGCATTAGGTCTCGAGTCGTGGGGAAATCAAACCATAACAAAAAGCAGTGATACCCACGCATTTGATCCAGTTAGCGCACCCAGGTGGTTGGTAGGCAGTCCCCAACTTCGGGGAATCATCTCCCGCTTGATATTGATCTTCAACTTGGAGATCTCTTTCCGCTTAGTCTGTCAGTCGTCTTACCTGTAACTGTAGGCCTTGCTGTAGGCTCATTGGTGGCAAACCTATTTGGGCGCGCTGGCTGCTGCGAGAAGAATGAGATGCTTTATTACGGCATCATTAGTGCCGGTGTTTATGATAATGACATTGTCACGTTGTTTTTGTCTCGGTTGGATGCTTGAATGGGTGGGAGAGGTGACTGCAGAGGGGAAGAAAAATAACTATGGAAATCATGTTGACAGTGAATTCGAAGTGGCATTTTGACCCACTGACTGACTGAAGGGAGCCCCGATGCCTCATGGGGAAAATGAAGAGATGGAAACAGCATCTCTCCGATTGGTGAAGCAAATTAGGGTATAGCCGTTTTTGATCATAGTTTTGTATGAAGGCGGGTGGTGCACGCGCGTGACATTGGTAATCATGTACTCTTGGAATCGTATGCTCCTAATTCTGTTTTACGGATAGAGTGGATTTGTAGATGAATCTTCCCTCCGATTCCCTCAGCAAATTTTGCCATTCAAACATTCTATTTTAATGGTAAAATTTGCCGTGCATTTCGTTCTTCTCGGGTTGGCACATTTCCGTCCTCTGCTGCACTGGTGAGGCTGCGCCGCCATGAGCCTCTTGGTCTGCCTCTGCTGCGATGTCCTGCTGGGTTCCAGTCTAACGCTTGTTTGCAGATTTCGTTTCCGCTCCTGCGTAGAGTGTGGCCGATCCACCTCCACTTTCGCTCACGAATTTCTGTCGCTATGGGCTTTTGGTGCCATCGATGATGGAGATCCAATTGTGGTGGCCACGAATTATATACCGCAGGCATCTATTGATGAGGACCTGCTGTCGTTGAGTGTTCTTCACTGATACACACCAGGTTTCACTGGCGTATAGTAGCACAGATTTCACGTTCGAGTAAAAAATTCGGATTTTGGTGCGTCGACTGATCTGGTTGTTTTTCCATATATTTCTTAAACTCGCAAAAGCAGCCCTCGCCTTCTTGATCCGTGCACCTATGTCGATCTTGGCGCCGCTATCGGCCGCTGGAATCCGCTGATTGCCCAGCTACCGTAAAGCTGGAAGGGTTGACCGTGTTTACATCCAACGTTTGGTCTTGTTGACGTTGTTGGTTAGACCTGCCGCTGAGGAGCGATTGGCAAGATTATCGAGCTTGCTCTGCATTATCAGAACGCCGTTGAGCTAGGAGAGCAACGTCATCAGCCAGTTTGAAGTCATTTAGGTGCTCCATGGTAATGGGCTGCCAAAGCAATCCACGATTTGGTTCACGGTCAATCGCACCTACCAGGAACTCGTCGATTATGATGAGCAACAGTAGCGGTGATAGTATACATCCTTGCCTCACTCCAGCAACGACCCGGATGAGATCGGACAAAAAACCGTTGTGCAGTATTCTGCACGAAAATGCTCTGTACTGTGCTTCCTTCAGGCTGACGATTTTCTCAGGGAGACCCTTGTGCCTGAGGGCTTCCCACATGTTTCCGTGAATGAGACGGTCGAAAGCTTTTTCGTAATCAATGAACACCACGTAGAGAGAGAAACTCTTGGTATTCATTGATTTGCTCCAGGATGATACGGAGAGTGACAATATTGTCCTTACAGGATCGTCCAGCACGGAATCCTGCTTGCTGCCGTCGGAGAGTTGCGTCAATCTTCTCCTGTATCCGGCTTAGGATCACTTTGCAGAGAACTTTGAGAACGATACACAGTAATATCATGCCCCGCCAATTATCGCATACAGTCAGGTTACCCTTTTTGGATACCTTTACTAATACGCCTTGCATCGCCGGAAATGTCTCGGTTTCTCATATATTGTAGAATAATTGATGCAGTAGTTGTGCGGATACTACGGGATCAGCTTTGAGCATCTCAGCTGATACGCGAACGACCCCTGGGGCCCTGTTCGATTTTATGCTACGGATGGCTGTTTCTATCTCCTGCACTGATGGAGCTTCGGTGTTGACACAGGTAATGCGTCGAACCCTTGGCGAATCATGCTGAGGTGTTGATGGCGTGGCCGACACTTGAAAAAGGTTTTCAAAGTACTCGAACCGAAGTTTCAACTGGTCAGCCGGGTTGGTCAGTAATTGTCCAGACGTGTCTTTCTCGGGCATCGTAGCATTCATCTTAGTCCCACTAAGGCGACATGAAACATCGTAATGAGACGGATGTCGCCGGTGTTTGCGGCTTCCTCGCCTTTATCGGCTAGGGAGTACGCCCACGTTCTTTTGTCCCGTCTACATGAGCGTTTCACTTCCTTCTCGAGAATTGAATAGCGCTGACGGGCTACGGCTTTGGCTCCTCGTGTTTTCATTCGCTCTATCGCGGCTTCCTCCTCCAGGTATCATCTGTGATCCACTGCTTTCTCCGGGTGCGTAGCTCACCCAAGTTATTCTCGCCGGTGGTGATGAAGGCGTTATTGATGGCGCTTCATTGATCTTCTACGCTTCCACCTTCTGGAATATCCGCAGCATGGCTCTCTAGCTCCTCGACGAAGAACCTTTTCACCGCAGCGTCTTCCAGTGGGCGTGGGTTGAACCGGCGCCCGATTTTCTCCTCCTGTCGATGGATCCTAGCAATGTACAGTCGGATCTCGCCGATTAGGAGATGATGGTCGGACGCAATGTTGGCGCTTTGTTTATTCCGCACATCAAGAAGGCTCCGCCTCAATTTAAGGCTGATGCAGATGTGGTCGACTTGATGATGACCATGACGTCCCATGACTCATAGTTCATAGCTCATAGTCCGAATTGTCGGAACCAACCTTCGCGTTGAAGTCGCCCTAGAGAATCTTGATATAACCTTTCGGAATCTTGTCCTCGACAGCATTCAGTTGACTGCAAAAGTTCTCTTTGTCTTGCAATTCGGAAGCATCGGTTGGCGCGTAACATTGGATCATGGGAAGGTTTCGAACCCGTGTTCTGAATCTGGCTACAATTATCCTCTCATTAATAGGTTCCCACTTTATGAACGCAGCGTTGGTGTGAGAGCTGAGCAGGAAACGAACTCCACGGTGGCGAGAAGCGTGTTCACTTCGTAGGCCAGAGTATAGCAGAATTTGACCCGACTCCAATCTGTGTTCTCCATAGTTTGGCCAATGGACTTCGCTCAGTCCTAGTATCTCAAGCTTCATACGGCATGCCTGATTGGCTAGTTGTACCAGTTTATCTTGCTGAGCTAGGGTTAGTACATTCCAAGTTCCAATTCTTGTCCGTTGTTTCGAGCTAAAAGTCGTTGCCGTTGAATCAGTTCGTAATCTTTCATTTTCAGTTTCTCTAACAGTTTTTGGGTTTCGGAAACAGTAGGTTGTTGGCCTAAGGTCCCCTATCCACCGTGGTGGGGCTGCCTCCTTAGGTATAGCTTCCGGTGGAGGAGCATTTCATACTCAGCCATTGGATGTCAGAACAGACGCTGTTTGAGCCACATCTCCTTGGTAAACAGACGCTCGAGACGTACCTCCTCAATCTAGTTGAAGTCAGAAGGACAGGCTGCACTACCAGCTAAGCAACTCTTAGCTGGCGGTCTTTGTCATCGCTTGACCCGTGGAAGCATGAGGTAGGAACTTGTGAGGATCAGAGCTATGTTGGCTGCTCTTCATATCGACTCACCGTTTACATCAGTGTCAGCCGACACCATCCTTAACAGCTGCTTTGTTGGTTTTGAGCTGGTGAGCGACATCCTTAATATCCCTCAGCGTAGGAGTTGGCTCATTTCCGTCTTCTGCTGCACTGGTGTAGTCGTTTCCTCCGTTTCCATGGTCTGCCGAGCTTACGCTCTCCACACCATTCAGGTGCTCATCGAGGTGCTGCTTCTGCTTTCCATAACCGCACGTCCGTCCGCCTGTACCGTACCAAATTTCAAAATGTCTAAGATTCACTAACACTTCCAAGTAGATAAATTCAAAATTATCCTGTTTATCAGTGGATAGCTCTTGATGTCTTTATCACCTTTGCCGAAGACACAACTCTTTTATGTAGACTGATCCTCAAGATGCAGAAATCGAAAATCTCCAAGACTCACTAGCACCACTTAGGCGCCGTCCACAAATTACGTAACGCTCTAGGGGGAGGGGGGAGTACGGCCGCGCGTTACGGCCCATACAAAATTTTTAGGGTTTTCATACAAAAAATCGTTACGGAGGGGGGAGGGGGGGTCGAAAAATGTCAATTTTAGCGTTACGTAATAAATGGATGCTGCCTTAGTAGATTTTTCTTGATTATTCTTCCTCTTGGGCTAAAGTCCCAACTGGGACCAAGCCTATTTCTCAGCTTCTATAAGTACTTCCACAGTTATTACCTAAGAGCTTGCTCCGCCAATGACCATTTTGTGAATGGGTGACAAAACGTCGAAAGACAAAACGTCGAATGCCAAAACGTCGAATGCCAAAACGTCGAAAGGACAAAACGTCAAAGGGACAAAACGTCGAAAGGACAAAACGTCGAAAAGTGTGTAAGTGCGCAGTTCAGAGTGTTTTTTTTTTAGATTTTATGTGAATTTAAATCGATCCTGTTGGTATCCTGAGAGGGGTGGCGATACAGTAGATCCACCAAGATGCCAGGATGATGAACTGATTAACTGGGATTCACGAACATTGTCTCGTTATCTCGGGACACTACCCGAGCGCTAAAGGTCTGTGACTCATTTTGCACTCTATGTTGTTTCAGATCAGAGTTGAAACCACCAGCTGAGTGAAGATTATTATGAGGATACTTAACATTGTTGTATTAGTACCATATCCTGTGAATATCGGACGAATTGCAGCGAAGGACAACTATTTTAGGCACAATTTTGATTCTGAATGAGGAAGGCATTCCCTTCCATCCCTTACGTTAGAATGAAAAGTACCGGCAAGTCGTGCCGTAAACCAATCGCCCGATAATCCCCATCACCACCCTAAAAGTGCCAGAGATTCGGCCGACGATAGCTATAGCCCGCCATCGTAGCCACGCTGAAGGAAGTTGTGACGTGATGCTGAAAAATTGGAGTAGGTGCCACTGACAGTGTGCCACTCGCTGCATTTGAACGCGTTGAATTTGCGTTGAAGTTCAAATACGGCACACTGCGATCAAACATATTTGAACATTGTTCAGTTCAAAATTTGGAACGCGCAGAATGCCAACATGGTACCCTGGTACCTGGTAAACTGAAATGGTCATGTTTTTGCCATTTTTCACCAATTCTTGCAATCTCATCGCATGCAATCGATCACCATGGATTGCGGAAAATCCGGATTTTGGTGCAGAATCTTAATGCCCGATGCCACAATGTCCCACTTCATTGTGGTGCATATTTTCGCGCAACAACGCATGTATGCAGATGCGTCACAAAGTCCTATTTTAAATAGAGCAGAACCATGGTCAGGTCATGACGGACATAGGGTTTGATGGCACATCCAAGCTCAGTTCATTTTTGGCTCGCGTTCTGTTCAAATACAACACTGGGTGTCAGTAGAAGAGACACCGAAAAAGTTAGCAATGGTTCTGAATGGATAAAGACAGTGCTAATATTCCCTACCCGCGAAGAACTGGTCAAGACACATGCCGACCCTAAGGTGTTGTTTCAGGGAGTCTCAGGAAGGCTCCCCTGTAAACTAGTTGGCTGGTATAAGTGAAAGTGAAATGAGTTTCCGTAAAAAGAATAAAGAATTCACTATTTGCTCATTTTCGACGTTTTGTCCTTTCGACGTTTTGTCCCTTTCGACGTTTTGGCATTCGACTTTTTGGCATTCGACGTTTTGGCATTCGACGTTTTGTCTTTCGACGTTTTGTCTTTCGACGTTTTGTCCCTAAGCCCCATTTTGTATGTGTGGCAGGTAAAAGATACGCAATGTCAAAGAGTAAATTTAGAAGTTCATTCAAAAACTACACCAATTCTTACTTCATAACTTTTGAGATGCTGAACGGTAACTGAAAGGTGATGACCCATAGGTGATAAAACACAAGATGTCAACTTTCCCTAAAAACTTCTTCTCGACAATGTGGCAACAATGTTGTGTGCTTTCTCGCCGGCTCGCAATTTCCTACCGCCATTTCCCATCTTGTGCCGACACGAATAACCACCATGTCTGATCCGCGTGACCTGGTCCCGTTTGGTTGATCGCTTCTTAAGAGACCTCTGTACCGAGACGGGACCTGTTGCGCACAGCATAATGGGTAAAACTGCCAGACACGGTATTGATGGTGCCCTTGTCCCACCTTGATCCTCCCATATCCATTATCATACTCACTGAAGCATGCGATTGTCACATTTTTACATCCTTCCATCTTCCCCTACAAAGCCTGGCAAGCAACATAATTTAGGTAAGCACCTCCGACACGCATCCATCGAATATCGCATCGCAATGGTGTGAATTCGCGGTCATCCGCCGCACTGGGCCGCACCGAACCAATCCAATCCATCCAAGAATATCCCCTTGGGCTGGTAATTAACGCCACTCTTAAGATCACTTTTTCATGCGCCTATAAACCTTCGAGCGAACCACTCTGACACAGTTTCTTGGCAGTACCCGTCGTGCACTTTATGCAGATTGCAGACTGCAAATGGCATGACCGAGCGATTTTTCTTCGCGAGCTGCTGCAGCTGATCTTTTGACAGTCATTAATTCTGCACGGTTGGTTGTGGTGCTGTAGTTAGGTATAAAGGATCCGCGCGAGGTGCACTTGCACTTGAACCGTTTCGTCGTCCCATTCCTCGACGCGGTATACGATACGGTCGAAGAAAGGAAAAACCACGGATTGGCAGACACACTTGGAAAATCAACCTCACCGCGGCGGGACGGTTGGACTTTGGGGGGATCGTTCCGTGCTTCGGAGGCGGGGAGATTTCTGGGTCAACGGAACAGGTCTGCCGCCGTCCCGAGCAGGAGAAAATAGCTGAGGAATAACAAACTCAGGTATGGAAAACCCAACACCTACAACCTGAATGAGTTATTAATTAGCCCTGCATAAGAGGTAAAATACCTCAAATAATAACTGGAGTGTATTCTGTGCATAACTAGTGAATAATGACATCAGGTATTGCAATACCTAAATAATAATTGGCGATTTTTCCATACAAATAGCGATTTTTCCATAATTGAATAATACCTCCAGCAGTCCTCAATACCAAACCAATAACTCGTTGAGGTATTTCATCAATACCTACAAAATACCAAAATAAGTTATTTTCAATACCTGGATAACCGACCAATACCTTGTCTTGGTATGATACCTGACTTTGGTATGCTCCAGTTATGTGGCAGTTATTCATTCCTGCTCGGGGTGCATCCAAAGCAAAAGAGAAGTACCCACAGCTCAATGCAATCAATGCAGCAGCGTAGCGCAGGTAGACATGGCTGGTGCATAACAAGACAGCAGCCGACAACGACGACGACGACGACGACGGCGACGGCGGAACATGTCTGTCTGTGCGATTGTAGGTACCTGAACCTGATGGTTGATGCCCAGCGGCAGTATGTGATGCATTGATTGAACATGAGTGAAATTTCCTCTTTTTTTTTTTTGAGGGTAACTTTTTCCGAAGTAATTGACATGACCGCAGTATGGGGGCACTTGGAAGTACTGGAAATGATTTGTTGGATGGTAAAATGGAAAATGGCAGAGAAATATGATTCAGATGAAAGTATCAATTTTCACTTTACCAAAATACTGTTTTGGGAGTTTCTTTTTCTTCTTCTTTTTCATCCGCCTCGGCTTATTGGTTTTCTTTTTCTTCTTTTCTCCTTGTTTTTTCGTCTTCCTCGTCTTCGCCGCCGCCTTTTTCTTCTCCTTTTTCTTCTTCTTCTTTTTCTTCTTGTGTCTGCATTCTGCACTCATACTGTGTCTCTTCTACTTAGGATTCTCTGAGTACTTCCATAGTTATTAATTGAAAGCCTTTCCAAACCGAAACGGAAATACATAGTACTCACCGTCTCCAGATTGGCGATCCAAAACCTTATCCACTAGTCTGTCTGGAGACTATCTGTGAGTAAGATTTCTTAAATCTTTTGAATATATGAAGCCGCCCCCATACCACTGTTTGTTTTCTGATCACTCCCGACAAGACTGAATATGGCTGCCCTCACGTCAATGTTTACTTTCCGACGAGGAATCTTCTAAATCTAGCCGCGCTCTTGCTACTGCTTGTTTTTATGCGTGAACAACACACTGACTGCAACCCAAGTAACAATGAATGCTGAACTGTGAGAGTATTAGCTGAACATTGGCTGGATAATGGTGTTTGTGGTTGAACATAATGACAGCTGAATATTGGTCTGAAGTATGGCTTGTTCAACGTCTTCATTGAGCGAAATAGATGGTTGAATGTCTAGTTGAATAGAATATTATTCATCCTTGTAACCAGCTTTGAAACATACACCAACGTGCAGAATTAATCATCTGTTGTTCAACTAATCAAATAATTTTTGACAGCTGACCCAAGCAATGTTTTCGTGAAGTCCAATTTATTTGATTACTGACTAAGCGCAAATTAAGCCCTGAATTAGCCTTTCAATGAACCTCAAATCAGCTAAAGGATGAATAAAATCACCAAAATTAGATGTTTGGGAGCTGAATAAAGGAGTGTAGAATTAGCATTTAAATTTAAATAAGTTAAAATACACATTAATAAAAACCAAAAAAAAAACTGAATAAAGGATTGTACATCTTGTGCTCAGCTTTTATTCAAATAAAGCCTGCTTTAGAAAAGTTAGAAAATCGTTTATACAGCATCAAATTGTTACCTGGAAAGGAATCTTCTTATTCTAGTCACTGTTTCTGTTTCGCATCGAATAAATCACTCTCGGACAGGAATCATCTGAATCTAGCAACGCTCACGCTACTATTTACTTTCCGCGTTGAACATCTCACTCCCAGTGAAAAATCTTCTGAATCTAGCCGTGCTTACGCGACAGTTAACATTTCGCGTCTAACATCACAATTATAGCAAGGAATCTGTTGAGTTTAACCGCGCTCACGCCATTTTTGTACTTTCGCGTTGAACAATTCACTCTCGGCAAGAAGTCTTGCGAATCTAGTCGCACTCATGCCACTTTTTACTTTTCGCGTCGAATTACTTACTCCCAGCAAGGAATCTTCTGGAACTAGCCGAACTTACTGTTTACTTCCCGCGTCGAATAGTTCACTGTCGAATCTATTCTGTCGAATCTTCTGAATATAGCCGCGTACATACCATTTTTGTTTACATTTTTCACTGAACAACTTATTTTCGGCTAGTAAAGCTCACGCCACTGTTCATTTTCCGTGTCAAACAAATCATTCTCACTCCATTCACTTCAATATCATTCCAAGGGCTGAAAGTCTCTGAAGTTAAGAAAAATCAATCAATCAATATCATTTTTAAGCATTTTGTAGAAGATTTTCCAACTTTAAACTTAGGATCTGCGAGAGACTCGCCTTTGTCGAAACGCACCGTGAGATCACCTGAAAAATGATCTATTTGACACATTCTACCGTGATGTTACAACGTTTTGACGCATTCGTAGCAAGATTTTCCGCTATAACTCATGAAAACGATTGTAAACCTCAAAATATTTTTTCATATTCGGATTTCTTGTAAAATTTCTGATATATTTGACCTATTGAACATTTAGTTTGCATTAGAAAAACGTGTTTAAAATGCGTATTTGTAGCGTTACGTTACAACGCGCTAGAATCCAACCGTCTCTACCGCGCTACCAACATCTTAAAAAATCTGCTCGGATTTTTAGGATATTCTAAATTTTTGTTCTACCATTGAAATTTATTGGTTGGTTCTTCAATTCAATGAAATAAAACATATAAATTTCGGATTTGTTTTTGGATAATCGACTTTTATATTTCGTGACGTTACAACGCCCGTTAAGTTTCAAACAGGGTTCTGCTCTCGTTGTAACGTCACGAAAATTCACATCATGTTAGAATCAGAATAATCAGCCAAATCTGCCCGAATTTGTGATTATGTTATTGCATTATCTTCACTGCTTCAAGGGGAACTTTATACTATTGAAAATCCGTTTTGTGATAAATGGCTCGGAGGGCCAAGTTATTGCTATCAGTAGTATGAATATTCCTTCATAAAGGTTAGTGACAACGACACCCATCTTCGGTTTAGTACCACCAATATTCTTCTAATTTTGTCCCAAAGACTAGCGCGCTGAGATCCATTACTTCACACCGCCAGATATTTAGATTTTTCAGCATATAACTAGCATCACGCTATCGAGATAAACATTTTTTCAACAATCTATGTAATGGCATCTATTCAAGTGAAAATGCTTTAATTTGTTTACGAGAATTTATTGAATCAAAAGCATACCAGACGATCTACATACCACTTAGGACCCTAAGATCAACTTCTGTGATCTCAGAGACAAATATACCTAACAGTGATAAAAAATCTTAATTACTTAGAGAGTTGGTGTCTTTGGAAAATTTGTTTGATAAATAAAGCTAATTTACCATTTGACGTAAGATTTTGCCACAGGCCGATGATGTGTATTAAAATAATAATTATCTGACACATTTTATCATTGAATATACTAGAATTCCAAGTAAATCGAGGGTTCCAAATAGAATTTTATTTTTCATACATATAATATGTGTGTAATCCTCGAAGGATCAAGTCTCCCCATATCAATATTGTATATACTAAGCTAATTTACCTAAAGCATGTTTATAAAAATCTTAGTTGGATAAATAAGATTGATAGTACTTTATTTCAACTATGTGCTGTGGACACGATTTGATTCATTTTTCACAAAGTTTTTGAGACTTTTAGGAATATTTTAAAAGATTTCTGAAGGACTGAAAACAAACTGTCAGTCGTTAAAAAAAATAGTGGAATGGACAATTTGTCCAGACGTAGTTTTGGAAAAAAATATGTTAGAAGAAAACTGTTTTTGAATCCAAGAAAACATGGGGGAACAACTCTCCCCAGGGATCAAGTCTCCTCAGTCTCCCCTGTATTTCAAGATCCTTATTATTTAGACAGTTGGTGTCCCCGACAAAGTTGTTTTGCTGGTCAAGAACTTTCAATTGATGGGCCGTATGATTTCAAATCCTTCCACTAGGAGGCGGTAGAGAGTATACACATTTTTAGTTTCGTTTATCTCTGGATCCTGAATAATTAGTAATATTGTTGCTTCAGTAAAGTTGTTTGGTAGATCAAAAACTTTCAGTTTAATAGCCGTTTGGTTTTGATTTCTGCCGCACCGTGGTGCTAGTTGCAAATTTACAAAAGCATACCAATTTTATTAATTATCTTGAAAACATTCAACAAGCCGTAACTTAAAAAAATACCAAGAATTTTCAAATTTTGACTGATAGTTTCTCATCTTGTTATCTGTAAATGCTAAATACAAATTTGGACTTGGTTGGTTAGCTCTACACGGAGATGGAGTGCTTCAAGCAGAATACATCTTTTTGACTGTTGTTTTATTAACTCTTGTATCTTGGGACCAAGTGGAACAAATCAAATCAATATTTGTCCATTTATGAGTAATATGTTGGTCTTTAATTGCCATTTGATTTGAATACAATAAGTCCAAAGTGAAAAAAGTTCCAGCTTGTAAAATACTTTTTGAGACATTCCAATCATTTACCAGCTTTTGCAAAATGGAAACTAGCGTCTTCTAGTGACGAAATCTCGCATCAAATGGTTAATCCACTGAAAGTCCTCGACTCACCAAATTTTGCCGAAGAAACCATCTTTCCAAGTAATCGGGGTCCTGAGATACATGAAATTTGGAATTTGTAAGTTCTCTGCCGCCGCTTTTTTGTGGAATTTTAAACCATACTATCCATCAAATGTAAGTCTTTGACCAACCTAACAACTTTGCTGAAAACACCAACTCTCGAAGTTATCAATTCCCTGAGATATACGAGATGGTAATTTTGTCAGTGTTTCGTCTGTTTGGCTCTGATATCATAAAAATGATTGGTTTGAGTGGCATTTTTACAAGATCGCAGTACAATTACAATTCAAACCTTTTTTGGAATTTGTATAGAGCGTAGATTTTGGCCAAACATCGCCTCCCTCTCTGTCCTTCAAGAGTCTACGTAGTTTATGAAAGGGACTTAATAGAACGTAATTTATGAATGATACCTTGAAAAAGGGCTCATACACAACGAGAAAGAAATTGGTTTGGAATATAGAACTACCTTTGTCCACTGCAGAAGCCGTCCAAACCAGAGAAATTTGGTCTTTTCCACAGAACTTTTTTTCGTGACGTTACAACGCAAACTTCAACCAGGTGAAACTCAGGCATCAGTGAACCGATTTCCTTTGTTTTAATCTCATTTGAAAGATATTCTGGAGTACAAAGACCATACAAAATTTCAAATTTGAAACTTGTTCCGAATTTGAATAAATTTCATATAGGTTGATTTTCCGTGACGTTACAACACTTTAAAAACCTATACTTTGACCAGCCATACCTCAGAGTTGTAAAGTATTACAATTAAAATTCTTTGTACGCTAAACAATCTACATACATTTATCTGATAATCATGGAAGACTTTTGAAAAATCAGTGCATTGGTGTTAAAAATACGGCAGCTTTGATGAAAAGTGTGTCTAAATACCTTAAAATCACGATTTTATTGTTCATCTTAACCGTCGTTCAATAAATATGTATTGTTACATTAATATCATGTTGAATACATTTTTGGACGACAAGAGTAGTGTAGAATGTTATAAAAATGTGAAATATGCCAAATTTCAACTTTGAAAATTTAGTATTGATGATACGGGGCCCGTAGAATGTGTCATTTCCTGAAAAAAATCGATGAACAGAATCGATCACTGCAGAAACGCCCGTATGATACTAAGCGCGAGAACTGAAATCCGGTGTTCACAAAGTGATCACTGTATAATGCATAGGATCAAAATCACTCTTAACACACGGGTTTCCTCCTGGAATTCATTCAGTTCTGCGGGATCCTTTCAAGGAGTTTCTTCGAGCATAGTTCTAGGAGTTCCTTTTAGAGTTTTTCCCAGAAGCTTCTCCGGAAATCCTTATGAAAATTGTTACAGACGATCCTCCAGGAATTCGTGCACATGTTCTTCGGGGAATGTTCCTAAAACTCCAAAAACTGAGAAATTAAAAAGAAATCTTCCAAGGACTAGCTTGAAAGCTCCTTCAAAAATATGTCCCACAAAATTAAAAAAAAAAAAGAGCTTTTCTACTCCTAAACTTTCTTTGGGAATTGTCCCAGGAGTTCTTGAATTCTTCCAAAAATCACTCCAAGAATTTATTCAGGTGATGTTCGTAAAATTATTTTAGAAGTTTCCGGAAATTCCTTTTATGTTTTAAAAATTCTAACTTACCCAATATTGAAAATGGGTATTCTCCACAAAAAAAATGTTCACAACCAAATATTCTCCTGAAGCTTTTGTAGAGCTCTTCCAGTACCTTCGTCAAGAACAAAATACTTGAGTTCCTCCAGAGATACCAGGAACAAATCCTTCAAAACTTTCTTTAGAATTTTCCTAGATTCTCTTAAACGATTTTCCCAAAGTATTTTTTGCAGGGATTTCTACAGGTCCTTTCCCAGAGATTTTTTTTCTAGGTTTTTAAGAAAAAATTCAACAAGCATTTCTGTGAAGACCAGATTCTAAAGAAACCTCAAGGACTTGCTTCTGGTTTTGCTTTTCAACTGGTTTCTACAGGTGTTAATCGAAACTTGACTTGACGAAAAATGACTCCAGGGATTTCTCTGGGGTGTTAAGCAAAGATTCTCCAGGATATTTCTTGAAGGATATCTATATAAAATTATCAAGGGGCTACTTCACGACCATCTAAAAAGATTCGGTTTACTCAAGATTTTTTTCGAAAATAGGGCATTTGCTGGCCTTGTTTAGTGTGCCTAACAGACCCTTTGTTATGAGAATCGCGTTACGAAACGTTCCACAGCAAAATCAAATGGGTCGGTTGGGCACACTAAACAAAGCCTGCAAGTGCCCTATTCTTGTAGTGGCACCAATTTTACCAACATCTACAACTCTTTAACATAGCCCTCCTAGTGGTTAAAAAGAGTTGCTTCAGAAGAAGAAATTACATTACAGAAACAATTTCTCTTTAGATTTTTTTAAGAGCTTCATCAAGGGTTGCGTTAGATTAAGAAATTCTTTCAAGTATTTCCGAAAGAACGATTCAGAAGATCTTATGAAAACTATTCCCGTTCATACTCAAAAAAGTTGTTTATTTAATTTTTGAGAGTTTTCTGGGAACACCTTTTCCAAGCAGAGTAATGTCTTTTCGATTTCTTTGGCATATTCTCAAGGAACGTTCAGGGATTGCTTCAAAATTACCAGGAACTAGATGTTGGGAACAGAAGCAGAGACGATGATGAGAACGGCAGTATGAATTCTATTGGAGCTATTGAAGCCATCACAAATGATCCAAAGAAAAATCTCCGTCCAAACAATGTTCAAATCGATTTCAAGATTACAAAAAATAACATTTATATTTAAATCTTAAAGTTGAGTATTTACCACAGAATTTTTAAAAATTGATCGAAACCAATCAGCAATGGAATAATTACTTGGAACCTCATGAAGTTCTTACTCTGAATTTCAAAACAAGTTTTCAATCCGGAGTGAGCCAATTTGTAATAAAGCCGATTTTATAAACTTTTCAGAAGTTTTTCTCAAACCCCTGATTTTTTTTTTCAGAAAAGAAACCAACAATTCCATCAGCTCCCTACTGCTATTTTAAGTGTTTTTTTTTTTCAATTAAACCATACAAAATGCACTTCAACAGACGTTTATATTTTGTTATGATCTACAGTAGTTATACTCAGGTTCTCCAAAGATCATCAGATTATTTCATGACTATTTAACTTGATAATAGCTCGAAATTCATAAATTCATAATTTTATAATATTGGTTTACTGGAACTATTTTCAAAATGGATGTTAATCCCCTAATACCCATTTTTTTATTTTACCTAAAAAGAATGTTTCGTTATCTTAAATCGACTGTCAAATGTTTTGGAATTTTGTGAATTTTTAATTTTGATTTTACTAATTTTTATGTTTAAACATTCCTACACTTTTATATTTTTCCTGGAAGCCTTTGTGAGCTACCATTTTTTTTAAGACGTAAATATTTCGAGATTTTATGATTGTTGTTGAAATATTTGTATTGAACTTTTTATGACAAATTTTATTTTCTGTGTAACTTTGAGGAAAATAATTTTAGTGAGTATTCAACTCCCTTGAAATCTTAAGCTATGGTAGAATAATTGGGGAAAAATTTAAAATATGTTAATTGTTGCAATTTAATGCTAAAGCAACAATGATATCGTAAAGGTAACCCAGATATCAGCTTTACAATGACTTTAAAAAAAATGTAAATACGCTTTAACCCTCTAATACCGAACCCCGCTTTTAGATGGAGTATAGTTTGAGCATTTTTGATTTTTTTTTCTTGCCTCAGCAATCAAAACTTTAATATTTTAGCTGATATTAAGGACTGTTCTGTGTATCTCAAAATGGTGTTTGGTGTCTTTCAAAGCGTAATAGCATGTTTTAAAAATCATTGAAAATTGATGGTTTGGTCACCTTTTAGATGTCATTGTTTATTTTGCATTTAATCGCAACAATTAATGTATTTTAAAACTTTCCTCAATCATTCTATTATAGCAAGGGTCGATTTCCTAATCTTGGCTTAACAGGTAAGCCAGGCTTACCAATATAGTTAAACCTGCTGGAGTGAAGAAATCGCCAATAAAAGGATTTAAGGGAGTTGAGCACATACTAAAATGATTTTCCTAAAAGTTACACGGAAAATAAAGTTTTCCATAATAAAAATATTTTAAAAACAATCATAAAATCTCAAAATGTTTTCGTCATTAAAAATCAGTTTACCAAATAGGCTTCCAGGAAAAGTATTAAGGTCAGACTTGTTAGAATCCCAAAATGGCCGCCACAATGGTCGACTTTGGCACCTACTCACGATTTCGAGGGCACAAATCTTTCCGTAAACAAAACCAGCGCACCTGATCTTCTTATTTTAAGCTTGTCACGAGTGAGCAAGAACAGAATAATGAAATGCACTGTTGGGTGAAGCTTGCTTCTTGAGATTTATTGCGTTTGAAGTTCTGATGCACTGTTGAAGCGGGATTTCAAGACGTTTGTCCTTGAAGTGTATAAAATAAAGTGTATAAATGAAGCGAAATGAAAATTATAAAAATCAACAACCAAAATTCACAAAATCGAGAATTTAAAAGAATCATCTTCCAAAACATTTTTTTTTTAATTTTTAACTGGAGCTCATTCTACACTTCACCCTTCCAAATCATATCTGAATCGATTTAAGACGACGAGAAATGGTATTTAGACCAATTCCAAAATAAAACAGCTCTGAGTTTTATTTTTCAAAGCTTTAAACAAAATGCCTAGTTCTAAAACTTGTAGAAATTGGATAAATTTGGCATTCAAGCCAAAAGATCAAAATAAATGTTTGAATAATTTTTATTTATTTACATAACCTTTCGATATTTTGGAGGTTTTGAAAGTATTCAATATGGGTAATTCTCGCTGAGACCGGCCCACTATTTACACCTTGTCTTCAAAAATGTTTAAGGTGCCGATTTTCTGAAAGCCCTCGCCTAAAAAGTAAGAAAAATGCATTTGGTTACTCAAATTGATGGACCCCCTGTTAGTTAGAGCCACAACATTTTTTGCAGACCCCTCGGTTTTGGTCAAATGATGGCTCACTTAAACCGTTATAATTCGAAAGTTTCTCCTAAAACCACCTCAAAACGAATTGTTGTTGAAAAGAGGAAAGATAGAGCTACTATTTACAATAATAAAAAGTTGTGTCGGCCATATTGATTTTGGCCGCCATCTTGGATTTTTATACCAAAACGTTGTTTTCACCATGAGGGCAACCACCGATTTTCAAAATTTTTGCATCAATTGAAAGCTGAGACATCTATACATAACATATCAAAAAAATTAGAGATGTCTTTTTTTCTTATTAAAAGTTATCTGTAGTTTTGTAAATTAAGCCACGTTTTCCCCATACATTTCCATGCGCACCGGCAACGACATGCAACAGCATCCGAGTTTACGCCTGCATGTATACACAAAGGCGCGTGCCGCAAAATTTGGCCAAATCGGAGGTTCGTTTCCGTTTTTGCCTGTTTCTCAATGATGCGGACATTGTTTTTGTAACTTTTTTTTAGTGTTTTGAAAAGCTTAAACCTTCAGCTTTCCATTAGTGGGTTCAGAATTTTAATTCGTGTTCGTAAACACTGCGAAATAACGCTGCATTTATGTAAACGGTCGGCATCGGGCCCAGTGCGCAAAAGTGGCATAATTTACGAAACGGCAGATAACTTTTGAAAGTAGAAAAAGACATCTCTAATTTTTTTTATATGTTTTGTATAAATGTCCCAGCTTTCAATTGATGCAAAAATTTTGAAAATCGGTGGTTGCCCTCATGGTGAAAACAATGTTTTGGTATAAAAATCCAAGATGGCGGCCAAAATCGATATGGCCGACATAACTTTTTATTATTGTAAATAGTAGCTCTATCTTTCCTCTTTTCAACAACAATTCGTTTTGAGGTAGTTGTTGGAGAAACTTTCGAGCAATAACGGTTTAAACGAGCCACCATTTGACCAAAATCGAGGGGTCTGCAAAAATTGATGTGGCTCTAACTAACGGGGGGGTCCATCAATTTGAGTAACCAAATGCATTTTTCTTACTTTTTAGGCGAGGGCTTTCAGAAAATCGGCACCTTAAACATTTTTGAAGACAAGGTGTAAACAGGGTTGGTCAATTCTCGCTCTAGCCCTTGAAAAGTGCAAATTTAGTGCGGTATAGATAAGTGTGGCTTGACGCTCTTTGATTTCAGAGAGAAAAATATCTCTTTACTAAAAAGTGAAACCGCGAAAAAGAGCGTAGTGCACCGCGTTTTTCCCACGAAAAGAGTAGTTTATTTATCCACACTACCTCTTCTTGCTCGGTTGTGTGGGAAGTGTGAACGAATGCATGTTGCCATGGCATCCACACAAGCTCGAATACGAGACTCACGATGAAAATCTGATTTGCTACAGCAAACTGTCAATGCAGCTGACGATTCAATCCTTTAAACGAATTTCTAGCATGTAAATTGTTAAGGTATCATCTCAGATCATCATACCAAGCAGTGATGTACGGAGATTCTACTGGGCTGTATTGTAGAAGAAGTTGTCATCAGGCCGCGCTGGTGTTGGAGCCAGGCGCTAGGCCCGGTTGAGCAGCAACCGTGTTTAGTAAGAATTCCGTCAGTGCCCTGAATGGAGATAACACTATTGTACACCGTGCCCTGGAACGAACTCGTCAAGGCCCCACGTCATTTATTGATCTGTATGAATGAAATAATTCATTAAAGTCGCGCTTCCTTAGCTCGGGTTTTGGGTTCTCCAAATTACTCCAATCCTAGCTCCAGTCTCAATCATTCGCATACATTCATGCAAACCTGTGACGACCTGGAGCTGCCCGAAAACTAGGAAGGGATACACAGCTTACACTATACACTGGGCTGGTACCGTGCTAAGACCTAGTCGACCCCAAGACATCGACCTTATTCCAATCATAACCAAGTTCTTGTCCATGCCGTTCCGTGAGTCCATGATGTGGACTGACTTGGATGAGCCTCGATCAGACCGGAATGGAATCGATGCTTTGGGCCCTTTCATCAGTCACTATGGGTTTGACAAGGATTCTAACCAGGGCTACCGATTTTAAAGTAGAGTGTAGTACTTCCAAAAGCTGTTTTTTCTTGTTCAAGCGTACCGTTGCTTGATTGCTCTTTACTGGAAAAGCGTAAGAGAATGTGCTACACTTTCTCGCGGGTGAGATTTCACAAAAGAGCATTGTGAAGTGAGAGCGATGATTGGTAGAGCGAATCAGATCAAGCAAGCTGTGGGTGCTGTGTGAAAAGAATTCACTACTCTTTGAATTCTCCTCAGAGTTTACCAACCCTGGGTGTAAATAGTGGGCCGGTCTCAGCGAGAATTACCCATATGCGGCATGATTATTTCAAACAGCAATGTACTACAATATCAAAAAAATAATTAGAAAACAAATGAAAACATATTTTTTTAAATAAACAGTAGTTTGATATGCCTTTTTCCCAATTCGTAAAAATTGGAAACTTACGTATTATACAATGGGTTCAAAGAAACAAAAATATGAGGTTATTTTTTTTTCAAAATTTTGCTTATAGGGCCCTTTTTTTATAGAGTTTGCCCCAAGCCTCCCGAAGCTTAGATCCTACACTGCGTATAATATATACCTCCAACCTTTTACTCGTTTCACAATTATTGATCAATAGCTGACCTTTTTCGAAAAATCTCCTTGTTTCAACAAACAAAAATTCTTCCGAAAATGGAACTGCCAACTCCAGCATAAGCTATTTATTGTCCTAAAGGTGTCAGAACACGGTCACGTTAGCAGGTTATTCGTATTCCTTGTTGTGAACTATATTGAATGTCGTTCGTTGTATAACCTAAATACCATCAGTTGATTCATTTTCAAAATGTAGATCAGCCAATTTTTATTGCTTATCAATCACAAACTGTCTATGTTTCAGCAATTTTAGTGGACTCGAATTTAAGTCATTTAGGTGTCTAGTGCTGTTTTGAATCGTGCATGTTATTGGCTACATCATAAACATGTTTTTAATTTAGGTTGAAGTTTATTGCTAACCTTTGCAGTTTGGGCAAATCAGATTTTTTTTCGCATAGAACACATTCTTCAACAATTTAATACGATTTAAAATTCTTTATCGTAAAACTTCAGACCGTTAAGCCTTAACACAAACAAACCTCTCTCCGGAGCTCTAGAGTCAAAGAATACGAACCGACAACCAGCCAGTCCCAATCGAATGATAATAAACACGCTCATTATAATTCCAATAGTGATCCCAACCTGGGTGATGCTTTCCCCTACCAAGTTGGCCACCTCTTATTTAATTTAATTATCAACACAGTCCCAGTCGAGAGAGACCGTTCAGTCCAGTCAGTGTCTGGAAGAAGGATCATAAAAATGGACTCCACGAGAACTGTGGCCCACCACCATCGCATCGCGTCGCGTCGTCGTCGCGTTCGTATCAATTAGTGATAAAAGGCTTGGTGCGTGCGTCCGTCCGTCCGTTCCCCTCCTGTGCCAGAAATGGGTTCATATATCAAAACAAAATGTATCGAAAGTTGGCTAAATTTTACGATCTGATGCCCTGTTTATGGGTGGTATGGCGGGCGAAGATCTCCGAAAAGATAAATGACCGTGCATGGAAGATTCTTTTGCGATTCCTGTGGATGACTATCTGTTGGGTTATCTAATAAACTTGTCTTTAACCCCGAGCAGAAGGGAATAACAACAGCATAAGAAAATGTGTTATTTTACCAAAATAACTGAGTAATGAAATCAGTTGTTTTTATGTTATTAACATACCAAATTATGTTATAAACTTGGCTGTCATAAGCGGCAAAATAACAAAAATCGTAACAAAAAATGTTTCTGGAAGACCAATTCAATAACATGTTTTGTTAGTTTCGATAACAACATAATAACAATATATTTTGAAAATATTTCAATAACAAAAGCTGTTATTTTCAAGTTATTGATAACAATCCGAAAGCAAAATTAGTTATGATTTCAAACTAATAAAGTAATAGGGTAGGGTCTTGTACCATTTTGGCAGGTGTACATATTTTGGGCACTTGCCGCTATAACTAAATTAATTTTATACCTAATTGGCACACAATGTGTTACGTACATTATCTAGCCCTCTATATCAAAATTCAAATAAATTGGCTTGAAATTGACTTTGTTATAGCATCAAGTGCCCTAAATAGATACATCTGCCCAAATGGTACAAGACCCAATATGAATATCAAAACAAGCGTTTAGAACATATAAAAAATCATTGCTAGCTATGTATTAGACACATTCTACTGTGACGTTACAACGTTTTGATGCCTTTTGTTCAGATTTTTCACTATAACTCGTAAATTCGACCGTAAACCATTAAATATTTTTGCATATTCGGACTCGTAATGAGTAGCGTGAGTCGTTACAATGTTGTAACGACACGCTACTCATTACCATTTTCAACATACTTTTCCAATGAAAACTAACTGTTCAACAGATTAAACTTATTGGAAATTTTACAAAGAATCCGAATATGCAAACATATTTGAAGGTTTACGGTCGAATTTACGAATTATAAAATTAATTGAAAATTTCAATTTAATCCTTTGCGTCATTTTTGCACAGCCCACTTAATTCAACCAGTAGATCATTTTCCACTTGGGAAATTATACATTTTTTTTTCAAATTAGTCCCACCCCAATGTATGCTTTGTGTGGGGCACTCAACCCTAATGTAATGACGAAATTTGTCACAATAGATCTAAAAACTGGTTCACTATATTGAATTTCTATGGAATAGCTACTACGTATAATAAAAACTTAAAAAGAAACATAAAACAGGTCATAATTATTATAGTGTCTCGTTCAGTCCCAATTAGAGTAACTGTAGATGATATGCTGGTAACAATGTAAATCTAGAATGATTTGTTTTCAATCCAAAACTTGTTATTGTTGTGCTATTGTTTATTAATTTTTTGTACACTCTCAATGGTATAATAATAACTAAATTTGTTCCATAACAAAACAAGTTATTAAAATATTATTTTATGGGTGTATATCAATAGCTTGATCATAACAAAATAAGATTGTCAAACAAAACATGTTATGCAAAAGTAATGCTTTGATAAGTTAATAATAACAAAACAAGATATAAAAACAGATTGTGTGATTTGATAGTTATTAGTTTGATATTCCCCTCTGCTCGGGACGGTTACTTCATCTCTTTTCCATACCACATCGCATCGGTGCGAAATGAGTTGAATAAATTATCCATTACGTTTGCGAACCTAAGATTCCCACTACGCGAATGGCATAATGGAAGAAACTTGATCAAATGGATGGGAGTCTAGTTTTAGTTTTAACGTTCATCGTATTTGAGTTAATGTGAGTTTGCATTTCCGGAATATTGAAAATCTGAGCTTCTGGTGTTCCTCCCCTTCTTGTATCAACCGTATCTGTGAACATCCATTTTGCAGGTTGTTGTCCGGCATTCTTGCAACATGCCTTGCCTATCGCGTCCTTCCGACTTTGGCCACCTTCTGGATGCCGAGTTCATCGTAGATTGCACGGAGCTCTTGACTATCCTAAAATTGTACTGTTTTGATAAACACGAAGAATGCACCACCGCGCTACGCCGCCGCCGCCGACACTTTTTGTCCGACGCCGACCGAGGTATCAGCGGCGCACCATACGGCGCTGTTTGTTACGACGCCGATTCATTTTTTTTTGCGCCGGTGATCAGTGCACGAACAAAATTATGATATAATATATTACATGAAGTTGAGATAAAAAAATAAGAGCTTGACTACAATAATTGATTTCTAGCCATCAAATTTCTTATCTGTAAATATAGCGAAAAGAAAATCGATGATTCATATTCGGTTACTTTTGCAGTTTTAGGCACTAGTAAAAAATCTAGCAGATCACCATGAGATTATCCAATAAGTTTTAATGGAATTCGGCTCCGTTATGCCTGTTGGCGCATGAGCCTTAAATAAATGATTAAGTAAAAAAAGAGACTATCCAATAATGTATTGCATTTTGGAAATAATAATAATAATAATAAGAGAATATCAATTAAAAAAAACTCAATCACTAAAGTTATGCCAATTTGAAGTCTGGTCATTGGAATTATGGTCAGTCTATTTTTTTTTCTTCTTTCTATTGTTTCAGACAAACTCTGCAGAATACTATTATTAAGAACTTCTGAAGAAGTTCTAGTAGAATATCAGGGTGACTATTCAAATACGATACACATAGAACTCGTTTTTTATGTTTCATTTCATTCATTATTCATCATTCATTATTCATCATTCATTATTCATCATTCACATCTCTCCAGAAGTTTCTTCAGGTATTCTTCCAGAATGATTTAGTGATGTCTCCAAGAGGTCCACCAGGGATTGCTCCTGAAAATTCTTCAGGGATGCTTCCAGGAGTTTCATCATTGATTTTTTGTTTCAGATGATCTCACAGGAAGACCTCAAGGAAACTTCTACCTTCAGGAAAAACTCCAGGTTTTCCTTCAAAAGTTATTCAAGGAGGATTCAGGGATGCCTCCTAGAGATACATCTGAGATTCATCCAGAAGATCCTTCAGGGATTCCCATAAGAGATTCGTCCGAGAGTAAGGGGATCCTTCTGAAGTACCTTCAGGAAATTCTAAAGAAGTTTTTTAGAAGCTAATCCGGGAGTTTCTTCAGGTTTTATCAGGGGTTCCTATAGAAATTCCTTCTAGCATCCCTCTTGAATTTCCTTCGGGGTTCCTCTTGAAACTACTTCGTGACAATTTAACAAAAATTCTTTCAGGAGTTCTTCCAAGGATTGCTCCAGAAGTTCCGCGGTGATCTCTTCAGGAGTTCCTTCAGGGATCTCTTTAATAGCTCTAGGTGGATTCAGGTATGCCTCCAGGAAATCCATCAAGAATTCCGTTTCTTCAAAAAAAAATCCTGCTGGAGGTCTTTAGAAGTTAGTCTAAGAGTTCCTTCTAAAGTTCCTCTAGAACTTCCTACAGAAGTTCTTACAGAAATATGTCCAGGAGTTCTTTCAGAGTTTCTGGGATTCTGGCAGATGTTTCTTCAGAGATTCCTCTTGATTTTTTTCAGGAATTCCTCCAGAAGTTCCTTCAGAAATCTCTCCAGGAGTTCCTTTAGAAAACCATATAAAAGGATCCAACGATACCTGCAGGAAAATTCAGAAATCTCCCAGGAATTTATGCAGGGATTCCTATATAAGAGCTTTTTCTATGATTCCTTCAGGATATCGTTAGGGGATTCTTCCAGAAATTCTTCCGGGGATCGCTCCTGGGATTTTTTTTTTTTTTCAGATTGTAGGTTGAGAGTGAGAGATTTTTCTAGTAAGACTCACGGATGGCTCCAGAATTTACAGCAAAGACTTCTCCAGAAGCACTTTCGAGAATTCCTACAAGTTTTCCTTCATGGAAACTTGTAGGATTTCCTTCAATAATTTCCGTAGGATTATACAGCCATTCCATAGAAAAACGATATAGTGCAAAAACTTCTTTTGTTTTGTTTGAAAGCTATTGAATTGTAGTTTTCAGGAAAAAAAAACGTTAAAGGGGCTTAAATGTAAAGAGTACTATAAAATATGCAAATATATTAGTTTTTTTACGTTTTCATGGTCTCGGGACCAAAGAGGAACCCTGGTTTTATATTTTTATCAGAAAATTCAGGAAATTTGGCGTAACATATCAAAAAATCAGAAATGTATGTTGTTTTGTTTTTGAGATATGATTTTTTGAATATAGAGAGTCACATATTTTAGTACTAGCTACTCTAAAGTTGCTTAAAATTGCAAATTCTCATAAAACTATGCATAGTATCGCTTTTTAAAGTGATTCTTGGTGGTTTTGGTATCCATAATATTATAACTAATCAAAATATAATCAAATTTAAAAAAATGTCTTGTATGGGAAAATTTGACCTTTTATTTTCAAAAAAATATATCTCAAAAATTAAAAAACACAAATCTCTGATTTTTTTTATATGTTACGCTAAATTTCCTGAATTTCCTGAAAACTAAAAATCAATAGCTTTCAAACAAAAAAAAAGAAGTTTGAAATCAACTGGTCAACTGGTTTAAAAGTTACGATTTTTTGAAAATTTTTAGTTTTGAAAAACTTTGATTTTTTGGACCACCTCATATGAAAATTGGTCACCCTAATGACGAAATAAAAAAATACGGGTCTTTTTTATTCCGAAGAACTACAAGCCCACCAAGTTTCACGACAATCGGAGATGCACTACATATATCGTTTTTCTATGGAATGGCTGTATAATTAGGCATATCTCCAGGATATCTTTCTGGAATTCCTCCAGGATTTTTAGGTGATACCTCCTGCAAACCCTCCCCCTACCCGGAAAGATTCCCTTTAGGAGATTCCGATAAAAATCCTTCGAGGATTCCGCCTGGAAATCTTTCGGAGATTCCTACCGTAATTCCTTCGGGAATTCCCACTAGAATTCCTCCTGTGATTTCTTCGGAGATTTGTCCTGGACTTCCTTCGAATACCTTCCGGAATTCCTTCGGTAATTCCTCCTACAATAGGGTATCGCGCCACTTGGGCGGTGGCTTCTATTTTCGCCTGTTTTCCGCTATAACTCAGTCAAATTTGAACCAATTGACACAGTTTTTGGAATGCGATGAGATAGGTATAGTATCTACCCGTGTACAATATTTCAAGTCAATTGGTTCAAAATTGACTGAGTTGTAGTGGAAAACAGACGAATATAGAAGCCACCGCCCGTGTGGCGCAATACCCTACATTATAAAATTTCTCCTGGGTTTCCTTTGGGGTTTCCTTCTGGAATTCCTTCTGAGATTTCTTCTGATCTTCCTCTTGAAATTCCGTTGGGGTTTCCTCTTGAAAATCCTTCGAATATTTTACTTGAAAATCCTTTGGAGATTCCTCCCAAAATTCCTTCAGGGGTTCCCCTTGGGGCTCCTGCAGAGATTTCTCCTGTAATTTCTTCGGGAATTTCTCTTGGAATTACTCCTGGAATTCCGTCGGGTATTTCTTTTGGATTTTCTTCAGGCATTCGTCCTGGACTTTCTCCTGCGATTCCTTCGGAAATTCCTTCGGAGATTCCTCCAAGAATTGCGTCGAAGAATCCTGGAAATCCTTCGGAATTTGCTCCTTGAATCCTTTCGGGGATTCTATTTGGAATTCCTTCGGGGATTCCTGCTATAGTTCATTCGGGAATTTCTGCTGGACTTTCTTCGAGGACTCCTCCTGATTTTTTTTCGGGGATTCCTCCTGACATTACGTCGGGAATTCCTCCTGGCATTTCTTCTGAGATTTCTTCTGGATTGCCTTCGGAGTGTCCTCTTGGAATTCCTTTGGTGATACCCCTTCGAATTTCTTCGGAGATTTCTCCTAGAATTCCTTCGTAGATCACTCATGGAATTCCTCCTGGGGTTTATTCTGGAGTTCCTTCAGTGATTCATCCAAGAATTGCTTAGATATTTTTTTCTAGAATTCCTACAGGGATTCCTCTTGGAATGTCTTCGGTGAACCCTCTGGATATTTTCGTTGAATTCTCTAAGAAATCCTTTAAATATTCTTTCTGGAATTCTTTTGGAGATTCATGCTGGAATTTCTTTGGGGATTACTGCTGCAATTCCTTTGAAATTTGTGCTGGAATTCTTTTGGGATTACCTCTTGAAATTCCTGTGGTAATTGCTCCTAGAATTATTTCAGAGGCTACTAATAGAATTTCTGCGAGGATTCCTCCTGAAATTCATTCGGGGATTTCTCTTGAAACTCCTTCAGAAATTCCTCATGGGATTACTCCAGAATTCCGTCGAAAATTCCCCCTGGAATTCGGGGATTCTTCCTATAGTTCCTTCAGGATTCCTTCTTGATTTTTTTCGGGGAGTTTTCCTGGACTACCTATTGGGATTCCTCTTGAATTTCCTTCGGAGTTTCCTCTTGCAAAACCTTCGAGGATTCCGCTGGGAATTCCTTCGGAGATTACTCCCGAAATTTCATCGGTGTTTTCCCCTGGGATTCCTGCAGGGATTTATCCTGTTATTTCTTAGGAGATTCCTGCTAGACTTCCTTCGGAGATTCCTCCTGGAATCGCTTCGAGAATTTCTCCTGGAATTCCTTCGAAGATTCTTCCAAGAGTTCTTTCGGAGTTTTTTTGAAATTCTTTCGGGGATTCCTCCTAGAATTCATTCGAGGATTTCTCCTGAAATTCCTTCGTCGATTCTTCGCGCAATTTTTTCGAGAATTCTTTCTGGATTTCCTTCGGGAATTCCATCAAAAATTCCTTTGGGGATTCCTTCTGATATTCCGTCGGAGATTCCTCCTGGGACACCTTCGATTTCCTCTTGGAATACCTTTGGTGATTCCTCTACGAATTTCTTCGGAGATTCCTCCTAGAATTATTTCGGGATCCCTCACGCAATTTTTCCAGGGGTTCCTCTTAGAATTCCCTTGGGGATTCTTCCTAGAATTCCTTCAGGGTTTTCTTCCTGGAATTCTTTCGAAGATTCCTCGTGAAATTCTTTCGGCATTTTTTTCTAGCATTCCCACTGGAATTCTTTTGAGGCTTACTGTTGGAAGTTTTTGGAGATTCCCGTTTGAATTTCTTTGGAATTTCACCTGGATATTTTTCGTTGATTCCTTCTAGAAATTTTTAGGAGATTCCTTCTGGAATTCCTTTAGAATTTCCCGCTGATGCTTTCGGGAATTCCTTTTGTTTTTCATTTGGGGATTCCTGTTTGCGTTTATTTGAGGAATCCTCCTAAAAAATCTTCGGGGATTCTCCCAAGATTTCCTTCTGAAATTCCTCGGAAAATACATTCAGGAATTTCTTCAAAAGTTTCTGCAGGGATCTCTCTAGGAGAGATTCTTGAACCACCAGAGATTCCTGCAGAAGTTCCTTCAGGGTTTCATACAGCAGTTACTGAAGAGAGTTTCTTTAAAGCTCTTGGAATTCCTTTTGAGATTCGTCCCTGAAATAATTCGGGGATTCCTTAGTTTTAATAGTGCGACTTTTTTATCTAATTTGATAGCTTATGAAGGCTCTAAGAAAAACAAAACAAAAACTGTTGCAACATCGATAGTTTATTGCCTTTCATTTGCAATGGAGTAATGCAACATGAAGTGCACTAAGGAGACGAATAATGTCACAGTAGATCTAATACCTGGTCGCAGTGACGGAATAGAACAGAAACAAATATGGTTGGTATTCATTAAAAACTATAATTTATGTCATCGATGATCATGAAAAAGCTCATACTACAAATTCTAGAGCGTTATGACAACTTCTTTGCTTTGCCAATGTTCAAATTTTGGTCACGCCGCCACCGAGCAAAATATAAACGGCGCACAGGTCCACCTCTCAGAAGGTTCACGCAGCATCTCTACGCATGTCTCCTAGTACTCATCAATACTGAGATTTTCATTCATAAAAGTTTTATTGTCAAACTGAATTCAACAACAGCTACAAGCTGCTCAATCTAAGCCAATCATCATTTTCTATGCCAATCTAACATGTAGAAACCAGTTTTTTATGTCCAGGAATTAAATCGTTTAACATACCTCCACGTACCTATCAGGAATCACCATCTTATTGAGGAAAAGCAAAACAGCACATTTTTTCGTTCATTCACATACCTAGCTGGAGAATCTCATCCGGTCGGTTTGGTGCTGGTGTGCGGAAATCAACCAGTAGGTACGCCGTCGTCGGCACTTCTAATCATACAGAGTAAAGTGAGTGGCAACAACGCAACAACAATTCCCATCAATCCCATCGCGCAACAAAAAGCACCACACATAACAAGACGCGCACACATATCTTCCACTCGCGCATTCAGCCTCCCCGGTAAGCGCTTAGAAGCTCTGGTAGACGAGAGAGTTACATACAATCGCAAGTCGCCGCTGCGCTGCTCGCGGTTACGGTTGACATAAAATTGTGCGACGGGATGTCTAGCTGCTAGATGTGACGCGCGCACCCGCGATCCAGTTTTCCAGCTCTAGCTGATGACGGCTAGACGACGACGACGACGACGAGACAACAACGTCCGTCCGGAGCGGACCATTTATGCTTCAATCAATCAAGTGCCACACAACAGTCAACCTAGTTGATGCTCTCTATCGCTCTCTGTTACTGGAGTAGGTCTAGGGCAGTGGTTTTTTAATTTTTTATCCAGGCTTATCGTAGATTTTGAATACTGGAAGAACTTCGAATACTTTTCAAGAATTTTAGAAAATGTAACAAGAAACTTTCAGCATTTTACCAGATCGGCTGAAACCAGGAAGCACTTCAGCATAAGGATTTCCCCGGACCAGTTGGGAACCACTGACCGACGCTGTCGTCACCATCTCGGCACAAACTGCCCCCAACATCGAGAGTGCCGCTACTACCGTGCGCTGCTACTTTTCATGCCAGTACAGAATAGAAGGCTCATTAAAATTACGCAATTTTCGAGATCTGGAGATTTCCCGCATACCGACTCCCTCCCACGAATGTCAACCAACGCTTTGCAACAGAGTTGCGCGGAACGCATTTCTATAGAATGTTGTAGAGAAGCCCCGAGAAGAAACGCGATTATGAAACTGTAGTCACGCTGTCTGGTTAGGTGGTGCACGCTGGTTGGTGACTGATGGATGACGCGACCGACGTGTCGTCAGACTTCGGACGTTGACGGACCACAACAAGTGGTGACAACAATAGCGGGCGGCCCTGTGGAAGCAATTAGGCGGGGCTTCCGAAGGGATCATAATCGATGATTAAGCTCGAATTTGCGTAGGGAACATCTTAATTTGTTCGCTGATAATCTCCAGTTACCATAGTGAGAAAGGTCTCACGTATGCATTTTGGACTTTTATAATAAAGTGAGAAAATATTAGACCTGTTACATCTGTTGAGATTCCATGAGTTGCGAGTACCCTGATTGGTTAAGTAACGATGCTGTTGTTAACATCAAAGAAACAGTTTTGACTTTGACTTAAATGTTCGAAACCCAAGCTTGACCATGGGCTGAATCTTTATATTGTAGAGATAATACTAATAACTAAAAAAGCTTAAAGACTCAGTTTTACATTCTTAAACGTTTCGGCAAAGTTATTATGGACATCCATCACTTGCAGCTGGTGGACATAATGGTTTGAGATTTTCCATTTAGCAAGATATATCTCACGGTGTCAAAATTTCGATTATTATCGAACATTCATGTACCTCGGATTTTTCTTCGAAAATAATTAGTATTTGGGCTATATATTCAAAATCGGAAAACAAGAAAATATTTCATCGGCAAAATTTTTTCCATACATTTTGTATGGGACGTTTTTTGGGCTAAAATAGTAATTATTCATTTTTAGTATGGAAAATAGCCAAAAACTCATCTAACTCAAATTTTCCCCGATAGAATATTTTCAAACTTTGAATTTATATATTAAAGCCGAAATTCTAACATTCTATGAAGAAAAATCCAAGGTACATGAAAGTTCGATAATAATCTAAATTTTGACACCGTGTATTTTGAAACTCAAGCCAGCTGGAAGGGCACTCCAAGATGGTGAAGAGAATTGTTGAAAATTTCTTCACTGCCCAAGCCTATTGAGTGTAGATAGAAGCCCGGTGAAAGTATTATTAGAATTAGAAAAAAAAAATGTGTGGCAGCATTATTCCAAATTCTGAGCTCCTTTACCAAGTGCATTTTTTTCACACAGGTTTTGATAAATTCCTTCGAGAATTACTCTAAGATGTTCTTCGAAAATTGTTTTAAAAAATTCCAAAAATACCTACAGATATTCTTTCGAGAATTCTTCATAAACTGATCTAGAGATTTCAAAGTGAATTCCTTTGGAGATTCGTCAGAAACTTGTTTGGATACTTTTTTTAAGTTTTCTTTTCGAGCACTCTTAGTATTTTTAAAAGATTTTGCCAGGAACTCCTGTAGGAAGGAGTGTGAGAGTATTTTTTTCTAAAATTTCTCTGTGTATTCTTTTGGGAATCCTTCAAGAGAACCTTCAATAGATTTCGTTATGAATTCTTGTTTAGATTTTCTGACGAGATCCTCCAGACATTTTTCGATGACTGTTGTACAGTACTATAATATATAAGGTACCCCGGGGCAAGTGAGAATCCGGGGCAAGTGAGACCTACAGCTATTATTGTTTTTATTTTTTATTTTTCAGGCAAACATTCTTCATGGAAAACATAGGTATCACACCAACGGATACTTTGAATTCAAAAATTGTTATTGTTCTCACCATAAATGGACCATATATGTTATTGTTGTTCATATGTAATTTTCAATTCACTAAGTGAGATTTACGTACTCTACTACATTCGTCGTTTAAAAATAGAATAACAAATAAAGTTAAACTTTTTCAGTTTCAAGATCATGTTTGGAGTACATGCAAATTATTTTAAGCGAAAAAACTTCGATTTATTTTCATTCATTACCTTTAGTTAGCTGCTCTCATTTGCCCAAGTGCATTTCAGCATCTGGGGCAAGTGAGACCTATGAGAGTAAACAAACACAATTCCATAGTTTGATCTCGTTTTCTTCAGTCAAAGTCGAAATTCACACATAAGTGAAGTAAAAATCGGCGCCTTAAGTAATCAATCGTTAAATTATACTTAATTACTGTTATACTGATGATGAAGCTATTATTTAAAACGCGTCTTGGGTAGAACATGTTTTTTTTTTTGTTTCAAAACCATCTATTTTTCATATTTTTGTCTAAGCAAATCTAATGTTTTTTTTTTAATTTTTCGCTGCATAATGAGTGTTAAGCAACCAGCCATAAAGTATGAAGAAGTTGGAAAGCGGCTCATTCAAAGTTCATGATTTAAAAATCTTTTTTTAATGATCGTAAAATTATGTAAGGGAAAACATAACATCTGTAAATCTTGAAAAATCTTTTGGGGAGAATAATTAATTACGTAATATGAAAAGCATGTTTGGAAATCTTCCAGCATTTATCTTTATGGCACTTTTTGTATAAAAAAATCTATTTGTTTTGCACGAGCTGCTAGAATAAAATCAGTTTTTTTCTCAGTGATTCGTTATTATATGTGTTACGTAATTTATGCACGATACCACAAACTCTTCCAACATAAATCGCTAAACATCAGTATCAGTAGGTCAGCTCCAGAGGCACGTTGTCCTTCATTTGGAAAATTTGTGCCATTAGACCATTTGTACAAAAAATCCGAATAGGTCCCACTTGCCCCGTGATACGGACTAAATGAAGATCTGCTCCACTTTTCAGTATATGCGTAATATATAGAATGGAAACATTTTGAAACAATTTTAATGCCCGTTAATAAGAAGAAATATACCAACATTGTCTTTAAGAACCATTGGAATAATATAATTATTTATGTTTAGAATTTTCTAGCATGGCAAAACCAAACTAGCATTTTTTTAGGTCCCACTTGCCCCGGGGTACCTTAATTTCTTTCCGGAGTACATCCAAGAAGTTTGTTTGTGATTTATATGACACATTCTACCGTGACGTTACAACGTTTTGACGCCTTTTTAGGCACATTTTGCACTATACAACGTTGTAACGTCACGCCACTAATTAGCTTCTTTAGCGGTGTTGAGATAATCTCATATTCTGAATCTGCATGCCAAACTGAGCCGAAATCCAAATTTTCATGGATTTTGGTGCCCGGGAACCTATTCAAAAATCAATTTGAAGTTTGTATGGGAGCGATTTGTCAAATCACCCCTCGTCGCATTTTGTACTGGGCGCAGCTGTCAAAAGGTGATTTCAAAAAATCTCTTTGCAATTGAGTTTAGGTACCAAAATAAAGTTCTAAAAATCGGAAAAAAATCATAGTGGCTCAGAAAAAGGTGCTCTTTCATATAAAAACAAAAAATCAATACATTTTTCAAAATTTAAGAACCCAATTCCCATTTCAACATACTTTCCCAATGAAAACTAACTGTTCAACAGATTAAACTTATTAGAAATTTTACAAGGAATCCGAATATGCAAAAAATATTTGAGGGTTTACGGTCAAATTTACGAGTTATAGTGAAAAATGTGCCCAAAAAGGCATCAAAACGTTGTAACGTCACGGTAGAATGTGTCATATACAATTGTTTTAGGAATTCATACAGCCAATAGGGCAGTTCATAAGGGCTTTCGTACATTACAGGCCTTTTTTTAGCTTTTTACGAATTCCTACAAAAGTTCATCCAAGGATTCATTGAAGTAAGGTACCCCGGGGCAAGTGAGACCTACAGCTATTATTTTTATTATTATCTATTTTTAAGGCAAACGTTCTTCGTGAAAAACATAGGTACCACAACAACAAATACTTTGAATACAATAATAGTTATTGTTTCCACCATAAAGGAACCATATATGTAATTGTTGATCATATATCATTTTCAATTCAATGAGTGAGATTAACGTACTCTACTACATTCGTCGTTTAAACATAGAATAATAAATAAAGTCAAACTTTTTCGGTTTCAGGATAATATTTGGAGTACTTGCAAAATATTTCAAGCGAAAAAGATGTAATTTATTTTCATTTATTACCTTTAATTAACTGCTTTCACTTACCCCAGTGCATTTTAGCATCTGGGGCAAGTGAGACCTATGAGAATGAACAAACACAATTTCATAGTTTGATCTCGCTTTCTTCAGCTTAAGTCGAAATTTACACAAAAGTGAAGTAAAAATCGGTGTCTTAAGTAATCGATCGTTAAATTATACTTAATTACTTCTCTTTTGATGATAAAGTTATTGCTTAATTTGGTGATGTCCTGGCTAAAACATATTTTTATTAGAAAGAATCCATTTTTAAAATTTTCGTCTATTACTCTATCATTTTTTGGTTTTTCGCCGAAAAAATTAGTTTTTCTGAGTGATGAGGAACCGTCCATGAAGAATCAAAAAATAGGAAAATGACCTATTCAAACTTCACGATTTAAAAAATCTTTATTTGATGATCGTAAAATTATGTAAGGGAAAACATTACATCTGTAAATCTTGAAAAATCTTTTGGTGAGATTCATAAACTATATCTTATGAAAAGAGGGTTTGAAATCTTCCTTCATTTAACTTTATGGCGCTTTTTGTGTAAAAAAAATCAATTGGTTTTGCACGAGCTGCTAGAGTTTAACCAACTTTTTCTCTTAGTAATTCGTTATTATATGTGTTACGTAATTTATGCACGGTACCACAAAACTCTTCCAACACAAATCTCTGAATATAATTAATCGTATGAGGTATTTATACTAATGCTACCTTACAAGCAGCAACTATATTAAGCCATATGTACAAACATTCCGAATAGGTCCCACTTGCCCCGTGAAACGCAGTAAATGAAAATCTGCTGCACTCTTTATATCCATGATATATAGAATTTAAAAAATTTTAAACAGTTTAAATGCCCGTTAATATGAAGAAATATACCAACAATGTCTTTACAAACCATTGAAATTATAAAATTATGTATGTTTAGATTTTTTTTGGCAGGACAAAATCAAACTAGCACTTTTTTAGGTCCCACTTGCCCCGGGGTACCTTATTCTTTCTTTCTTTTGTTATACAGATTTCACCAGGATTTTTTTCTTTTTTTTCAACATTTCCTCGTTTTCCTTCTTTTTTTCTTCTTCTTCTTCTTCTACTTGTTATTCTTAACGGCTTGACGTTTGCATTAGAACTTGGCCTGCCTCTCTTCAACTAAGTATTCTTTGAGCACTTCCACAGTTATTAATTGAAGGACATTCTTTGCCTGCAAATTGCATGAAGTAGGCAAGTACAATGATACACTATGCCCCGAGAGTTGAGAAAATTTTCCCGACCGGATCGGGAATCGAACCCGCCGTCTCCGGATTGGCGATCCATAGTCTTAACCACTGTGTTAACTGGAGACTGGAGACTTTTTCTGGTATGCCGTTGGTAACTACGACAAAAATCGATGCATCATCTAGAAATTCTCTCGAAAACTCTTCCAAATTTGTTGTAGAAAACTTATGATGAAGTTTTGGAGATGAAATAGCCTCGGGCTGAAAATCTCCCTAATAAAGCTAATAATAATAATAACTTATGAAGTAATTCCATCGATAGATGAGCAGGGGTTTTCAGATCGTCCACCGTAGTGCACTTGGACTTCTCCTTATGAGTTTTCCAGTAACCCTACGAGGGTACCATCTAATCTTGTCAGATTTGTGTCAGTTCTAGAAAAAAAAATATCTCGGAACCTTCAGAAATCAAGGAATTGTTATGAGGAAATGTCTACAAAATGATACATCACACATCCCAAGTACCATAAACTGGGGTTTAGTTGATCAGTGGGGTAAACCTGATCACTCAATTACCCGCGGATATTGATTTTCGAGGAAGCAACAATTATATTTTAGCCATTCGCAATCCAATGACGTAACATTAAAATGAAATGGTAACTTCCTTGAAAGTCGATATCCGTGGGTAATTCAGTGATCAGGTTCAACCCACTGATCAACTACACTCCAGTTTACGGTAACACGTTTTAGTTAAATAGACTAGAAGAGGCTCCAAGACTAGAAGAGGATCTAATCCATCATAAAACCAGAATAAAAGGTATTAGTTTTTATGACGTTTCTCAAAACCTCTTCAAGATTAATTGGTCATCAAAATGTTACTTGGGATATGCCGGCATATGCCGTTATCAGAGCAGGGCCTCGCCAAGTTTATTGCCAGTTCAACTGTATATTGTTTTGTGAGTATATCACCAAAGATCTGCTCAAAATTCTTTAACTTTTCTAATCTCGTCTGTAGAGCCGTAGCGTAGCCCCACGGCACCCTTGACAAGCATCTAGTTTGACGCTCCACAACAATTGGCTTCTTTAGCGTTGTTGAGATAATTCCATATTCTGAACCTGCATGCCAAACTGAGCCGAAATCCAAATTTTCATGAATTTTGGTGCCCGGGAACCTGTTTAAAAATCAATTTGAAGTTTGTATGGGAGTGATTTGTCGAATCACCCCTCGTCGCATTTTGTACTGGGTGTAGCTGTCAAACAGTTACCCAGCTGTCAAAAGGTGATTTAGGAAAATCTCTTTGAAATTAATTTTAGGTACCAAAATAACGTTCTAAAAATCTGCAAAAAATCATGGTGGCTCAGGAAAAGGTGCTCTTTCGTATAAAATCTAAAAATCGATACATTTTTCTTAATTTAAAAACCCAATTAGACATTACAATTTTCAAATAACTCAACGTACAGATGTACAGAATGTACAGATGGGCAAATAATCGATAAAATTGGGAAAAAACCCACAGCTCGTATGAGATTTGAACTCACGACCCTAGACAAGTGAAACGGTGAAGTCGTCCGCGTAATTATTCAAAATTTATTTCTCTTGTACGAGTATAACTCATTTTGAATGTCAAGAATAACACTTAGACTCGCACTATAAAAAGAAATGATATTTCAGAATTCTTACATAAATGATGCATAAATTTCTTCAGGAATTCTAACAGTATTTTTTAATATTTTTTTTTGTTCTACCTAACTTTGTATTGAGAAACACTTAATTGAATTTCAGGGGTTTTCAGGAATCCTCAAACGATTTGTTTTACCGATTTCTGGTCATAGGTTCAATTGGTTTTAGCAGCATTTTTCAATAACTTTACCAAAGGTTTTTTCAGAAGTTTGATGAAAAAACTTTTAGTAATCATTGGACGAACCATGGACATGAAGGAATATCTGGAGGAATCCCTGAAGGATTCTCTATATGAGTTTTTGTTGGAATCTCTGGGAAAATTTCTGCTGGAATCACTCAATTAAATTATGCAGGAATTTCTGTAGTAATACCTAATGAAAATCTTGGAACAATTTAAGCAAGAATTCCACATCCCAAGCAACAGCCATGTCATATAAGAGTTACGGCGGTGCAAGTTTTGGTTGTATAGAAGTTAAACGGACATAATTCTAACACAATTAACTTCCATACGTCAAATAACCTTCTATACAAGCATAACTTTCGCTGCCGTAACTCTTATATGACGTGTGTGTTGCTTGGGATAGAAATTAGAGCAATTTATGCAGAAATTCTCGAATGCCCGTAATATTTTGTAGAAGATCACTGGAAGAAATCCTAAAAAAAATATTCGGTAGAATTTTTGAAGGAATCTCTAAAATTGTACCTCTGGAGAATCAAAAATAAAACTAAAATGTTTCTAGAGGATTTTCTGAAGGAATCCATGAAAAACTTTCAAAACAAACCTTTCCAGAAATTTTGGATGAAGCCAATAGCAGGTTTTGAAATGGAGAAATTTCTGAATGATGGCATTTTTTTTATCATCGTACAAATTGGGCCGAAGGGTCTTAGATTTTCATGAAAATTTTTCCATAGGCTGGCCTCATGAATATATGAGCCAAAAAAATTGGGAAAAATTCAGGGTCACCTATTTTCCCGGAAAACTCGGGTGGAGATTTTTTGTTTACCCCGGACACTACTTACTTTGAAAAATCATAACTGAAGAACGAAGCATCATAGAAACAAAATTTTTTAATGAAAATGAAAGCATTTTTTTTTCAGAAACCAAAAAAAAAATATGAACTGGAAAAAGTTTTCCACAAAATTTTTCACAGTTGAGAAAATTTGTAATGAAAAGCCGGAAAAACAATGTTCGAACTAGTGTAAAATTTTCAAAAAAAATATTTTTGAGAAGGTCATTTCATAAGCCTTAATCGCTGAAATTTTTGGAATGCACTTTTTTTCGTTTTTGAGTTATGGCCAATTTTGCTGAAAAATGTCCAAATAAATCATATAAGTCTTTTCTTTGAAAAAATATAACTTAAGAACAAAAAATCGTAGAAACAAAGTTTTTAAAGCAAATTTTCTCAGGAATAAAAAAAAAATAAGTATGAAGTAGAAAAAGTTTTCAACATAATTTTCCACCATTGAGACAATTCAAAAAAAAAAAAGCCGGGAAAACTATTCCCGAACTCGCGGAAAATTTTCAAAAAAATGTATTTGAGAAGGAAATTTCATAAGCTTTGATCGCTGAAATTTTTGGAATGGACTTTTTTTTCTTTTTTGAGTTATCTATGGTCAATTTTGTGAAAAATAACCATGTACGCATATATTAGATGGTCATTTTTCACATAATTGGCCATAACTCAAGAAAGAAAAACAAGTCCATCCCAAAAATTTCAGCCATCAAAGCTTTTGAAACTAAGGACTGTTCAATTTATAAAACGGACAACTTGTTTGTGTGATATCTTTTTTTATTTTCCAATAAAATGATTATCAGTTTTTTTGCATAACTTTCTATAACTATTCTCAAATGTAGAAAAAATATAACATTCAGCAAAATGTTCTTTATTATGTAACTGAAGCGGTTTTCGTAAAACAGCAATAAAAAACCATTCTCAAAATTGGACATAACTTTCCACATAATAAACATGCACATTTTCATGATGTATTTAATGTATTGGAATCTTATACTATTCTACTAAAGGTAAAGCTCAATAGTTGATTAGTAATAATGCACCGAGCAGCCTCCAGCTTGATATAGCAAGTTGCCTTGTTTACAAAGAAATTATTAAAAAATATTTATTTAAGTCCTGTGACGCAATAGCACAACGGATTCGGCTAAAACTTTGTCCAGAGTAGAAGAATATTGCTTTCTGAATGATGCAGAAGAAAAAAAATTACTTTAATTGAATTATTCATCAAAAATAATCCATAAACAATCGGATGTAATTTTTTTTATTTCCAACATCATTGTTACGTAAAATTTGCATTAGGTTGCATTGTTATTTAAAAGAACCTTCACAGAACGAAACTGTTTTGATTACTGTGCCTGTAATGACTCACAGTAACCAAATCAGCAATGCTATTAAGAAGCAGTTTTCTGCATTTGAAACCACATTATCCCTACTTTCGACTGGATGTATAAAAAAATGTTTATTGAACATGTTCATGCCCTTTTTGCTTTACAATTGAATTTCAATAAAAAAAAATGAATCTCACTTGAGACTTTAATATTTCAACAACTAATTTTCCAATTGAGTTTAAACTTCGCCAGAATGTTTATTGCTCATGCTTCTGCAGCATGGCACATACTTTTCTGATATTGAAAACGATATACCATATGTGAACAGTAATGTTATATAAATTTTCAATTTGCAGCAATAGTAAAATTCATCTCATTTAACATCTGGCCGATTTTCTATGAAATAAAACTATTTTTATTCGATTCAAAAATCATTACAATAATGAAAGATGATGTTCTGAACAACGGAGCAAGGGTTGTTAAATTTGAACTACGCGTCTTCTTTTTATAGCCTTGTAAAGTTGTCCGTTTTATAAATTGAACAGTCCTTACCTTCTCAAAAATATGTTTTCGAAAATTTCCCGCGGGTTCGGGCATAGTTTTTTCGGCTTTTTTTTATGAATTTCCTCAATGGTGAAAAATTTTGTGGAAAACTTTCTCCTTTTCATATTTTTTTTTTTTGATTCCTGAGAAAATTTGCTTTCATTTTCATTAAAAAAAACTTTGTTTCTACGATGCTTCGTTCTTGAGTTATGATTTTTCAATGTAAATAAGTAGTGTCAGAGGAAAACAGTTTAATAAATCATTTTTTTGCAATTTCTCATCGTAATAGGCTGGTTTACCTCACGCAAATCTGACAGGAAAAGGCCTAATTTCCCACACCAAGTATACAGTGCTGTAATGGTTCATTACAGCACTGATTTGCGTTGCGTAATGAACCATTACAGTACTGTTTTCAGTTTTGATCAACTTCTTGATGCTTATTGGATGCAGTTTTGGAAAATTGTGACAACTGCACAGTATAACCTGCTATGATCAGATTCTCTTAAACAAAGCTGTGAACATCAGTGTTCAGTTTGATGGAAAAGTTTTGTTAAAAACTAACCTCAAGCGGTAATTTATGAAATTGCAAAAAACGTTGTACGCAACTCAGTGCAGAACTCGATTTTTACAGCACTCGTCGTTGGATAAATGTACGGCTCGTGCTGTAAAAATCTTCATTCTGCACCTTGTTGCGTAAACTACTAATTTTGCACTCCAGGATTTTTCCAGTAAGGTGAAATAGAGCGAGAGTGGGGTAAAACAAGCACGATACACTGATTTCCAACTTCGTGCGGCAAATGACACCTTCCTTATCTGGAACCGTAGGATTTTTTTTCAGTTTGTATAAAAATTCATTCAAATCCATCCACTCCGAGCAGAGATATTGAATTTATTCGCGTTTTATACCTATTTTTTCCATTGTGCATCGGTTTGGGTCAATCCCACAGTGGCAACCATATCTAGTTAAACTAAGTTGAGCTAGTTCGATTTTGTTTTTTTTTTTATTGTGAAGTTGCTTGAACTTCCTCTAGATTCTTTTAGGAAATTTCTTAATGTATTTATGCAGAAGTTCCATCACATCAACATAAGAAGCATTATGCATGCTCGGCTCATACTGATGACAGTTTGTTGAAAGTACTCTGCATTGCGCAAGATTTTATCTTGTCAAACTGATCAGCAAGTCTTCTGAGAAAAGATTTAAATTCAATGCAATCGATGGCGATGACGCTGACGATGATGATGATGATATGACTAAAACCCACCGTTTTACTCCTCGTTTATGTCGTCGAAATCAAACTAGATACACAAAACCCATGGCATGTTGCTTGGGTTTTACTGATGCTATCTACTGCTGCACCATTAGGAAAAGTTACGATTGTGACAAGGTTAAGTGCCCCCGTCCGACGACGGTGCAGTGGATAACGTTCGCAATCCCTTTATGTTGCTATCTAGAGGACCGCCAACAAATCGCTTTTTTCCATTCAATTAGAAGATCAGCGATAAAATTCGTATTCAACCAACTAACTGACCTACCATAAACGGGAAACCAACCAAGATAAGGCGGGCGAACAGAGATAAACGCTCTAAATGCACCAATTACTTGGATGCCCATATCTAACCCACATAACAACCGAACTTGATCCGAAGCAGCAGCGGCGGCGGCGGCGGCGGCGGTGGCAAAAATCGAAAGTGCAACAACCGCATGGCCACCTGATTGACCTGAAAAGCCACCTGCCAGACGACATTCGCTGTCTCTCTTCACTCCATGCTTCTCCATCCATGGTTTTGTGGTGCACGGTGGCGGCAGCACAGCGCAACCCACCCACACACAACATCAACTACATCTCGCTCGATTGCGCACTTGCAGTTTCAATTTACACATTCTCTTTTTTACGCCTACCAGAAGCTCCGAAGCACCCGAAGTTTGGTGAGTGCTACTGGAGCCAGAGCTGCTGGAAAAAATAATCAGGTTTTTTCCTTCCTCTTTCCGAACTCTTGACGCCCATGAGTCACACAAGCTTCCACGATCCGAACGTACCGCAGAAAAAGTGCATTCTATCGTTTGCATAGAGATATGATTAACATTGGTGTAGCTATGGGGTGGAGGTTATAGGGTGGGGCTAATTAAAAAAAAATCTCTCATGGATTTGATTTCCAAAGTGGAAAGTGATCTACTAGTCGAAATAAGTGAGCTGTGAAAAAATGAGCGATTTCAGTTGATATTTTGGGGTGGTGCAAAAGGTTTAAGTGGAATTTGTGCTAGAGCAAACATTCAAAAAACATTTCTTTAATTTTCAAACATAGTTTTTCAGTTTCTTAAATAAATAAAAATGACCTATTTTAGTATTTTTTAGGTTGCAATATTGCAATTTTTAAGTCAAATCACCGATCACTTAATTTTTTTATTCGTAAATTTTAACTTAGCTAATTCTTCACCTCACCGATCACCGATTTAGTCTAGAGAAAAGTTATGTTTGAAAATTATTTTGAAATATTTTTTGAATGTTTGCTCTAGCATAGATTCAGTTTTTAAATCAATGAACAGGCGGTAAGTCTGCTAGTTGTGTTCTGAAATTGATTTAAGATTATTCACATGGTGGTGTCCGGCCATTTGATCGAATGCTGCTTGGCCGAGTGCCATCTAAAAGCAAATTAATCGATAAGTTAAAATTCATCTTGAAATTCCTCTAAATATTTTTAAATGAATTCTGTAAAGGATTTTTTTTTCTGGTAATTCTTGACAGCGATTTTTCAAAATATTTCTTCTGTTTATAAGATTCTAAGGTATTCCTGTCCTGATTGCTTCATGTTTTTTGTATTAATCCTTGCAGGGATTTTTTCAGCAGTTCTTGTTGGAATTCCTCCATAAATACTTTCCATGATTCCTGCATTCCCTTTGACGCTCTTCCAAAACTTATCCCGAAGTTTATTTCAAGATTTCTACAGATGTTTTCCCAGGATGATTTCATTATTTATCAAATAGTGTGGTATATTTCTGCTGGAATCTCTCCTTTCGGTGATTTCTCCTAGAGATCTTTACAAGATTTTAACAGAAGTTTTACTCGGGATTCCTTCCAGGGGTTTTCACAGTACCCTTATTCTCTTATAAATTCTTTAAGAAATTATCGTGAGCTTTCTACTAGAGTTTTTAGATTTTCGAAAAGAGTAATCCTTCTGAGATTTACTGTACGGTATAGATCCCACCGACATACCTTTCAGATTTTCTCCAGGATTTTTTCATGGGATCCTGCAGGAGCTCTCGACGAGGTTTGTTCTCACATTCCGAGATTTTCCCAGAGTCCTTCAGGGAATTTCTCCTAGGTTTTCTCCGGCGCAGTATCTTAACGTCCGAGGCCATTATGTCCCAGGTATTTATGGCACATTTTTCTGTGGCATAACGTCCGAACATACAGATACGCCACAAAGTCCAAGGAAAGAAGGCACATAAGATTTTATGACGCATCCATACTTTTGGACTTATTTTGCAGTATGGCCTCGGATGCTGTGATCCAATCCCGTTTTATCCATGAATTTTCTGTAGGATTTCTCCCAAGGTTTATCTTAGGAATTCTTCAGGGGTTGCTCTCAAAATATTTTCCTAAGGTTGTTTCAGAAATTCTGCTGTAATCTCTCCCGTCATGGTTTCTCTCAGATGATTTTCGGAGACTCCTTCCGGCGTTACTCCCGGGATTTTTCAATGAGTTCTTCATATCTTGTACCGACTTCTCGAACCCTCTAAGCAGAATACCCTCTATGAATGAGTGTAATCAGTTTTGTACCTTTTAATTCCGCCCTATGTTGCTTATCCTTTGACAGATACGCGTATTTCGACTAACACTTGTAATCTTCCTCAGTGTCAGTTATTACAAAACTGATTACACTCATTCATAGAGTTCTTCATAGCATTTCTCTCTGCCCAGTTTTCAACAAGAGCTTATATCTTGAGTTTTTGCAGGAATTTTAGCGATATTTCATCCAGAGATTTTTCCAGTATTGCTCTCAGAGTGAGGTTTCTCCTAGGTGTTTTTGCAGTGATCTGAAATTTATCTAAGAGATTTTCTAAGACAATTTTCCCAAAATAATTTTCGGAATTCTTGCCGGAATTGGAGTTTCTTGTGAAACGCTTTCGTAGATAAACTCTTGGATAAAAACCGGAAGGAATCCCATGTTTAACTCAGGGAAGAAATATTGAAGAAACGCCAAGAATAACTTTGGAAGAATTCCTGATAGAACTAGAAAAATCTCGGAAAAGTGGGTGTAATGGGAATAATCCCGGGAGAAACAATAGAAAAATTCAAGGTGTAATCTGAGAGAAATTGTGGGAATTGCTATGGAAGGTATCCTGCAAGAAATTCTAAGTGAAAAAACGGAAAATCCACTGGATGAAATCCCTGAAAAACCGCAGGAGAACTAATGGAAAGCTATTCCGAAAAATCACCAAGAGAAATCTCTGTTGAAATATTGGAAAAAAATTTCAAGGACTTACTTAGGAATCATGCAGAGCAACCTAGGAGCCTAATAAAATCCAGGAATGAACTCTGACAGAGATCTCGGAGGAACGTCTCGGAAAATGCCGGAATCAGCACTGTAAAATACCAGAAAATCTTCTAAGCCATATCCTGTGACAAAATGCAACCAAAATTTTAGTTTAAACTTCAAAGCAATTACTGCAGTGTAGAATTAGCATCTAAGTTAAAATACACAAAAATAAAAACTAAAAAAAAAGCTCCGGGCAAAATACCTGGTAAACCTCTGGGAAATGCTGGGAGGAACTCCTACAGAAATCCAATTAAAACCTCCTGCCAAATTCCTGGTAAAAAGTCTAGAGGCAATTCTCAAACGAAATTCCGAAAAAAAATCCTGAACAAACTATGGGAGCAGCTGCCACCCGGGAAATTATCTCTATGGAATCTCGGTAAAAAAAAATCTGAAAAATCCAGAAAGAGACTCTGGCATACCAATGGAAAATTATGGGAAGATTTTTGTAAAAAAAAATCGCAAAAGAAATAGCTGTTGAAATTCAAGGAAGAATCCTGGATAAAGCAATTCCAGAGGAATACCGAAACGTATTCTGGATAGATTTTCTATCAAATCAGACAAATCGCTGATGGAAATCACAATCCATGAAAAAGTTCTTTAGATCACAGGTGCAATGTACTAACATTCATCAGAATAGCCAGGTTCCGTCAGTGTGATTCATAATTCCTATTCCTATTCTCATAAGTTTCTGGGTTTTTATCGGAATCCCTACATTACTATACCACTAGTAATAACATCTGGAGCTAACTACTCAAAACTTGCAGAAAATACTACTTTGATTCATACTGAACACTTTGTCTGCAGGTTGTTCGAAAATTGTAGTGTAGTAAATTAGCTTTATTCATAGAGAATGTCCAGCTCAACGCACGAATTCATTCAATTTAAATGAAATTCTGCTCTTTTATGAGCTTCTATCTGAAAATGTTTTTCATATTATTTTTGCAACATTCTTCATCTATCTTTTGGAAAGGGCGTATAAAAAACTTAATAATCTCCTAAAAACATATAATTCGAAAAATTGCAGAAAAAATACACTGAGAGTAATATTCATTGCGGGTCTATGATGTCATATAATTTCCCTTTTCCAAAAACCTTACCCTTCGATTTTTTAATTATTATTTTTTCTGTAGAAAGCTCCAAATGCCAAGTAGCCTAAGATAGTCAAATGCTTCTAACTATGCATATTTTGGAGAGGAATAATTGAAATTTTGATAACAAAAAACTGTAAAACAGTTAAAAAATCTTGAATAACATTTCACAAAGTCTCATACAATTTTCTTATTTTTTTTTAAATTGTTCCATTACAGCAGTAATGAATGACGTAGCATTTTTGGCAGTTTTTTGTCGCCCCCTCCCCCCTCGTAGAATATTTTGAGGCAAAATGAATACCATCCTGGGCTACTTGGCCAACTTAAGGGCTAGAAGTCAGCTTTCTACAAAAAAAAGAAATATAACGTTTTTAGAAAATTGAAATTATATGACATTTAACATAGATCCGCGATGAATATCACTCTCAGTGTATTTTTCCTAAAAGTCCTTCACATATCTTCAAACATCTTCGATGACATCATTTCAATTCAACAAACGGTTTTCAAATTTTAATTTTTAAAGGAGAAAATTAGGTATTATTTATTTATTTATTTCGTCAAATATAACGTAGACTACATTTTCACTTTCAGGACTCTTTTAAAAAGTTAGTTGGGCAAAAATGGTTATGTGTTAATGCAAATGTAAATGAAGTACGAAATCCAACGCATGAATAAAATCACATTGAAAAATATCGAGTAAAAAATGGCAATTTTTTTGTGCTTTGGGCTGGAAATGCTCCTTACGAACATCAGTAGGTCAGCTTCAGAGGCACGTTCTCCTCCCTTTGGGAAATTTGTGCCATACGAACATGTTCCACAAGTCCATATGAACATGTTCCACAAGTATAGTATTTACTACCAAGAATAGTATTCTTCTTTTAATCCATACCCGTACGCCAATTTCAGAAGGATAATCCCTATCTATTTACCACACTCTAGTCTGATTCCTATTGTACATATGAGGCCACTAAATCATCACGTGGGAAATCGTTGATTGATACATCTGATTACATGCAGGTCCGACTCGGGTTGGTCGGGGCTCACCTTTATCTTATTCCGTCGCTCTAAAAACCGCGCCGAAGGCGTTGTACTTGGGTGGATCCGAGACAGAACGTTCCAACGCTTTAGAAGTAGGTTTCACTCCACGATTCTTTATTCGTTCAATTGTCCATAATTTAACATGCACTAGACTACTAAACTGATCCTTTCATGCAGACTTTATAAATTTCTGGGTTTTATTCGTAAGCTGTTCTGTTCACATCGGTGGTCGGCTTATAAGCTTATTTATAGCTTTTCGCTGTTTTTCAGTTCATATGGGGCATTCTTGGGCTGATACTCAGCCGCTAGATTCCAGAACAGACGCTGTTTGAGCTGCACCTCCCTGGTGGACAGAACCTCGGTACGTACCTCCAGTGCCCAGGCTGTACTACAAGCTAAGCGCACAACTCTAAAGTTGTTAGTACACAGGGTCAAATATTTGTCCAAAAAGAAACCAATGCTCGAACATCTTGTTTGAATGAGTGTAATCTGTTTCGTACCTTTTAATTTCGCCCTATGTTGCTTATCCTCTGACAGAGGACATACACTCATTCGAAGAGGGTATTCTGCTTAGAGGGTTCGAAAAGTCGGTACAAGATCTTGTTTGACTCGATCGAATTTTCATTAGTGTCAAACTGATATTGTTTCTTGCGGTTTTTCCTTGTCAAATATTTGACCCTGTGTACTACAGGCCTTATCTAGTGGTCGTTTGAGCAAGAAATGGGAATGCTCGCCCTTTTCAGATTGCCGACTCACCATTTTACAACCAAAACTGAATTATTGTTAACCCATATAGGCTAAGTACCAGTTATGGCTATAGTACCTCAAATTCTCCATATTTGATTTTCAACCTTAGCAATACAAATCAACAAGAAAAAAAATCGTGAACAACAGATCACGATCACAAAAGATGGTTGCAATCATTCAAACTTCACAATTTGCTCAAATTATGAGAGAGAAAAATATTTTGTCTTAACTTTTTGGCTACTTTGTACCATATTTCGCCATAGTTACTCGGGTAGAGCTTAATGGCAAAATAATGGCAAATTTTACCATTAAAACAGAATGTTTGAATGGCAAAATGTGTTATTTGTTTGTTTGAAATAAGAGTTAAAATAACAAAAATAATAACAAAATTTTGGTAGCAGAAAAACTTAAAAATAACTTATTTTGCCATTATAATAACAAAGTAATGGTAAAGCATGCGAATTAAATTGAAGAACAAAATAAGTTATTATTGAGATATTGATAACAAAATAAGACCCAAATTAATTGTTATCGGTAAATAACAAAATATGACATTCTTGAGTTATTGATAACAGAATAAGAACAAATTTAGCTGTTTATGCGGCGATCAAAATAATGATAGGTTTAGTTGTTCAAATTCAATTTTAAATAATGGTAGATTCAGTTATTATTTCAAAGTAGCAGAAGGAAGGTAAAATGAGCTATTTCTTTTTTTTCTTCAATAAAATATCCCGGGCAGAAAAGAATTACAAAACAATTGCAAGTTTTACTATTCAAAAAGAATTACTGAATGTTAAAATTTGCCATTGGTTTGTTTGAAATAAGTGACAAAAGGGCAAAAATAATAACTGACATTGTTCTATGAAATAACTGAAGAATGTCAAATTTTGGCATTATAATGGAAAACCAAGAACAAAAAAAATTATGGTTGAGAATTGTAAAATATACCATTATTGGCTTATTGAAAACAGTATAATTTTTGTTATTGATGTGTTATTTAGCATTATTCATGAATAACATATCAATGGCAAGATTTTTATGATTGTATATTTTGCTATTGATTTGCCATTTTAAGTTTTTCATAATAACAGAAGAATGGCAAAACGAGATATGATGGCAAAACCAGTAATTATTTTGTCCGTTGTTTGCCATAAGCCTCTACCCGGGTATGGCTAATCCCATAAGAAATGCATGTAAATAGTGCGAAGTGGAACACAAATTAACAAATGTATCCATAACTAGTACAGGGTTCCTATCATTGGCACACGCCGTAATGAATACTAAAACTAGTTTTGGACCCGTTTCTATATTTTTCCTGTAGCATATGAAAACTAATCAACCATTTGACATATCGATGACATTCGTCGGTCTTCTTCTTTTTTTTTGCAGAAACAGTTTTCCTTAGGTAGTGCGATAACTGGTACAGGTACCCTACAACCATTCCAGCTACGTCCATGACGATTGATTCAGTGGCTTGCTGTTGCTTCTCAACCCTTGTCTCTCTAGGTTTTGTGAATGAGGGGTGCTTTCCACCAACGCCAGCCAGCCATCCATTGTCAGAACAAGATACCCTAAACATGATTGTTGCTCTTGTCATATCGTCATCGCTATGGTGAAGCATTTTGTCTGTTGGTTTTGCCATCAGCACAGAAGCACATACGATTGCGCGCGGGGGCATTGACATACATCGCTTCCAATCATGTGTGCGAATGTTGTTGAGCAAAGTTAACCTCATTTCCCTGTGGCTCCCCGCTGACATCAACAGGGTTGACTGGAACTCAGTGGACCCTCAATCCAAGACTAGTTCTTACCGATTATACCGTATGAGCAAATTGGTGCAGAACAGAGCTGTCTACCCTAAAGATTCAACTGCAAACCAGCATTGACCACAACTTCGCCCGAACGAACAGATCATTTTTCTCCAGTTGCGCTAATAGTTTGATGCTAGCGGTTCTGTAGATACAGTTTATGTCCGTTCACCACCCGGTTGTCTACCACGCATTCTAGAATCGGTACACAATAACACGTTTATGCCCTACCGTGCCGGGTTGTTCCCAGTATGTGCAACATGCATATGAAAGGCAGATATGGAGGTATGTCATCGATTGCTAAAAGCATGAATGAACTTGGAATGGAAGCGTATATGAGTGCAGCTGCGTCAAATGCGAGTTGGGTTAGGCTTGTACTTATGTGCCTATGAAAAACTTGGATTTTTATGGGTTCAGCTGCACTGCCGTCACAGTAGTGACGGACGAGTACATTGCACTTTTGCAACTTAGGACACATTGAGCAAATTCTTAGTAGACCATCAAGCAGGAAAGAATTGAATTTGATCATAAACTCACTGTTATAAAACGTTTGAAACATCAAAAAATTAAGAGTATGGGACCTTGAGAAATGTTATTCAAGATTTTTTTACTGTTTTACCACAGTCTGTGGTTTTAAGTTTTTATCAAAAAAGGGACAGTTATTTCTCAAATATGTGATTTTTAGACCATCTCGAATAATATTTAACAAGGTTAATTTTTTTTGCATTTTTTTAATTTGCTGTAATTTATGTATAGCTTAAGTTAGGAAAAAAATATGCATGGTTTTTTTCATTGGAACCTGTTCGTAAAATCTATTTTTGATGTAAAAAAAAATCCAAAACTTTTTTCTTTTGCTGAGCTATTTGGTAAATTTTGAGGCTGAAATTCAGCTTTCTTGTTTTTTTTTTTTTTTTTGTTTTTTTTTTTTTAAAGACACTACACCGTCTTCAACCAGAGGTTGTACAGACTGAACAAGCACTAACATATGACAACGGACAACACACATCCCAAGTAACACACATGTTATATAAAAGTTACGACAGCGCAAGTTTTGGTTGTATAGAAGTTTATTTTACGTTATTTCAACACAATGTTAGAATTACGTAAAATAAACTTCTATACAACCAAAACTTGCGCTGTCGTAACTCCATTATAACATGTGTGTTGCTTGGGATAACACCCAGTGGCCCAGTGGAGAATTTTCCGTTTGACGAAAAGTTTTCCCCGACTGGAGCGGGAATCGAACCCACACTCCGAGACTTACGAAACGTCTAGATGACTGACGCCTCTAGCCGCACGGCCACGAAGCCCACTGTTATTGAAAAATTGAAATCATATGACACATGGTATGACATCTTTATGTTAAGTGAATACAACCATCTGTATATTTTTTCTAAAAGTCCTTCAAATCTCCTCAAATATCTTCGAAGACATTATTTCAATCCAACAAACCATTTTCGAAGAAGAAGATTAGTTTCTTTTCATACGCTCTTTTCAAAAATAAAGCAAAGATTATTGCAAAACAAATAGCATGAAAAACCTTTTCAGACAGAAGAAGCTCATACATGAGCAAAATTTCGCGTCTCCATGATGCGGGCGTTGAGCTGGAAATGCTCTATTAAAAAACCAACAGATTTCATTGAAATTAATCATCTAATGTAATAAATTTTATTTTTTTCTAAATTCATTTATTCATTGCTGCACAAAACAAAACGTAAATCAGATGTGTATCAAATAAGCTTCACATTTATTTTCTTTTTTTTTATTTTGCGTTCGATTCATAGCATACCACTGACTGCTAACCAATGCTAGCTTACCCCGGCGCGAAAGCTTCACAAAGCTTCACTCAGCCAGCGCAAGCTTAATTCACTTTTAGACGAACATGTAGAATCGACGAATCGGAATACGACGACGCAAGCGAGTGAAATCATCGCGCTTTTTCCGTTGATCGACTCAAGTACGCGCGTGTATTTGCGCGCCTTGTGAAAGCCACGCGTTTACATCGCAGACGTTTGAGCAAAAGTTTATGCTTTGCGATGAAAGCTTTGAAGTTTTTTTTTGTTTTCTGTTCTTCGAACGGCAATACATTTGCAAACCGATTCCATAGAGTCAAGCCAAGCTTTGTTCATTTAGCTCTTGGGCTTGAAAATGTTGTTTTTAGTTTGGCTAAAAGCTTGGTAAGTAGGATGTACGCACAATAAATAAAATAAAATGTAAAAAAAAAAATCTTATGGATTATTTAGCATCGCCAATGTTTCGGATCGGCTATTGGACCATCTTTAGGGCTCGATACATAAATCAACAAGTCACGAATTTTGTATAATTTTGAAACCGGCTTATTGGAAAAGGTCACACTTTCTGGTACACTACAGTGGTACAAATTCGTTTAAACACACTTAATTTTTAAACGGTAAATTTTACTTGTAGGTCATCTGTGTTTTATTGGTACATATTTTGATAGACACTCACTTAATATAATTTTTGCACGAGTAACATAGAATTTATTTCAATTCGTTTTATTTTTATCACGGAATAACTATCTTATTTTTGGAGGAAAATTCGTTTAAACGCACTTTTTTTGTTTTTTACACAATTGTTATTGGCAAATTATTACACATTTCTTTATATCACTACGCATTTCTACAAGTACTATTACTAGTAATACTTAGAGCGCTATTATCAAAAATTGTAATATTCAGCAACATAAAGAGAGTGTTTTGATAAGTATGTTCGTTTAAACGTATTTGCACCACTGTATTGGGCCATTCGTTCCGGTTGGGTTTGAGAAATCCCTAGCGAGCCGCAGATTACCGCCTCTATGAGTTGATATTTAAATTCATTCTACAAGTATGACTTTTTGGCAAACTGTGTTCAAATAAAAAAAAAAACATGTAAAAAACTAACTATAAAAAAATCAAAGCTTTTCAATAATTTTCATACATTTTATTGCTTGTTATTAAAGTTATACCAATGTTTTTTTTTCTTCGCCTTTCACCTTCCCATTTACTTTTTCAGTACATTTCCTAAATCGAACGAATAAAATAAACAATATGATCTTTTTCACATTTGTGGAACAGTGCAGTAACTTCTCAATTGTTTTCTTTTATTTCTATTTTATTTCCCACTGGCATTCTCTTGAAACAATACTCAAAAGCATCAACAGGTTGTCAACAAGCTTGGCTTTTCGGTATTTATTTGCGTGCAGTCCACTACCCTTTCTCGAGTAATCTCATTAGGTAATGCAACAGAAACGGAGTCAAACTATAGCGGAAGCTTACATACATAAACATATGTAAACCTTAGAGTCGTTCTAGAGGGCATCTATTGCACAGTTTCAGTAATTTAGCAAAGAAGCTAGTATGAGTAAAGTAACTGTTTATGTTTCTGTTAACGAGTAATTCTCGCCGAGACCGGCCCACTTTTTACACCTTATCTTCAAAAATGTTTAAGGTGGCGATTTTTTGAAAGTCCTCGCTAAAAAAGTAAGGAAACCCCGACTAGAAAAATCTATCAAGTTTATAACACATTGTGTCATGATGTTATAAAAATCTTCTATAACTTATTATGGTATAAACTAGGTGCAGGATGATGTTTAAATAACTAAAATTCTAACAAAAAGTATACCGGTCTAATTGAAATAATAACCTATTTTGCTATGATCTGATCAATATTATAACAAAATGTGATATAAGTTTAAGCTTGAAGAAAACTAGTTCCTATCATATTTTGATACAGTTGTACAAAACGAATTTCTGAATGTCAAGTAATTGAAACTAAATTATTTCACAATGAGTTATTAAACAACATATATAACATAATATGATATAATTGAGATATAATATGTTTAAACCCCAAAGAGATTAATACTTGATTATATCACAATGACTTATAAATATCAGGGTTTGTTATAATAATGTTATATTTTTATTAGAACCTTCTAGTCGGGAATGCATTTGGTTAATCAAATTGATGGACCCCTCATTAGTTAAAGCCACAACCATTTGTGCAGACCCCTCGATTTTGGTCAAATGGTGGCTTATTTAAACTGTTATAACTCGAAAGTTTCACCTAAAACCACCTCAAAACGAAATGTTGTTAAAAAGATGAAAGATAGAGCTACTATTTACAATTATAAAAAATGTGTCGGCCATATTCCGACCGCCTTCTTGGATTTTTATTCCAAAACTTTTTTACACCATGATGGCAACCACCGATTTTCAAATTTTTTGCATCAATTGAAAGCTGAGACATTTATACATAACATATTAAAAAATTAGAGATGTCTTTTTCTTCTTTCAAAAGTTATTTGCAGTTTCCCATACAAGTCCCATACAAATTTCGTTCGCAATGCGGAATACGGGGGCGCAACCAATCGCACACCAAATTGTGCTCACTAAAAGTAATTGAAAAAGCTTCTTTCCAAAAAATCGATCTTGTTGACCCAATCTACTATCTACATGTACCTTAAAAATGGACGAGAACTGGTCCTTAAAATGAATTAATAATCTATATATATAAAAATGCAGTGGCATACGTGGGACCGCGCATAACTTGCGAACGGAAGGTCAGATTTTGATCGTCTTAGTTTTGTTCTGTTAGTTTTCACCCAAAGAAGGTTTATGAGGCAAAAAACATGGAAAAAATGAGAGTTTTTGAAAATCGATCTTCCATACATTTTGTGACCGGGGACTTGGTCTTGAATAGAAACTTGAAACTTCAAAAAACGCAGTAGGCAAGACAAAGTTTGCCGGGTACAGCTAGTAATCAATAAAATGGAATTGTGTTTTTAAATCATGACTTAGCTCGATAACGGGCAAACGGATTTAGACAATTGATCCACTGTTGCATTCTTGGATGGCTACGACATCCCGGTCACTTTTCTTAATTTGTTTACCAATCAATAACGGGAAAATAATTTCAACATTTTTTTTTTTAAATTAGGAATAAGAAAACGTTCGCTATAGACTGACCAGAATTGAAACACCGAAACTTCATGTGTTTGGTACAATACCGATAATTTTACATACACGCAGGCACCTTTATTTTGATGCGGCGAATGTCTGAAAATGTTTCTACAGCGATGCACATCAATAGTTAAAATATACTAGAGGTTTTCGACTGGAAATGGTTTGCTATGGAGACACTGGATTTCTCAGTCTAGGTAATCCACACGATTTAATTTGCATTGCCCGACGTCTCGGCCTGATTTATTTGGCTTTTTTCAAGGGTAAAGCTGTCTATCGTTTTTTGTTGCGACCCTTCCAAAAGGTCAAATAAATCAGGCCGAAAAAGCCGGGCAATGCAAATTTAATCGTTCGGAATCCCTAGACTGAGAAAGCCGGAATCTCAGTACATAGTTTAAAAATACATTTCAGTTTCAATTTTATGTATGGGGATCGACTGTGATTGTGGTTATGTTACGGGTATTTTCGGCTTTCAGTCTTCGCGTAATCATAAACGGATTTATGCTCTACACCTGACGTTTCGGCTACATGTATTGAGCCTTTTTCGAAGGATCTACAAATGGACAATTTAGTACAACATTTAACAACATAGTTTACAAAATCTTACAGATAATCACTCCGTTCAATCGTGAGTTATAATGTGTTGAACATAGTCGCACGTCATCCATTCACTATAACGAGATACAAGATTATATTCGGAAACCAGTTTGTGGAGGAGGTATATCGTCGCTCACGTGGTTGAGTTCGATCGTTGGCGCAATTTTTAAATCTACCGACTATGTTCAACACATTATAACTCACGATTGAACGGAGTGATTATCTGTAAGATTTTGTAAACTATGTTGTTAAATGTTGTACTAAATTGTCCATTTGTAGATCCTTCGAAAAAGGCTCAATACATGTAGCCGAAACGTCAGGTGTAGAGCATAAATCCGTTTATGATTACGCGAAGACTGAAAGCCGAAAATACCCGTTTCAATTTTATATTTGGAAAGTACTAATTAAGCTTTGTTTTTTCTCTCTTTCTAGGTAAGTAACAATTCTTGCAATTAATGGGACCAATATCGTGTGAGTAAGTAGATCTATTTCGATGATTGCGATTGAGCTCTAGACCGAGGTAGCCAACTTGGGCAAGGTTTTCAACTACGGGTATTTAAAAAACGGATGATACACTTTTTACGCTAAGTCGGGTAAGAGAGCCATTGGTAATCTTACACTCTCAAATTCATTAAATTAGAAACAAACGATTACGTCATTACGGATTATTCTTTTAGTTTTGATTAGTGCTCAAATTAAAAAAATAGTTTGAGTGTATATTCGGAAATTTATTCAGGGTTTTCTTCAAAAATTCATCTGAATGGTTTCTCAAAAATTTCTCTAAGGATGCTTTCCAAAATTCTTTCGTTGAGTTTTCAGAAAATCTTAAAAAAAAAACCTTTAGCAACTACTGCAGAAATTCTTCCAAGAATTCTTTCAAAAATTTCCACAGAAATTACTTCACGGATTTTTTCAAAAACTTCATCAATTTGGATTTTTGCAGACATTTATCTAGGAATGTGCAGATGTTTCTGTGCAGCGGACCTAGTGTGATGGTTAGAACACTTGACTATCGCGCCGAGGACCTGGGATCGAATCCCACTCCCGACAAACTCACAAACTGTGTGCTATTCCTTCGGAAGGGAAGTTTAGCATGGGTCCCGAGATGAACTAGCCTGAATATTTCAGAAAAAAAACGCACATTTCTTCAGAAATTCCTCGCGGTATTCCTTCAGAAATTTTTCTAGATTTCTCCGAAATTTTCTAGAACGATTTCGTTATGAAACCTTGCATTATTTTCCGATAAAATTCTTTCATCGATTTCTTCTTCAGAAATTTCTCCAGAGAGGCTTTCACGAAGATTTTCAGAGATTTCTTCCACTAGGGGTTCCTGCCGAAATTTCTCAAAGAAATCAATTAGAAAATCTTCCATGAATTCCTAAAGAACTGCATACAGGACTTCCACTGATTGTTCCAGAAGTTGTTTCAGGATTTCTATCAAAACATTCTCCAGGAGTTCCTTCTGAAATAGTGATTCTTTCGAATCTTTTCTAAACAGTTTCTTTTAGATTCCTTAAAAATGAAAGAAAAATCGGTTTCTATAGAAGTTCATGTAGGGGCCTCTTCTGGAATTCATACAGGTATTCACGAAACTCTTCCATGAACTCCTCCAGATTCTATTGGAAATTCCCGAAGGAATGTGTCCTGGAATTTCAGCGATTCCTCGATAATTACAATCAGTAGATTCAGTAGGATTTGGTCGTATAATTTCTGTATAAATTCAAAAAGAGATCCCTTTAGAAATTCTTCCAGATATTCATCTATGTATTTCATCTGAAGTTCATTCAGCTCCCAGGATGGCTTTTGATTTTTTTTTCAGAAATTCATTTGAAAAATTCTCCCGAAATATTTCCTAGGAATTACTACAGGCATTCCACAAGAAATTTCTCAAGAGACGGATGTGCGACAGTTCAATTGTTGAATCTATGTTCTAGGTTAGGGAATTCGATTCATCAGTCCTTGGTTCTCTAGTATGAAACTGTTGAGATTCGTCCCTACGTTTCAAATTGGAGTAAATCATATCAAAACCTGATCATAAGTGGAACAACTCAAAATGATGTTAATGGGTTTTCCGTTGTGTTTTTGCCAAGTGTAGTTATCGTGTAATCGTTTGACAGCTAAGCAGTGTCCAAATGTTTTGTTTACGCTCATCAGAAGAGGTTTAGTGAAGCTGAATTTTAGCCGTTTTCTTTGATATAACTCACAGCGCGTGCAAGTTTTGACCGTACAAAGTGAATAAAATTGATAGTCAATCAATTCAACGATGCAGTTGGTTAAAGAAGGTAAATGTTGTTATTCTGTTAATTTGAAACCCAAACAAATTGACGTTAGGTTTATATACAATATATGAAAATATTGAAAAAAAATTGATGGAATTCTTTACCGTACATTCAAAATGAAATAAGTTGATTTTCCGGCTGTTTCCGGGAAATCTTCTTTCAGTGTATGATAAAACTATTGTTCCTCTTTCAAATGCAGAAATAAAACCTTCCGGATGTTTCCGATTTCAAAAGTTGCTACGCTTTGAAAATATCGTGATAATTATATTATTATACGATATTATTTGCCCAAAAACACTATTTGGCCCTCTGATTTTTGCTGAAAACAAGAATTCAACAGCTTTCAAGCAAAAAAAGTAGAAGTTTTAAATCGGTCAAGTGGTTCAAAAACTGTGATTTTTTGAAAAAAATTAGTTTCGAAAAATCTTGATTTTTACAATCATAAAATTGGTCACCCTAAATGACGTAACAAAAAAATACGGGTCTAATTATTTTCGATAAACTACAAAACAACCAAGTATCACGATGTTCGGAGACACACTATATCGATTTTCTATGGAATGGTTGTATTATTTAAAAAAAATGTTGTTGAAGTTGGTTAGATTGGTTGTTTCTCACTGCTAGGTGAATTTATTGTTATAAAATTTATTGAAAACTATGAAATACGTTTCATTACTGATTTGAATTGTATTTGGGTTGCGAAAATACGTTGAAATAATTTTGACCAGTTTTGATGTACTAGGTGCTCCACTGTGTGACGGGGTAAAATTTAAACATTTTTGTATTTTTTTCTGATTACCCAGCATTTATATTTTTGGCTAATACTTTATAAGGAAACATGCTGGAAAAACTAAATACGGCTAATACCTATGAGAAAGAGAGATGCGTTTGTGGAAAAACGGAGTGTTCATAGTGTGGCTTCGGAGTCAGTTTGGCTTTTTATTTCGCAGAATCGTTACATGTTATGTGGCTTAATTGGTTAAAGCGCTGGTCTAGCGAATACGGATTCGTGGGTTCAAATCCCACCAAAAGCCAAATTTTTCACAGATTCCATCTCTCAATGTGTCAGTTAGAAACATTTGGTGCTCTCTAAATACAAATCTTCTTTTGATAAATATTAATAAATCCTAAAGCTTTAGGCGATGCCATCAACTGTTGTGAAAATGAATAAATTCAAAATAATGCACATATATGTGAGGTTGATTACGAAACACGCAAAAGTGGCTTTTTGAACCACTTTCCCCATCAAAAGAAAAGAGCGAAAATTCCCAACCAGGAGAGCCGAGGCGCCGAGCGAGGGCTGCCTGCAGAAATGGTTGTCGATGACGTCCGCAACCGTTGCGTTGCGTGGTTGTATATTGACCCTTCCGACAGCCAGCCAGCCCTCTATGCCTCTATGCTTGCTTGGCTTTTAGCCCGCTAACGATGATGATGATGATGATGCCAATGACGACAACAATGATGGTATTTCTGTATAATCTATTGCTTTCCGCTTGGTTCCGTGGTCCGGCGCGCGGCGCGTTGTGGTCGCTCCCAAACACCAGCAGCATTACCATGGCTCGCGTGGGTCTCTCCGGTCTTCAGGCTCAGTCCAAGATTGTAGTGCGATTGAAGCGAACGTACCTATGTTTCTTGTCGAAGGTTCGGGGAGCGCGTGCCGTGTATGCGGGTAATTTTCTGGCGCCTCTCGTTGGCATTGACCGTTGCTGGGCTCGCGGTGTGGATTCTTCCGGCTGCTGTTGCTGATTGACGCAGCTTATCCAATATCGCGGCAAAAGGTTTGCGATTATTGCGCTCCTGTGCGCATACGTAGTGGGTTTGATAACGGCGATGAGTGAATAATATTCAATTCGAACCGTGCAGTGTGATTGCTTGTGCCTCGTTGTGAAGAAGACGCATCTAAGTGTGTTGTAATACCTTGCCAGAAGCAAAAGGATAGAAATGCTAATGGAAAATCGATGCTTTCTACAGTAGTGGGAAAATAGAAGCAGAGAGTGATAAGTACGTACAAAGTTGGTTCTTCGGTAGCCCGTCGTGGGGGTGAACACTACCGGTAGTGGGCGTTCCAACAGAGAATTGATACATATTTAGATCTCGATCGAAATGGATTACATAAATCTGAACTCGAAACTGCGTCAGCTGGCACTGGGAATGGAAGGTAAGTGCCCATATGTATACACGACTGAAACATTGACCTTGATTCAACCCATTAAAACTCATTCGGTATTTATGGAGCATAAATAGCAGACATGCTTCTAGTGAATGTCAATCCTCCACAGTCCACACTATATTGCCTTTTCAATTCTGGCGAGGTGAAAACGTCGCTTTTATGCAGACGTATGTTATGTGTAGCTGCAGCACTATTTGTAGCCGTCAGCAAAGATGCTATTTATAAATCGGTTGCAACGAGCGGTCGAGTTGAGCGACTTATGACAAGTTTGCATATACCTACTCATATATGTGTGTAGAAAGCGCGAGGAATGGGTTGATTCTGATGATGGGTAGGAAACGTCTGTCTTTCACATGAGTGACTTGACTATTCTGCTATGTAACGGAATATATTGTATTTACCATGCAGTAGTTGATATGTTGGTGTGTAGACTGTGCTTTGAATGGCGATTTAAATCAGGGTGGTTCGATTGGGATTGGCTCTTTATTATGGGGATTTTCAGCCCGAGGCTGGTTCATCCCCGAAACCTTGGGTAATAATTATAAATAGGAACATTAATTTTATTTTACCGTCGATGGGGGTGACAATGGGTCTGGGGGGTGAGATTGGGTCAAAACGGAGAAACATAAAATTTGAAATAGCTCATCAACTATCGCTAATTTATATAGAAAACTTTAAATTATTTCAAAGAGGAGATGTTTTTACACGTCATGATGCAGAATAAGATGTTTAGCAATAATCGTTTTTTGCTAAATTTGTGGCTAAACTTATATAATGAAACTACTAGTAAATCACTCTGAAAAAAATTCTCTTTCGTAATGTTTAACACAAGTACCTAACCATAAATTTTCTTATAAGTGATTGGCTATAGGTATTACCTGGTTGATGAAATGAAAAAAGCGGGATGTCATTGCTCTTTTTATTGAAAAATTCAATATTTTTGACCCTATGTCTAAATATTAAGAATGGGGGTGAGATTGGGTCAAGCAAGTTATCGAGTGCACATAACCTCACTAAAAATTCAACTTGTTATCCAGTCCCCATTTGACGTTAGAGTGGTGCCATGTTTACCGTATCTTCATAAAAGCACGCTTCTTTCGAAAATATGTCGAGAAGTGTCAAAGGAGTGTGTTAATACGATTAGTGCCAAAAATCATTTATAACAATACAGCCATGCGTTTGGACAGCTCCTCTTATCATCAGCTAATCTTTAGAGTAATGCAATATCGTTAGCTCACAAAATATACTTAATAGCGTTCCTCTATCTCGAGATGGAGTGATTTGCTTTAGCAATATAGAGGCCAATGATCATGTACATAAAAGTTTATAACGGAGGGTTTGGTTAAACATTTCTTATGCAGTATACTAAAACTATCATGTTTTTTACAATAAATCTTTCAATGCGCCCTCCCTCATTGTAATCACCCCTCCTCTCATGGAGGTTGAAACTCTAAATGAGGATGATTATGATGGCTAAAAATGGCGATACAGCATACAAACGTTATTTTATCAAATTTCAACAATTTTATCGGTTGTATTAGGCCTTTTAGGTGGATTAATCATCTTTTAAAATTACATAAATATTTATTCGTTATGATAACATTGTGTTTTAAGTAGGTTTACTAGATATGGTCAATAAAATTAACTTTTATTCTCAGATAGCCGATTTCGAATACTTTGACCCATTCTCACCCCCTCCAAGGGGTGAGATTGGGTCAATTTTCAATCATTTGTAGTTTAGTAAGCAATTCATATAACGTGATACTTTCTTGCAAAACTATCATTACCACATAGAAGAGTATACATACCAAATAAAAAGTTATTCCGATTTCATTTTTATTTGTTATTTAACAAACAATCTTTGAGTATCCTTTTTTGACCAATTCTCACCCCCAACGACGGTATCTAAATTTTACCACATCCAACTCATTTTAGAAGCTCAACCTGAGAATATGTACGGCTAGAACAGTTCTATAAGAAAGTCACGGGAAAACTGCTCTTTTTTAATATTTAAGGTAAATGTCACGGACTACCTTCGAAAAATGCCAATTGATATTCACCATTTCAAATTAAAAGAATTTTCTGGTAGAAATTTCAAAAAAAAAAGTTGCACGAACATCAGGAGGGAGTTTCTGTAGGAACTTCGGGGTGATTTCTCCATACATTTACGCTGTGATTCCTCCAAAAATCACTTCAAATTTTCTTGCAGTTGTTCCTCCAGGAAATTCTGCAGAGATTCCTCCAGAAATTCTTGTTGAGATGGCTTCTAAAATGTACCCATAAAATACTTGTAAGACTCCTCTAGAAGTTTCTGCTGGGATTCATCCCCAAATAGCTCCTGTGGTTCCTCCAGTGATTTTCTTATCATTCCTGTAGGAGTTCCTCCAGAAATTCTAGCAGTGATTTCACCAGACATACCTCACGGTGTCAAAATTTTGATTATTATCGAACTTTCATGTACCTCGGAGTTTTCTTCATAGAGTGTTAGAATTTCGGCTATAATGTATAAATGTAAAATTTGAAAATATTCTATCGGGGAAAATTTGAGTTAGCTGAGTTTTTATCTATTTTCCATACTAAAAATCAATAATTACTATTTTAGCCCAAAAAAAGTCCCATACAAAATGTGTGGAAAAATTTTCGCCGATGAAATATTTTCTAGTTTTCTGATTATGAATATATAGCCCAAATACTAATCATTTCCGAAGAAAAATCCGAGGTCCATGAATGTTCAATCATTTTGACGCCGTGTACCTCTGTGATTACATAAGAGAATTCCACGGAGAAATCCATAAAGGAATCACAGGAGGATTTTTAAAAAATTCTCGCTGTAGTTCCACCCATGATTCCTTCAGGAATTCTTATACATATTCGTTATAGAATGCATGCTGGAATTCTTTTAGAAGTTTTTCTTGTGATTCCTCAAAAAGTTTCTCAATGAAATATTACTGGAGGAACTTCAGGAACTTCTGGAATTTCTAGAGAGAAAGAATGAACCAGCCTCGGGCTGAATTTCCCCATTATAAAAAGTCAATATTAATAACTAGCTGTCCCGACAAACATTGTTCTGCCTGCCTACTGTGTTTTTTTGGCATGCAGCTGTGTACATAAATGCTCCGCCAAATGAAATTTAAAACATTCTATTTTTCGGTGCGTTTCCGGTCGATTTTTTCAATTATTTTTTCGTACGAACACGTCGGAGCCCTTCACGAATGAACACTGAAAAAATGGTGCCGATCCGTTGGGCCGTTCCCAAGCCTATTCGTGACATACAAACACCGTTGCATTTTTATTTATATAGATAATAAATTTCTGGAGGAAACGCTCCAAAAATGATTGCCGCAATTACTCCAGATGTCCATCCAAGGTTACGTTCTGGGGTTGCTCCAGAAAATCGTTTTCAAGGTCCTCCAGGCTTGTTGGGATTCCTCCAAAAATCTCTCCAGGGATTTTTCCATGGATTTCTTCATAAATTCCTTCAAAAAACTTATTCTAAGACTGAGACTCCTGGGAGTTCACCAAAAACTAGCACAGAAACATCTTCTAAATTACTTCTAGAAATTCTGCTTGTGACTCCACAAGGGATTTTTCCGTGGAATCTTCCCAGAATTCCTGTTCCTCCAAATACGCCTGCTGGGATTCTTCTATGTCTACAGGGGTTTTCCCAATAATTCCCCCATACGTTACTGCTGAGACTCCATTATGAATTTCTTCAAGGATTTCTCCAGGAATGCTGGGATTTTTCAAGCATCCAATTTTAGTTTATTCATCAATTTTCAACCGGTTTTCAATCTTTTTTTATCTCACAAATAAAATTTCGAATAAACTTGTAAAATTTTAAAGTCACATAAAATTGGGTGTTTCCAGATTTTTTTTTCTTCTTTATACAAAAAAAATAACGAAAATTCAACTTTGAGGCAATTGCGCCACATCTAAATCTCAATATTTTTGGGTCAAACACAGAAGTTTCTCTTTTTATGTCATTTGAATCAAAAACAGCTTACAAATTCCAGATTTCGACAACATTTCAAAAGTAAGCCGCAGCCTATTGTTTATTTGCAAATTTGCGTAAAATGTCCTCTGGATTTCAGAAAACTATTAAAAACATCTTGTAAATGATACTAGCGAGAAATATGTGCTCATATTTGAAAACTCAGCTGAAGTTTGATTCTGTTTCTTATGAATTATATGAGGGAGCCTAAATTTTAAACATTATGAACTAACACTTTGAAATCCTCTAAGAAAATGAGTATTTGTACAATTACCACGAGTTTTTTTTTAAATTGACTATTCAAATATTGAGAAAAAATATAAAATAAATTAGAATGAAATATGGAAGTTTATTTTCCGATTTTTTTTTTTGCGCCCTCGCATCACTGTGACCTAGTGTGATGCTTAAAGCCCGTGACTATTACGCCGAGGACCTGGGATCGAAATCCACTCTCCACATACTCATAAAATGGGAGTTCTTTCTTCTGAAGGGAATTATAGCTGTGTGTCCCGAGATGAACTAGTACCGAGTTAAAAATCTAAAAAAAAAACACAAAAAAAACTAAAGAAAAAAGTCCTAAAAATGTATCATAAATGCATTCGCCTAGAAATTCCTCCATAGATTCATGCAGAAGTTCCTAATTGAATTCCTCCAGAAATATTCCCAGTGATTACTCTAGATATTTCTTCAAGAATATTCCTCCAAAGATGTTTTAACATTCTCTCAGTGATTCCTCCAGAAATTACTACTGGTGTTCTTCTGGTTATTATTATCTAGATTCCTCCTAGAATGCCTGCTAGTATTATTCCAGAAGTTCTCAGTATAATTCCTCTAGAAATAGCTCATGATATTACACCAAAAATACCTCTTGTGATTTCTTTAGTGATTGCTCCAAAATTCTTCAAAAATTCCTTCAGTTTTTCCACCAGAAATGCCTACTGGAATCCTTTATGTCGTGCCTGCTAGAAAGTTTTTTTTTTCTAGGAATCGTTGCTGAAAGTGCTCAAGATATCATGACTCTAGGACTCCTTCAGGAATTATTACTAGGATGCTACCAAAAATACCTCCTATAATTTCTACAGGGATCTCTTCAACGATTCCTCCCAAGTAACACACTTGTCACAGAAGAGTCACGGCAGCGCAGATTTTCGTTGCACAGAATTAACAGTGACTTACTTCTAACTAACTCACAGTGACTTCTGCGCAACCAAAACCTGGGTTGTCGTGACTCTTCGGCGCAAGTGTGGTATTACTTGGACTGAGAAATTATTCAAAGAATTTGTCCTGTGGTTCCTACCGAAACTGCTGCCCAGATTATTTTAGTTATTCCTACTAGGATCAGTGGTGTCATCGAGGTTACTCCAAGTTACTCACTGAGTAACCAGCCATTAGAACCCTCCAATTCTCAGAAATAATTCATAGGAGATTTACGGAGGACCTTGCAAGTAAGTCTAGAGTAAAAATGCTTGAGAAAAGATTTCTGGAAAAAATGGTAGAGATATTTCCGAAAAAATCTACTAATAAATGTCGCAGACAAAAGTAGGTAGAATTCTGGAAGAAATCCCTCAATACATTTCTGAGGGATTATTGGAGGATTTTCTAAAGGGTTCCTTGGAAGAACTCCTAGAAGAACCCCTGACGAAATTCGCAGAAAAATTTCTTATACAATTTCTAAAACAATTTGTACACAAAATCCCAAAATCCCCGAAGAAATTATCCGGAAGAATCCCTAAATTAAGGTCTGAATAAATCCAAAGCAATGCCTGGAGGAATACTGAAGGAACTATTGGAGTAATCCCTGGAGGAACTTCCAGAAAAATCTCTAGAAAATTGTCTTAAACAATTTCCTAATAAATGCCCCTCTTAAGGGGTCTCAGAAGGAATTTCGGACGAAATTTCTAAAGAATGCTGTGGACCAGATTCAAGATGAATCTTTTGAAAAATTTCTTGAGAAACTCCTGAATAAGTGCAAAGGAAAATTTTTGGGAGAGTTCCTGAAAGCATCATTGGAGGATTCCCTGGAAAAATAATTCCGATGAAATCCGTGAACAGGAATGCATTTTGAAGGGATGCTAATAGGAATCTTTAGGGGAATTCTTCTGTTCCTTTTAATTCCACTAAGAATTTGCATCCTTTGACAGATACGTATTTCGACCTCAACTGTAAGGTCGTCTTCAGTGTCTTGTACTTGACTCGACTCAAGTCGACTCAAGTCGAGTCCAGTACAAGACACTGAAGACGACCTTACAGTTGAGGTCGAAATACGTATCTGTGAAAGGACGCAAATTCTTAGTGGAATTAAAAGGAACAGTACTTAACGCGATTTTCTTTTTATTTACAGATATTCCCCTAACAAGCCCAGGTTAATCATCATCAACGAGGAATTCTTGCCAAACTCATTCTTGTTTCTGTAAACATTGCAGAATTTTTTTTTTTTTCAAAGGTGATAATCCCGCAGAATTTTCTAGAAATTTTAAAAATAATTCTTGCAAAACCTTTGAAAGGATAGCAAGAATGTCCCTTCCACGAAAATTTTAGAGTAAAATCGGTAAATAATAATGCATGGAGAGGTCTTCCCTGAATAATTTTTAATTATGCGTAAAAATGAAGACGTTTCCTTGGAGCTACCATTATAGAGGGCGCTGAAAGTTGGAAATTTTGAGTAACCAGCTCTGATTTTACCATGACAGCACTGTCATTCCTCCAGAAATTCCGGCTGGAATGAAACTCTTTCTGTTATTTTTCCAGAAGTATCTCAAAGGATGGCTTAGGGAGCTCCTGCAGAGATTTTTCTAGGATTTTTTTTTTCAAAGATTCTTCCGAAAACTCTTGGAATCTTGGATTTTTTCAAGAGTTCATGATAGGATTACTTGGGATCTTGGAATTCTTCCAAGGATATCTGCTGGGATTCCTTCTTTTTTTTTCAGTAATTCCTGCATATTTTTCCAAGAACTCCTCCAAAGATTCCTCTCGGAATTTCTGTAATCTTACTAAAGATTTCTACGGGGTTTCCTTCAGGAAATCCATTAAGGATTTATCCAGGAATGTCTCTAGAGATTGCTTCAGAAATTCTTGGGATTTCTTCGAAGGTTCAGCCGGGGATTCCTCAAATAATTCCTCCTGGGATTTATCAACACATTTTACTAGCGATTATCTCCAGGGGCTTTTGCTTTTCATTAGTACCAATAATACGATTTTGAGCAGTATAATATTGCCTATAATAATCGTTTAACTGGCTCAAATGAATAGGAAGCCCAGAAAGACCGGACTGATATGTGATTACAGGCAGTATATGCTGTTCTTCTTCTGTTCGAGTAATATTGTTCTTCTTCAGTTCGAGTAATATAGATCTCGTTCAAATTTTCATACGAGAGAACATCACCTAGGAAATGTACCCTTATTTATCCTATGTTCATCTTCGGGCAACACCTTGCAAGACTCAATTATTTTCCAATTCCAATACTTTTGCATACTGGCAACACTGGCTGGTAGTTGACCTCTTTAAATCTTGAACTGGTCTTACTGTCCCCATCCAGTTTATCGCTAAGGAAGTCGCGTATAAATCCCATTCAAAAAAAATCATCCTGTGCTTACCAAATGATTCACTTGCGCTATCTCAAGTGGTTATTACGATAGGCTCCACCCATAATAAACTGAGCTATTATTAAAAGTGTCAACATTCGATTATCACACGCATGCTGTTATCGCAAATTTCCGAAATATAGACACTTAAGAAAATCAATCAAGCTTACCGTTATCTGACGCATTACTAATTGGAGCTACTCTGGCTATGCCTGCCATGCACAGTAGATTAGCTTAATCGCCCGCCTAATTGGGCTCAGTTATTTTTCAGAGCAACAAAGAAAGTGATCTATTAGCTCTATTAAATCTATTATATCCAAGCGACACAAACGAATCACTTCATTCAGACGATCCCCGGATTGATCGGCCGATCCGGACGGAAAAAATATACAATTCCACTGCCCATTAAATCCGCTCCATGAAATTACCTGAATTCTCCATCATTTGACGACGACGAGGAAGCCCAATCTCATCACGAAATTGTTCAAATTAATAGATCGAATCGTGGCGCTGAGTGGTCGGCCATTCGTGAGAGAATTAGCAGACCAGGTATGAAAAACAATGGCAAAATGGGCCCTCGGGGGGCACTGCGCTGCCGCGTTGTCGCGTTGTCGGCATGACTCGACTGGGCCATGAAAATGACTCGATTTCAATGAGCTGGTGCTTGTGGCTGTGGGTAAATTCTTGTGGTCATGTCGTCCGTCCGTCGTAGATTACCCATTACCCAGGGGCGGCGCGGCCGCGGCAGTGGGAAATCTTTGTCCATTCTCGAGCTGTTAGGTACCGACTGCGAAATCGTTTAACAAAAATGCTTTGAGCTTCGTTCTTGCGTCCATGCATTGTCTGTAAGCAGCAGCGATGGTGTCGACAGATCGGAAAGAATGGAACAGAGGCACTCTATTCGGAGGCCGGAATGTTGTGAAAACCATGTGACGGGAAGTTTTTGTTCACAACTTGGAGTTGTGCAACGAGCAGTTCTTAGTTAACTCCGCTCAAAACAGATCGAGTTATTATGCAGACCTAGCAATAAGCTATACGGCTAAGTCAAATGTAGGTGGTTAATTTTCGGTTGATGGAGTGATACCGAGTGAAACACCCCCATTTCAGCCGAAGATCTCTGCACTCCGATGATGGCACGACGACGACGCGACGCAGCATCTTCTTTTGGAAACGCTATCTGCCTTGTTGTTTATTTGTACTGGCTGTTGCAGGTTGTTCGGGAAAGTGAAAGGGCTTCGAGGTTGGAATTTTTGTGCATATTTAATGGGTTTGTGTGGTTTCCATCGCCACCATCTAATCTCATCATCACCATCATCAACATCATCATTATATTATTGGAGAGCTCACATGGCGTTTTTCGATCTTGTCTTGTCGACTGACAGTGACTGTTTGCAGTCAAAACTTAAGTAATAGGTTCACGTAATCGAATTTGTTTAGCCTATCGGAGATTTTGGCATGCCATGGCTAAAATCAGTGATTGACGTACATACTTATTTACGGATGCTGAACTGCATAACGTATCAACATAGGTTTTCAAATGATATGACTGCCTACAGAAATCAAAACTTGGGCAGATTTCAACGTTCTTCAGTTCAACAGGAAGGCGTAAAGTTCTTTGCCGGAGATAGTTGAGTTGCAAGTCTCAGTTTATTCAAAGATAAATTTAAGTTTCCACGATTTTCTTGGACTTAAGGTTCCTACCATAATGCCAAGATGTTACAAGCAAGACTAATGTGGATTATTGCAACCATCTTTGAAAATGTTCACAGTTACTCTGACTCAATGGCACAATGTCCAGTTACCTACATCTGAAAACCTGATACAAACAATTATCGTCATCTGTCTATCCCAGATAAATTCCTCGGTACCAAGACAATCCAGTTCAAAGCGCACGACCAAGCATATCCATCAAAGCCCCACAGTCTGGTTGTTTGTCATAGTCGCGTGCGCCGATGGTCACTCCCGCCACCTAAAGTCATGCCCCTAGGTAGTGTGAATGTAGGTAAACCAAGCGGCTATCGGAAGAATTTCGCAAATTAAACGGCTAGCGCTGACCCATCGACTTGAAGCCTGAACTGGTGATCACGCGGGCGATGCTGGGAAGCTGAGAGTTCGAAACGACTTGGTACTTTCACTTTTTAATCCGTCTGAGCTAACTGTTGGGACAGGAACTTGATCTTGCACTGACTGATGCCCGATGATGATGATGGGGAGTGTCAAGTGGTACGCCATGTTTTCGCGATTAGGTTGACTATGTTGCTATTTCGGACGGTTATACATATTTGGTGGTGAACTGTTTCAGGTCACGTTGTTGAAGAGACAAGTGGCTGGAGATTTGATAAACTTCTTTCAAGATACGTCAATCAGTTTGTGGATATTGAAACATTTGTTGAATCGTTTTCCAAAGTATAGCATAGCATAACCACATGCCCAAATAGTAGATGGAGTTGCAAAGAAGTTGAATCCATATTTTCATAAATGTTGCTATTATCTACAATAACATAGATCCACTTAACTCCACACACCTAGCCAAGCCCTGGCAAGCATTTTTATTTTATAAGTCCTTTCATAAGTTGATATAAAGCGCCCAGACCTGGGAACGCTTCCGATGTATGGAAGGATATTTACTTGCCAGAACAGTGGAAACGATAATTTCAAAAACGTATTTTTGAAAACTTAAAAATTCTTCGGAAAAAGTTTCAAACATAATTTCGAACACTTTGAAGTTCACTTAGAATCAGTAATGATTTTGGAATTTGTTCGTCGATTGTTTTGTGACTTTCTATAGTCTTTTAATCGGTAATTTATCTAGAACTCCTTCATAAAATTCTTTGGCAAATTTATTCAAGTATTGTATCCAAAACTTCCTCAAAAATTATTTCGGAATGTTTTAATGAGAATTTTTTCGATATTCCCATTGAAATTTTCTATGGATATTTCGTTGCGATTTTTTTGGATATTTCAACAGCGATTCCTTAAAAACTATTTGGTACTAAATATCTTTGGATTTCTTCAGTCATTTCTTTGGGAATTCCTTTAGAATTTTCTTCGAGTATTTCTTCAATCCCTGAAGAAACTTCTTCTGCATTTTTTTTACATCTTCAAAAAACTTTGTTTTTTTTTTTGATAATTTCATTGAAAGCATTTTCCGCAACTCCTCCATTTGTAAAACTTGCAGGAAACTACACTGCAAATTTTGTTTGCTGGTATTCAGCAAACTTTGCTGATTTTTTGTGCTGATTTCATTCAGTGTTACGAATTTACTGAATACAGCAATTATTTTTCAACTTGCTGAACCATCCGGCAATTTTGACAGTTGATCAGCAACGTTGTGCTGAAATCCAGCAAAAATTTTGCTGAAATTCAGAAATTTATTATGCAGAGTTTTTTTAGTGCTGGAAGCGTATCGAAAAATTTGGTGTGTATATTGGTAATTTCTCTCACATTTCCTTCAACATATTCTTTGTGAATTGCTATCTTTTAGAGATTTTTCTACTTTTGGGAATTATGAATTTCACATTTGAAATAATAAAGGAATTTGAAAAATAACTCTAGTTTACAAAATAAAATGAAAGTCGTGAACTTCTGTCAACGACCAAAGTTTTTGAAGCACAATTTAGCGCTGATTTCGAAACCGACCTTCAAAAACTGTTTTTGAATTTTAGCTCAATATCGAGTTTCACAACTTTTTAAAATATAGAATTTCCTCAAATTCAAATATCTTGCGTTTTGTTCAACCAATTTTTAATCTTTTTCCAAAAATTAAACGCTGAATATAATACATTTCGATCATCTGAATGCAGGTTTTGCGTCAGCTTGAAGAAATTCAAGTTATTGGCGAGTTTTTGGGACGAAAAAATGATCATCAGCTTACCGAGTTCAAAAATGCTGTAAACTGGTGTAATAACAGAAGTACTTTTTAAAAGAAGGGCGATTACCAAAAGAGTTGCAAAAAAATGAAATGGAATTCTCAAATCAATTTCCGAAGGAATTGAGCTTGAGCTTGAGCTTGAGCTTGAGCTTTATTGACCGCCCGCAGTTGCAACTCCAGTATCGCCAGACCAGCTACACTCACACAAGGAACCAATGAGATAGCTGCTTGGGACTAACAGGCCATCTTCAGTGTGTGAGCGTTGGTGGTCTTGTATTTTTAGGCGACAATGGCGCCTGCTGCGTCAGGTTGCAGGTCAATGGGGAAGGGTAGGGAAGTGATGATTGCAATCGCTTGCCCACATCAGGCCGTTGAGTCCTCTGCGCCTGCACAAGGTCATGCGGATGTTGGTGTGTTGGTGGGAAATGTTTATTTTTGGCACATGGATCATGCATTGGTGCAAGGGTGCCAGGCGTAAAGCGATAGAATGTGTGAAGATTACTATGAAGCGGCACAGTCCGCTTGGTTGCATAACTTGTAGGCGTTATATGATAGATTGACACTGTGCTGTAATGAAAGTTGGAAGGAAGGGAAACGGCTTTTTTTTTTTTTAATCCGTTTCTGGTTCTAGCGATCGCTACGAACGAATATACATGAGATGTATATGTAGGAGAGAGAGAGTGAGAGAGAAAGTAGATAGAAAGATTCAAAGTAGGAGGAAAGGGACGAGCCAGGGATTGAACCCAGGACCTTCTGCATATGAATCAGAAGCGGTAGCCACTAGACCACCAAGCTCGTCTCACTCAAATCAATTTCCGAAGGAATTGTGGAAAAAATAAAAAAAAACTGCATGAGATTTTTTCAAAGAAATTATCGAAAGAATTTTCATGGACATTGCTTTGAAATTTCCGTGAAAATTGCTCAGGATTTTTTATAAATAACATTCTAGACATTTCCCCGAGGGGCTAATTAAAACAGTAGCCGAAGAAGTTTACAAAGAAAACGTTCAAGGATTTTGTATGCGAATGACCAAAGGAATTTTGGAAAAATTGTGAAAGCATTCGCAAAGAAATTGGCCGAATAAATTACCAAAAGAAATGCCGAAACAGATTACAGAGAAGTTGCCAACAAATCTTTTTTCAGACGTTTTCAAAGAATCTCTCAAAGAATATGCGAGAATATGCCGTGGGAAATCCCAAAAAATTGCTTAAGGAATTTCCAATAGATTTACATATCGATTTTCCGAAAATATTTTGATTTTTTTTCAGCAATTTGTTTGAGATTTTCTTTTGCTAAAAGGGTACCAAAAAGAGTGTTCCAAAAATTTCAATAGAAACTGTTCAAGGAATTTGTACGAGAACTACCAAATGCATTTTTGAAAAATTGTGAATGAATTTCCAAAAAAAAATGGCCGTATTGATTCCTTAAAGAAATGCCAAAAAATGTTTCCAGAGTAGTTGCCGACGAAATTTCTTTAGAGTTTTCCAAAAAAACTCTCAAAGAATATGCAAGCTTATGCCGAAGGAATTCCCAAAGAAATTCTCAAAAGAACAGCTTGAGGAATTTCCAATAGATTCACAGAACAATTTTTCGAAGACAATTCCAGAGAAATTTCTCAAATTGCTAAAAGAATTACTGCAGCAATTTTCACAGAAACAGCTGAAGGGACGTCCAAAGAAATTTCCAATGGTTTTTCCAAATTAATAATTGAAGAAGTGCCTGAAACTCTTCTAGAAGTTTTTGAAACAAGTACTAAAGAATTTACAAAAAAAAACATTCTCAAAGATATTGTCATAGTAATACCTAAGAATTTCATACTGATTATTTCACGAATAAATTATTTGAAGATGTCTTATTCTGGTCAATGCTAGTTTATTCTAAAATTTATTTGAGAATTCTTTGCGCAGTTCATTAGCGAATTTCTTCGGTGTTGAATTTGTTATTTTTTTCGGCAATATATTTAGAAACTTAGTTAGTTGGTATGGTGAAAAATCATATGATTATTTTTTTGGGAATTCGTTTCGTAACTTTTTTAATAGTTCTTCTGGCATTCGTGAATTTCTCCAGTAATGATATTGAAACTTTTTTCTTCAATTCTTTTGGGAATGTCTTTAGATTTTTCTAAATTATTTTGTACACCTTTATCAATTTTGCTAGCAGTTTTCTGGCAATTCTTTTAGATATTTCTTAGACAATCCAATCGCAAATTATGTCGGCAAGTTTTTATGAGATTTTTTCAAAATTTGTTCAGAAATTTCTTTGGTCATTTAAACAGCTATTCTTCTTGAATTACTAGTATTTTCTTTGGAGTTTTGTTCCGCCATTTCTTTGGGAATACCTACGGAATTTTTTATGGAAATGATTTCGGCTATTTCTTCGTAAAGTCCATCGGCTTCTTCTTATAAATATATGTATATCGATATATATTTTATGTATTTTCAAAAAATTCACAGGAAGCATTTTTTGCAACACCTTTGGAACACCTTGGTTGGTCCAGGAACGTTTTGTAATGGAAATTTCCTTGATTTAATTGAACATTCCCAGAGTATCTTCGTGTCTGCCACATACAAAATGGCCGTTGGCAGAGGAAGCTCTCATTATCTGTGGAAATACTCAATAAATAATTAGCTAAGAAGTAGGCTTTGTCCCAGTGAGGATATTACGCCAAGAAGAAGAAATAGCCGACGAAATTTATTTAGAAGTTTCCTAAGGAATTCAAAAAATATAGCGAAGGGATTTTAAAAGAAGTTTCCAAAAGAATTACTTGAGAAATAACAAACAGCATCACAAAACATTTTTTTTCTGGATACAATGCAAAAAAAAATTTCAAAAAAGAATCCGTAAAGGAATTGCTGACGAAATTTCAAAACCATATCACTAAAAGAATGACGGAGGGAAGAGAGTTGCCTGTGGCAAAAAATGCTGATAAAATTCAAGAAATTTTTCATGCAAGTTTCAAATATATTTCCAAAAATATTCTCAAAATTGTATTACTGTTAAATTTACGAATATATCGGCTAAACAATTCTCATAAAAATTACTGTCAAAATTACTGATGGAATTTTCAAAGAAGTTGCCAAAAGATTCTTCAAAGAAATTACCAAACGAATTTTAAATAACATTGAGGAATTACCAAACGAATTTTGAATAAATTTAGAGATGAGATTATCGGAAAAATTTTCAAAGATATTCCCATAGACATTGCCAAATTAATTCCCAAACTCAATCCCAGTGAAATTTTTGGAAAAATTCATAAAAATAATCCAAAGGATTTAAAAAAAAATACCAAAAGAATTGCTAAAGCAATTTTTGATAAAAATGCTTGTGAAATTCCCAAACTGATTGGTAAGATAACTCCAGAAAAATGAAATTCTAAAGATTTATCAATGGGATTTCTAAAATCATTGCCAAACAATTTTCTGTAGAAATTGTTGAAGCTGTTTCCAAAGGAGTTTACGCCGAACTTTCCATAGTAAGTAGCAATAGAATTTCCAAAAGTTTTGCTGAAAAGCACATTAAAAAATTTCGAAGAAGTTTCTAAAGAAGTTGCCGATGAATTCTCAATGTTTGCTTCCCGTGCCGAAAAACGCATTTTCAAACTAGTTGTGAACATGCTTGCTGTTTACTTTTCTCACCGAACATCAAACTTCCATACCGGCAAGGAATCTTCCAAATTAGGCCGCACATATACTCACTGTTTACTTTTGTCACTTGTCGAACATCACATTCCAAAGATTGATAAAGCTATAAAAACTACAGTTCTATGAGCACACATATTCAGCTGGGTCTTCCGGGTACCGTAGAATGGGGCATCTCTGAAGTGGAAACATAGTAAAGCGCAAGTTACGCACAGTCTGAAATAAACTTGTCCCTAAAAAACGGTCAATCACAAAGAAGCAACTACGAAACACACTCCAGCAATCACTGTTATCTATCGTTTGAGAGCAATCAAACCACAGATTTCGAGGTTTTCCCAGAAATCAATGTTATTTAATCTTTTGGGTTGGTTCATTCAGTAACTTTTTGATGGTTTGTTATCATTATTGCTAATACCGACCATCAGTTTCTCATCGTTTTTTCCTGTTTCTAGTAGGTTACCGCACATTTGACTCACACATGACTCTGTGTCATTCTACAAACACGTAGAACAATAAATACCGAGATGATAACAGTTGCGAACTTCTAACAACACCGATACTGTGTAATTTTCTTGGAGAGCGTGTGTCTGCGGTAAACACAGAAGTTCCACTTTGCTGACAAATGTCAAACAAAGAATCTGCTGTCTTCTAAGTGGACCCCTACCAGTTACATCCGCCCGAGATTGATCATACTTCGGAAATTTATATGGTGGGTACTCCCGCCGGTAATTGATCTGCTTTATCTGGACACGGCGGAAACACAATCACAACCCGCGTGAGGTAAAAGCTTCTGATAACTGAAGTGAATTCAGTTCTTCGATAAGAAGACTGGTATCTGTTCTTTGCAAAGATGATATAAAGGAAACCCTGTGCAGCGTGATGTTCCAGTGTTCAGTTTGGGGCGTGAAATGAAAGTGTTAGGTGGTGTAGTGGTGATCCTGTTGGTGGGTTCAGCGGTAGCCTTAGCCGCTCGATTTCCTGGCTATGTAGCAGCTGCAGAAGGCGAGAACGCCACCACACCAGCATGGAATTGGACGACTCCGGATTTGAATGAAACAACTCCTGCATGGAACTGGACAACTCCAGACTTGAACGGTACGACACCAAACTGGAATTGGACTACTCCTGAATTCAATGGAACAACTCCGGATTATAACTGGACTACCCCGAATTGGAATTGGACAACCCCCGAGTTTAACGGAACAACTCCGGATTCGAACTGGACAACTCCTAACTGGAATTGGACAACTCCCGATTTCAATGGAACAACTCCCGAATGGAATTGGACTACTCCCAACTGGAATTGGACAACTCCTGATTTCAACGGAACAACTCCGGATTATAATTGGACTACTCCTAACTGGAATTGGACAACTCCTGAATTCAATGGTACAACTCCAGATTATAACTGGACTACTCCTAACTGGAATTGGACGACTCCGGATTTAAACTGGACTACTCCTAACTGGAATTGGACAACTCCCGATTTCAATGGAACAACTCCTGAATGGAATTGGACTACTCCTAACTGGAATTGGACGACACCCGAATTCAATGGAACAACTCCAGATTATAATTGGACTACTCCTAACTGGAATTGGACGACACCAGACTATAACTGGACTACTCCTAACTGGAATTGGACAACTCCCGATTTCAATGGAACAACCCCTGAATGGAATTGGACTACTCCTAACTGGAATTGGACTACTCCCGAGTTCAATGGAACAACTCCGGATTATAATTGGACTACTCCTAACTGGAATTGGACAACTCCTGATTTCAATGGAACAACTCCCGAATGGAATTGGACAACTCCCGATCTCAACGCTAGCACTCCCAACTGGAACTGGACTACTCCGGAGTTCAACGTCAGTACACCAAACTGGAACTGGACCACTCCGGATTTCAACGAAACGACCCCCTCTTGGAACTGGACCATCCCGGATTCCAACTGGACGGGACCTTCCACGACTACGGCGGAACCATCCAACTGGACGACACCCATCAATCCGACCGGATCGACACCTAACTTCAGTACACCCGAGACCGGCCGATTTGTGACATCGAAGTGGATCCTACGAGAGCTTGAGAGCAATGATCGGGCAAGAGAAGCCGTACCAATAGTCCGCCGAACTAGAACGACCAGAAAAATCAAACGTCCAATTTTGGCGTAAGTTGGATGAATTCTGGATCGAATTAAGGAAATTTGGAATGTAACATAGAATTTTTAAAAAGTGAAACAAGTGTTGTACAGTTTTATTCGAGGTTTAAGAAAAAAATAAGATAAGAACTACCAGAAAAATCTGGTTGGATGCTAGTCCGGTTGAGGAAACTTGGGATGTAACATAAGGTTTAAAAAAAGTGAAACAAGTGTTGTACTGGTTTATCCGAGGCATTTAGTAAATTATAAGGATTTCCATATAGAAACACGTGTTTTTTAAATTACTATGTCATTAACTATAGGGCAATAGAGAAATTTGGTTTTATTCCTCTATCTTCTTCGATTTAGAGCGACGTGTCCCAGCCCATCTAGGTATACATCAAAAACTATCTCGTAGTTCGTCATACTCTATTCTACAGTTTCAAGAAAAATATGTCAAATTTCTTTTTGGGCGATTCTTCCTAATTTACTCACCGGCTTTAAACAATCCAATTCAAGCTCTACTTCTCCATTCACACACTGCAGATCCGGCCTGTTTTTGCCTCTATCTGCAACCGCCAACTACTTAACCTTGGTAAGGTTGGTCAGTCGTTGTAGTCTTCCGCTCCATATGACCAATGAAGTCAATGTCCTATATGCCAGCGATGAAACAGCGCCACCATGCGTATAACAGATCTTTTTTTCGCACCTTCAAGTGGTTGGTTGACAAGTGGGTGATTAGAAATTCAATTCTGAAGTGCATGGCGCTTGGCTTCAATCGTTTCGAAGGAACCTGTTGACAATGAGGAGCCATTCATAATCTACGAAGACCATAATTTGACAATTTCAGATCTACCTCCTTCTCGTAGACTTCCATTCAAAAATTTTAAAATTTGTATGGACTGTAGACTTTGGCCAGACAACCGCCTACCTCACCGAAAATCTATGTGGTTAATGAACGGCCCATATGATATTCTGGAATTAAAATTTGTTTACTTGTAAATTGTACAAATTTTTGAAATGTACTTTTTTCTCGTTACTGAGTTATGGTCAATTATGTGAAAATGACCATGTAAGCCTATATTATATGGACATTTTTCACAAAATTTGCCATAACTCAGGAACGAAAATTAAGTGCATTTCAAAAATTTCAGCGATCAAAGCTTATGAAATTACCTTCTCAAAAAATGTTTTTATTTTAATTTTCCACGAGTTCGGACATAGTTTTTACGGCTTTTCTTTATGAATTTTCTCAACGGTGAAAAATTTTGTGGAAAACTTTTTCCATTTCATATTTTTTTCATTTTTCATGCTTTCATTTTCATTAAAAAAAATTTTTCTACGATGCTTCGTTCTTGAGTTATGATTTTTCAAAGAAAAGGCTTTTATGGCACATTTGGACATTTTTAATCAAAATTGGCCATAACTCAAAAACGAAAAAAAAGTGCATTCCAAAAATTTCAGCGATTAAAGCTTATGAAATAACCTTCTCAAGAAAATGTTTCGAAAATTTTCCACGAGTTCGGGCATAGTTTTCCGGCTTTTCTTTATGAATTTTCTCAACTTTTCCCAGTTCATTTTTTTTATTTCTACGAAAATTTGCTTTCATTTTCATAAAAAAAAACTTTGTTTCTACGATGCTTCGTTCTTGAGTTATGATTTTTCATAGTAAGTAGTGTAAGGGGAAAACAAAAAAAAAATCCACCTGAGTTTTCCGGGAATATAGGCGACCCTGAATTTTCCTCATTTTTTTTTGTTCATATATTCATGAGCCCTGCCTATGGAAAAAGTTTCATGAAAATCTGAAACCCTTCGGCCTAATTTGTATGATAATAAAAAAAATGCCCTCTAGTTAATTCCCAAAGGAATTTTATTGTGTGCGATTCCAGTCACTTGTTGAGTTTTATATTTCAGGATTGATGATTTTGTTCAGTAATTCTTAGATACAAAATGTTTCTTTGCCACCACTCTGGTCTTTCATTGAAAGATGATGAATGAATGAAATTAACCGGAGCATTATGGGAAAACTATTTGAAGAGTCCTTTTTGAGCCAACAATTCAGAAAAATAATTTATAAATAATTTTTTGAAGGAATAGAAGGATTTTCCAAAGCAGCTACCAAAGAAAAGTCCAAATAAAAAATCTAAGAAATTTTCAAAGAATATGAGTTTCTTGTTGATATATTGGCTTCAGTAGTTGTAGAAAAAATTTCCAAAGAAATAACTGAAGGAGTTGACAAAAGAATTGCCGAAAGAAGTTGCTGAAGGAAGCCCCTAAGGAGTTGCCGAAGGAAATCTTTAAGTAATTTCCGGATCAATTCCCAAATGATTTGCGAAAGAATGTCAGAAGAAGTGCCTAACTAAACCCCCAAAAAATCACTGAAAGAAAATTCAAAGAATGACCATAGAAATTCTCATTAATTAAAAAAAATAAACCCACAAAGCAAAAGGGATTCCCAAAACCATTACAAAAGGAATTCTCAAAGAAATTACCAATCAAATTCTGAAAAGAAATTACGGGTCGATTCCCAAGCCAGTTTTTGAATGAATTTACCAAGAAATTGCCAAATAAATACCCAAAACAATTTCAGAGAAGTTCAGAAGAAAAAAATACAAAGGTACTGACAGATAAATTACAAATAATTTTCCGGGAAAAATTTCGAAGCAATCCTAAATGAAATTTCTTCCAGAGGAAATGACGAAAGAATTTCCACTGGAGTTGCCTAATAAATATCCAAGGGATGTGTTAACGAAGTTCTCAAAACAATTGACGAAGATATTTACAACGGAAAAGCGGAAAGAATCCAAAGCCAACACACGATCGCATATGATGTAGAATAGGATGCTAAAGTGGAGGCGATATGCGTACACTTTACACACGGTCAAATTGGAGCATGTACGCATATCCACTTAAGCATCCTATTCTACACCATATACGGCTTCGTGTTGACTGGGTCCTTACAGCCATCACTGAAAGAATTTTCAAAGTGAATGCCGAAGCACATAAAAAAATCGAAGAAATCCCAGATGAATAACAAGTAATTTTCGGAGTGAAATGTCGAAGTCTTTGTCGAACAAATTCACAAAGGGAATGACAAAACCATTTCAATAGGAGTTGCCTTATCATTTTTCAAGAGATTTGACAACGAAGTTCTCAAAAGAGTTGCCGATGAAATTTAAGAAGAAATTGCAGAAAGAACCCACGAAAGCATTTTAAAGGGATTCCCAAAGTTAAAGCCGAAGGACATAAGAAATTGCCAAAAGAATCGCATAATCAGTTCTTAAAAGCAATTTCCAAAGGAATTCAAAAAGAAGTTGTTGAAAAAATTATAGCATTTCTAAAGGATTTTTTAAAGAAATTTCCGAAGAGATTTTGAAACGATATGCCGAAATAAGAATTGTCTCCATAATTGCCGAAAAAAAATTAAAAAAAAGTCAAAATATGTTTCCAAGAATCTCCAAGAATTGGCGAAGCATTTCCCACAGGAATGAGATAAAGAAATTCTAGAAGTAATTGTTTCAGAGTTTCCGAAAGAAGGCCAGACTATTTTTTAGTATTGGATTGAAATTATTTACGTCAATGAGGATTGGTAAAATTCTTATACTTTGCCTAGTGCATTGGGGTGAAAATTTTCAATAGATCAAGTCGGTTTTCGAACATTCCAAGTAGAGTTGTATGTATGAAAAATATTGAATTGTTATGGCATTCTAAATATTTCAATAATAACACAGCGCAACATTTTTTTGTCTCAAGAGCAGACTTATGTGTCTCTGACAGATTTTGGGTCGCTGAATCTGAATCCGGGCTCAGATTTGCTCCAGCACGTCACAATTTTGAGCTGTACCTAATATGCGATTTTGGGTTGTTTTTTTTACTGCAAACCATTAAGCATGGAAATATTTTTTTAAGCAATCAAAAGGTGAATTGGTCAATTAACATCTAAACTAGCGACTCATGCTAAATATTTCGTTTTACCAAATCAAATTTGATAGATTTAAGCATTTTATGTTAGCATGTAAACTTGCATGCAACTTTTGGAAGGTGACTTGTATGGGAAATATCGTACCCAACATAAATCGCTTAAAACTATCAAATTCGATTTGGAAATTTATATATTTTGCATGAGTCGATAATTTGGATGTTAATTGACCAATTTACCCTTTGATTGCCTAAAAATAATATTTCCATGCTTAATGGAAAATGGCATATTTTGCCCTATAAATTAAGGTATAGCTCACAATTGTGACGTGCTGGAGCAAAACTGAGCCCGGATTTGAATTTAGCGACTCAAAATCTGTTAGAGACAGAGACAACATAAGTTTGCTCTTGAGACAGACCAAAAGTCAATTTTTGTTACGCTGTGTAATAGAATAATAATGTCCATTAATGCGGATTCGTTATCAAAGTACATAAAGGGTGCATTTTGCACCACGGAAAGTAGTGTATAACTTTTGATTACATGCATAAAAATGGTTGATTTTTCAACCAGCAACAGTTTATTACGTGCAGATGGTGCCATTAAAATTTCATCAAAATCTGTCCAGTATTGATGGAGATATCTCTGACACGAAAAAAATTGGTTTCGATGATCTTGTACAAACAAAGAATAAAAATAACAAATATTTTACATATATGTTACGCTTGAGTCAGAAATACTGGAACGATAATAATGATTTTTTTTTTCTGTAGGTAGCATATTGTTTTAAAATTTCATTCGATTTGGTCAAACGGATAAAAAAAATGTGGTCGTACACTCCCGTTCAAAAGTTTGGGGTCACCCCCTCAAAAACATGTCATTTTTTTAGGCCCATACCTCCGCAAATTTGTGTCCGATTTCAAAACCCTAGGTTTCATTCAAAAGATAATAAATCAAAGAAACTTTGAGCATGATTTAAAAGAAACTTTTTCAAAAAAATTTGTATGTAAACTTAACCCAAAGTTGCCAAATTTTCTAAAAAATGAATATAAACTTACGGCAGTGTCGCTGGAAGTTGGGTCAACCAAATTTTAAGACGAGAGCGGTAATATGACCCATTTTCTATTAGCTTTCAACTGCTTTTTACAGAACTTAGCTAAAAAATCTAGAAAAAAAGTTATTAAGTAAATTAATCCTTGATGTCATCGATCAAAAGTTTGGGGTCACCCCTCAATATGATGTATCGGCCAAAAGTTTGGGGTCACTTTCGTAAAACATGGAAAAGTGATTTGTTGATATCTTTGTCATCTTTCATTCAAATTTAATTCTTCTTGGCTTATTTGAAACAAAATGAATGATACTTACTGCATAGACATTGAAGCACACATATTTGTTGAAATTTACATACTAAAACTTAACGTAAAGTTGCCTCATTTTTTGAAGCGTGGTAAAATGTGCTAACTTTACATAACATTTTTATATACAAAAATCGTTAAATACGTTAAGTTGAAGACATCAAACGTAAATTTAGTTAATTATCTTTGAAATGAGCCAAAAACAATTAAAATTGAACTATAGATGACGAAGATATCACCAAATCACTTTTCCATGTTTTACGAAAGTGGCCCCAAACTTTTGGCTGATACATCATATTGAGGAGTGACCCCAAACTTTTGGTCGATGGCATCAAGGATTAATTAACTTAAGGCTAAAATATAAACGACTCATAGAAAAGTGATCATTTTCCATACCAATATCAGAAATTGCCAATAAAGAAGTAAGGGTGGGAGCAATTATAAACTATAAAATTTCCATAAACAAATCAAAAAGTGCAAAAATAAATCAAAATTTCCCATAAATAATTGATTTTCGAGCAATAAAAAATGTCGGAATTTCCACAAATAATTCAAAAATTGCAATAAATAACTACATTTTTTCCACCAAAAAAGTTTAAATTTTCTATAAATAAATCTGATTTTTCCATAAATAATTTAAAAATTCCCAATTGAAAAACACCAAAAATGCAATTGAAAATTTAGCAATAAATACGAAACAATGAGTAAAGTAAAAGTTTCAGCCAAGCCATGCGGCGAAGCCGCATAGAGGATTGAGGAACTGAGGCGGCAGAAGGCCGCCGAAGTTTCCGAAATCCGACGCGCCGTAACTGCGTCGATTCGGATCTAGGCAATCCACAGATCCAAGAATTTGCCCGGTAGAATGCGAACAGAGATGTTATACCTTTTTAAAGTCCGACGAGCGTTAGCGAGTTCGGACAGCAAGCGATTGTCTGTTAAATTGCACACAAAGTTTCAGTCTTTGTATCATAATAGTTATGTGATGTAGTATGTTCGAAATTTTTTGTTGGAAATAAATTAGTTTTTTATTGCAATTGTTGATTTGTTTGTGGAAATTCTGGCATTTTTTATTGCTCAAAAATCAATTATTTATGGGAAGTTTTGATTTATTTATGCGCTTTTTTATTTGTTTATGGAACTTTTATAGTTTATTATTGCTTCCACCCCTATTTATTTATTGGCAATTTTCGAATTATTTATGGAAAGTTTTTAGTTTATTATGGGGCGTTTAATTGGCTGCCTTAACTTAATAACTTTTTTTTTCTAGATTTTTTAGCTAAGTTCTGTAAAAAGCAGTTGAAAGCTAATAGAAAATGGGTCATATTACCGCTCTCATCTTAAAATTTGGTCGACCTTACTTCCAGCGGCACTGCCGTAAGTTTATATTCATTTTTTAGAAAATTTGGCAACTTTGGGTTAAGTTTACATACAAAATTTTTTGAAAAAGTTTCTTTTAAATCATGTTCAAAGTTTCTTTGACTTATTATTTTTTTGAATGAAACCTAGGGTTTTGAAATCGGACGCAAATTGGCGGAGATATGGGCCTAAAAAAATGACATGTTTTTGAGGGGGTGACCCCAAACTTTTGAACGGGAGTGTATATGTAGCCAAAAGTCTCAATATGCAAAAATGTTTTATTTTATTGTGACATTCAAAGTTTTCTAACTTTGAAAGTGTTGAGCCAAAATGACTCAAAATTTGATTGAAAGCATGTTATTATATTTAGTTAACACTGTCCAATTTGATTGAGAATCGCAGCAGTTTTAACAGTTTTATAGTCGAAATAGTGCAAACGGACCTTAAAATTGTTGAGAAGTGCCTAAAATTTACTCTGAAGCGGATTGAATTTTGAATTACATAAAAAAAGTACTTAACCGATTTCGATGAAATTTCGACCACTCATTATTTGTTATGTTGAAAACTTATAGTTAAAGTTTTAGACGTTTTGACACATTAACAGTCAAGTAAAAGCCTGAACCATTTTCAGAATGAGTGTACAAGATCCTAAAAATCTAATATTGTCGCGTAGGAGATTTCTCCGCTTATACTTTAGATGAAATTAGTATGAAATCATCTACACATAATATACTGCTTCTGGTTAAAATATCAGTAATTTTGATGCATGCAATCAAAAGTTATGCACTGTTTTCCGTGGTGCAATTTGGATCGGGAAACCCTTTACCGTCTTACATGTAACTATGTATTAATGTGGAAGGAAAATAAGCCTATTTTTTATAAATATCATTGGATTCTTATCCTGGTACATACCACCCTTTTATCCTCGCACTCACGCATACAAACACTCCAGTTTAACATTGACATTTCCCTCACCCCAGTCTCGACTGGACAGAAGTCCACGTGCATTATGCGCCGGCGTTCCCATGGCTGCCCGTTATAGGCTTGCAACCGAATGCAACTTGCTTGCTCTCAGCGACACTTCGTTGCTTTCACCCGCCGCCACATACTTTCCACACCGTGTGTTTGTACACTTCAACGTTTAACATGCTTTTGTTTTGTTTTTGCGACTCTCTTTCGTGTTTCGCTGGATGATACAAATCGTGAGAGTGAGCGAAATCCATTTGCAACATGAAATTCAGAGCCTCACGCGCCTCGACTTTACCACGCACCACCCCCTGCTTGTAGGAAACATGGCCGGGGTTCTGCTAAACCGAACTAAGCGCCAAAAACTTTATTCCGAGATAATTAAGCTTAAAGTTCAAGCACTCCCAAATAAACAACAGCTAAGATTATTTGAAACTTTTCCACACACACGTAACTTACAAGCCTTTATTAATCATCAGAAACGAAGAAAACATGTAAATTGTTTGAAATCATTGATATAATTACATTTAATTTTTCAGTACTTCGCACTCAGTTCACTCTGGCTGAGCAAAAACATTGGAATATGGTTTATAGTTCAGTGTGGCTGACTGTGTTTCTTTGTTTCATAGAAAACCATTCGGATTGTGAAAAAAAAAATCGATTTTTCATCGTCTATCGATATCACTCACAATTCTTTAATGAATCAGAGGGGACGCGTATATTATGGTAGCATGGAGGTTTCAAAATAGTTTGAAATATGAATGGCGGAAGCCCTCCCAGCTCAGCCGTTCCAACCTAAGTTTTTTTTTATAAGCGGGGCATGTGCAGGTACAGAGCAAGAGTGATTATGTAAAATGATGTCCTTGCATGTCCTGAGGTCCTGAGATGTGAAAATGGAGCAATTTGTGTACTTCAAATTTATATTGGTCGAAGAAAACCATGAAAATGATCTGCCAAAGTGAACTAAGACAAAAAAAAATCGAAAATATTAAAGAGATTTGAACTTGGGTCCTTTGAGTGATAACCAAGCACGTTACCTCTAGGTCATTTTACTTAGCTGAAGGTCAGTCGTTAAGTCTGAATCAAGTTCTAAACATTCTTTTCTAGCATGGTTTTCGTGAAAATGCCATTTTTCGATCAGCCAAAGCGAACCAAGTGTTTAACTTTTTTCAAGCTTTATTATTCTTATTAGCCTTGTTGTTCAATGACGGCTTCTGTGTTAAATTATCAGTATGAAGTGTGTCGACATAATGCAGGTATTTAAAACCAGTTGATTTTTGTATTGTTGAGAATAAATAAATTCCAAAATGCAGTGGATTTGGTTCGGTCTGGCTGAATGTGATTTGGAAAAATGGCGATCAGCGCCATCGAAACATAATTGTATCCTCCAACATCCGTATTTCTAATAACGTGTTCAACTCTCCCACAGATTGTTACTATGAGTCAGTTGGAAGTTAGAAATTTGACGGCGATGAGCATAACTTGAAATGTTCTTCATCTGGACCAACACTAAAACATTTCGCTGATTCTATGGAATGGTTTACAGTTCACTCTGGTTGGATGCATTTTAATTTTTTGTGTGTTCTGCCAAACAGAAATTTTGAATTTTCTCCACGAAGAGCTGTCAGAATTACTGCATTTTTACACGGAAGGAGGATCATCAATTTCTTCATCCAATGGTAAAGAAAACTCAATTTTTCAAAAAATGGTCTTTGGTTCGGTTTAGCAGAACCCCGACCACATGTGATTTTAACAACTTTGTGGCGGTGCACTCCGACTGGCACCCGTTCCCGGTCTCTGCTGGCGCTGCTGGGAGGAAAACCAACAGACGAAAAGCGCCGACTCCCTGCGCTGGAGATATGGCGGCGATGGATGCTCTCCCTCTCGTGAAACCCATGTCATGTGCAAGCTCGAGCGAGTGTCAAACACTGGCCGCGACCGCGCGAGTTCAGTCTACAGAGAACGCTACTCGCGAACGGTACAACCCGACGACGGACGAAAGGTTCCCACACTGAATGGGACAGGCGCGCGCCCGCGATTTTCCACCCTCCACCATATTGAACACAATCGGATTTTTCGGGGTTGGATAGTGCAGTGAGACTGACAGGGCGGTGTCGGGTGGTGTGTTGAGTGTTTTGGACTGCAGTCAAATTGGAAAATTGAGCTTCCATCGCTAATTACACATATCCGAGGGAAAAGTGATCCGCCGAAGGTAATCCAGTTGACGGACGGTGGACAAAAGGCTGCGCTTCGAAGTTGTGAACAATATGTTTTCGTCTGGGCTAGGAGCAGAAAGCATCCTTGTTGGAGTGTGGTGTGATTGCTACATAGGAAGGCAGAAAGGAAAACTTCGCTTTGGGAATCGATTTTCTCGTTGCTTCCTCGCGTCCGAGATCAGTGTTTCGGAAGAGAAGAGATGCAGTGAATCAAGAAATTGACTGTACGGTGTTTTTGCACCAAATGTTTGTGTTCTGTATTTGCTTTTTAGAAATGAACTTGGTCTTATTCAAAAGGAAATAAGTAAAAAAAAATAAGACAATATATTTTCCAAAAATGTTTGCATGAAATCTTAATCTAAAGTTATTTTCCAAAGTATAAATTTAAACTTAAGGCCGTATCGCTGGATATTGGATAAGCCAAATTTTCAGATGAGAGTTGTAACTGAAAGTATCAGTAATCATTGTGCTTGCCTCACAATATATAAATTCATTCAATGGCAGGCAATGAAAGCCCTTCAATTAATAACTGTGGAAGTGCTCAAAGAACACTAAGTTAAAGCGAGGCAGGCCAAGTCCCACGGGGACGTAGAACCGTAAAGAAGAAGAAGAAGTTACAAATTTCATTTAGGTTGGAGCACTAGAATCAAATGTTGAGCACACAGTAGCGTGAGCCCTCCATGAGAACAAGACAAAGCATGAAACTTTAAAAGCGATTATCTCGAAATGGTGTTATTAAAAAGTGCCGTTACGTAGATCACGATATCTTAAAAAAACTGGTTGACCTACAGGGGGTGGCCAAAATGTTTGAGATAGGCATTTTTTTTCTCTCACAAAAAAGTTCAACATGCTATAACTTTTCATAGAGTGCATCAACAAATCTCAAATTTAGACTGTTTGTCAACCTATTATATGTGCATCATTAGTACAAATTTGGGCTTGATTGATTAATGTTTCGCAAAGTTAGAACCGTTCGGCTAAAATACTATTTTTTAGACAACACATTTTTGAATCGTCAAATCTCGGAAACCAGTGAACCGAATTGAATGAAATTTTAAACGTACAACAGCAATATGTATATGTTTCTCAAACTCTTAAAACATAGGTACTTTTTAAACGTTGAAAAAAGTTATCATGGATTGACACTTTTTGGATTTTTCTCGAAAAAATGTGATGTTTTTACATCAATGTCAATAAATTTTAGTGTTGATATCCAGAGATTTTGTTCTCAAGTTATCTCTAATCAGATATATTAGAGCCTATTTTGATTGAAGAAAGAACACATTTAGAAATTTTTGTGTGGTATTGTAAATTTGACTTATTTTCCTATATATGGGTAAACATTTCAATCCGGTATAACTTAATCCGCCGTGAGAAAATATTACATTTTTTAACGTCGTATTAAGTATCAATTTATTGTTGATAAACGTTTAAAAAATCATTTAATTCGGTTCGCTGGTTTCCGATATATGACGATTCAAAAACGAGTTGTCTAAATAATAGTGATTTATCCGAACGGTTCTCACTTCGCGAAAAGTTAATCAATCGAGCCCAAATTTGTACCAATGATGCACATAGGTTGATAAACAGTCAAAATTTGAGATTTTTTGATGCACTCTATGAAAAGTTACAGCATGTTGAATTTTTTTGTGGAAGAAAAAAAGTTGCCTATCCCAAACATTTTGGCCATCCCCTGTATTTTTTTTAATAATTCGTATTCCAAAACCTCTTGTGATATTTTTGAAAAAAAAACATCCTAGTAGAAATTATAAACAATTTTTGAAAGGAATTCCTGGAGGAATCGATAGAGAAATTCCTAGAGGTACGCTTGGAGGAAATCCTGGAGAAATTTCTGAGAAATACTACCAGAAATACTCGGCTGAATTTCTGATGAAATCTCTATGTGAATTTCTGCAGGAATCTCTGCATAGTCTTTCCATAAAACCCTGTGAAGAATCTCTCAAAGAATCTGTAGGAAAAACTCTCAAGGAAGGATTTCTTCATATACCCTTCAAGCAATTTCTGGAAGAGAAATGTCTGAAAGAAATATCTAAAGGAATGTGAAGGAATCGTGGGATTTTTCTTAATGTTCTCTTGTAAAATTTCTAAAGCAATCATTGCATTGGATAAAATTCTTTAGAAAGCTTCTGAGAAAAAAATTTAAGAAGTTCTGAGTTTCCGATTCTTAATGTATCCATGAATCATTTTCTAAAAACAATGAATAGAGCATTTTTCAGAAGATTCATGTAAGGTTTTCTAGATGAAGGCTTTGGAAAAAATCTAGAGGAATCTATGAAAAAAAAATCTGAAGGAGTTCGTAAATGAATCTCTGGAATAATATATGCAAGATTCTTTGAAAGGAATTCTTGAAGCATTTTCTAAAGGAATCCATGAAAGAGTTTCTGAGAGATATCTTTTTTTCAGGAACTCGTGAAAGAATTTTTAAATGCATCCTAGAATGGATCAGCAAGGATCAATGAAAGAATTACCGGAAAATCTGTGGAAGTTTTTTCAAAGTTACACTTGGGGAAAATTATAAAGAAATCGCTGGAGGAAAATCTGGAGATATTTCTGAAGAAATTACTAGAAGAATTTATAATAAAAACCATGGGAGACTTACTGAAAGTATTCCTCGACAAATTTGTGAGTTTCCATAGGCATCCCTGCACAAAATTTCAGAATGGATCTCACATTAAAAAAAAGAGTCGCTGGTGGAATTTCTAAAGAAATCCCAGGAAGTTTTTTTCTGACAGAAATTCAAATTATCAAAAAAAAAGATCCTGGAGCATAAAGTTTTGAAATACATCCTTGGAAGATCGTTTTAGAGAATGCGTAAAGGAATTTAAAAAAAATAAATCTAGAAAAGTCCCGAAAAAAATAGGGTAAATCTCTGAGGGATTTTCTGGAGAAATCCCTGAAGGAACTATTTCAGAAGCTCAAACACAACTTTTCAACTTCTGGAGGAATCCGTAGTGGAATTTCTGGAGAAATTGGAAGTTGCTGTGGGAATTTCTGGTGAAATCCTTGGAAGAATTTCCAAAGTAACCCCAAAACATCTTTTAAAAGGATTTTTTGAAGCATTTTCTGGAAAACTCTGGATTAGTTTCTGATAGCATTGCTGAAAGTTTATTAAAAGAATCCCTGGAGAAATTTCTGAATAAATGTCTAAAGAAATTTCTGGGGGAATCTCTAAACGATTTTTTATTTTGAAATCCCTGGAAGAATTGAAAAAATGGAGCAATTTTTGGAAGAAAATCATGCAAGATGCTTTGAAAGAATCTTTGTGGAATTTGTAGAAAAGGAGGAATTTCTCAACAAATCCCTGGAGAAAATTTACCAAGAGTCAGAGATTAGTGACAAATATTTGTGCTTTGGTTCGAATGGGAAGGAGGCAATCCTCATAACAGCGTTCTAGGACTATACCACCTACGAATTTGTGCGACTCACCTTATGTTCATGCTAAGGTGCCGACCAGAGTGGACGCGTCACGCGGCGCGACGCGGAAATATGCACGCAAAGGAATAACAATCAATAATAAGGAGCTGTCAGATCGTATGAGAAATCCGCGTCGCGTCACGTGACGCGTCCACTCTGGCAGGGTATGAAGAAAATTTCCGAATCATGGAATATTTTTGAGAGAATCCGTGAGGAAACTTTAGATCGAATACTCGGATAAATATTCAAAAGATTTTTTTTAAAGATCTTTAGAAGAATTTCTGAAGAAAGTTTAGGTAGATTTTCTAAAGGAATCTCCAGTGAATCGAAATTCAACCATCGCGCAACAATAATGACAATGTCGCAACCTGTATTTGTTGCGACAATCGACCCAATGCGACATAAGTTTGCCCCAACTTAAAAATAATAGGATTAACATCATGCATCACGAGTTTAGAGATTTTTAAGCCTTGCATTGCGATTTTCGAACGGTAACTTCGAGTAACATTGCAATTCTGCTTAAGATCTATCATCAAACAGCTCCGACTTTAGATAAGTAATAATTGATTATTCACAAGTTGAAAAGTACGCAACAAATTCAGCTTCCGTTTTGTCTGCAACAAAAATTTTCGAGATCATGTCATTATCTGTTACCAGTAGGGATAAAGAGTAATTGTCGCGTCTACTTTGTTGCTTGTTTTGTGCCTTTTTTTGTCTGACAATTCTCTTCACTGGGAATCTCCAATAGATTCTCCAAACGAATGCCTAGAGAAAATACTGAATATCCAGAGGTATTTCTGAAGTAATCCCTGGGCGAATTTCTCAAACAATCTCTGAAATAATTTTGAGAAAAATCATCGAGGAATTGGTGAAGCAATTCATATCAGATTTCGTAAAAGAAGTCTTTGTGCCATTTCTGGAGAAACAGATGGAAGATTTTCTGAAATAATCTGTAACATGATGATTTGATTTGGGACGGTTTCATCGGAGACCGTCGTAATAAAGTTGAAAATTCTGGATTCACTTACTTACACCGCAGAATTACAACAAAAGATGACCTAGCTGATAGCGGTACAAACCTACACTACCCGTACAGAAAGACCGTTCGACAAATACAGCAAAACCAGTAATCACACTCTATCAAGTGCGTGTCACGAACCTCTCCATTTCAGAAGGAACCCCTTGAAGAATTTCAGAAGTGATCACTGGAGGTATTTCTGAAGCAGTTCGTAAAGAAAAAAATTTGAAGCAATTCGTAAAGAATTTCCAGGGTAAATAAATCATCGGAGACATTTTCAAAGGAATCCTTGAATGAATTTTTGAACTTTTTGATTTTTTTGGGACATTTATGGAAATACCGCACGCTATGTCTGAACTAGAAGATTATAAAAATTGAATGTACATCGGGTTTCTTTCCACAGAATATCAGAATTCATGCTATATTATCATATGCAGAAACTTTTAAAATATTTCATCGAGGAAATTTTGATTTTTTCATCTTTTTAACTGTTTTTCATACAAATTTGCATAAAATTCTTGATTTCGGCCAATTTCTCTCCCATACAAAATGTATGGAAAAATTTTCACCGATAGAATATTTTTAAACCTTCTGCAAATGAAAATATAGGTTGAATACTGATGTTCTGCGGAAAAAAATCCGATGTACATTCATTTTTTATAATCTGCTGGTTCAGACATAGCGTGTACCGTTATTGTGTATATGCATTGCTCAAAATATTGGCTTTTGAATCAACCATATATATTTTTAGAGACAAAATTGTAGTCGCCACTCATTGATAGGGGAACGGGAGGATGGGTGGATGGTCGGTTATAGTGAAACTTGTGGGAGAACTACGTCGGAATAACCGGAGCAATAAATGCCCACATTATCTGGAAGAATTACTTACGGAATTTCAGATTTATTGAGAAATTCGATGAGATTTTGTTATTTTAGGTAGAAAATGTTTGGGTGAATGAAATTATAATATGTCAAAATTATTTCCATTGTTCAAAACTCAGTTCTATTATCAGATGAATTTCTATCCAAAATCTGTGAAAATTTTGTGATGAACTTCTAACGATTTTTGATGAGATATTTCCAGCTATATTTTTGAGAAGAACTTTTCATGAATCAGTGGAAAAGACACAAACTTTATTATTTGCATATTCTTGTATGCTAAAGCCTGTATCCGCAATAATCGGGACACAGAAGTACGGCTGTAGCTCTGTAATGAATCGTAAAATTGGCTAAATAATTGACTGAGAACTCTCTGGTGTATGTTTATAATTTGTGCCAAATTTCATAAAAATCGATGCATTACTTTTAAACGTGGATGAAAAACAAATAGACGTGGTTTCAAGCATTCTGTACAATCATGACCATTTTTCAATCGCATAACAGATAGTTCTTTTACGCTACAGTTCAAAGTTCTGTGATCATAATAATGAAATTTCGTCATCAGTTATTATACCTTTAGAGACACTTTCTTGCAAAATTTCATCAACTTTGATCAATTGATTTGAAAGCTACTGATGTTGATAGGCGTGAGTGTTAGTGAATATTTTTCGTGTTTTTCATGTGCGATGTTAGCCTATTCTCTCTCTCTCTCTCTCTCTTCTTGGCGTAACGTCCCCACTGGGACAAAGCCTGCTTCTCAGCTTAGTGTTCAATGAGCACTTCCACAGTTTTTAACTGAGAGCTTCCTCTGCCAATGACCATTTTGCATGTGTATATCGTGTGGCAGGCACGAAGATACTCTATGCCCAAGGAAGTCAAGGAAATTTCCTTTACGAAAAGATCCTGGACCGACCGGGAATCGAACCCGTCACCCTCAGCATGGTCATTCTGAATACCCGTGCGTTTACCGCCTCGGCTATATGGGCCCCTTCATAACTATTCATAACTTTTGAATTTCTCTGCCAATTTTCATGAAATTTTCACCGAAGGTAGTTGATTATGTATTTATTATGCCTGCAAAATTTGATGATTATTGGTATAGTACTTTCCACAGTACAGTCGAAACAATTAAGGGTGCTAACTAATTGCTGTCTGAGGGGCTAAAATCACGTTCAGTCCCAATACATCTTTCGACTATAAACAAGTTGATAGTGCATCGATTTTTTAGGAATTATGCCTTTGCAACACATGTAGATTGAGATGTTTGTGTTCAAAATTTCAACCAATTCCTTGGCCAAATTCAAAAGTTACAGCGCTGACAAGCAAAACAAGGGGCTGTACAAAATTCAATGGCGCACATTCGACTCTTTCATTGCTACAACAAAAAGTACTGCACCGATTCACAAGAAATTTTGCAGGTAAAATGAACACATCTTAAGATGTTATTAGGCCAAATTTGATCAATTTTAATATGTCTATTGCAGAGTTACAGCTGTATTCCTGTGTCCCGATTATTGCGGATACAGGCTTTATTAAAATAATTTCTGACGAAATTTCTGCTGCAATTTCCAATTTCTGGCTCAATTTATCGAGAAAAAATCAACACAATTACAGTTTATGGAGTTACTTCTGGCGGAATCCGTGAGCTGAGCTTTGATGAATTCATTCTAAGATGCTCATTTCTACCGGAACTATGTAAACAATTTTAGGGAAACATGTAAAGGTTTTGTTTTCAATATTTCCAAAATAAATATTAAAGCAGTTTACCAGAACTAGCTGCTAGATTCACATTGAAAATTTTAGAATTTTTAATGCACTTTTCGGAAAATTACAGCCAGTTAACCATTTTATGAAAAGTGAAAATTTTGCTAGTCCCGATCATTTCTATCTCTGGTACCTTCCGAGTTTATTTTGCGCAAATTTTAACACTAAATTATTTTAAAATTTATGTTTCGCCAAAAATGTTTTAAAATATCCTTCAAAGTTTTTACAAGTATTGCAATAAATTCATCTGAAAAATGCTCATTTCATTTTATCTGCCACACGCAGTTGAGAAGTAGTAGAATTTCAAGTTAAACTAACTGTACTGCCAGAAATCGGCCAAGTAATTTCTTGACCGATTTCTCTTGAGCGTGGCCTCAATGTCATATTTTTGTAGAAAGAAGTTTTAAACGGCATGGATCTGATTTAAGTTCGCTTGAAGAGATGTGGTCAACTTGTATTGCGTTGCATTCGGCTTCAGATATTCCAACTCATTGATTTTTACAGTGGAACGGTAAAAGCCAACCAACAACATGGGATCAAATCTACGACTCTGTCTTTCGAAAAAAATGCAGTAATGTGCCAAAAGATGAACTTATTGCCCAGGATTAAAATCTCGTTAATAGAAAAGATAAAAACTATAGAATGTCATTTATTAAAAACTGATTAGCTTTGATACAACGTATTTGATAACGTTTAAGACATCTTCAAAGAGAAATTCTTCAAAATCTTTAAAGTTAGCGTTGCAATATTACGAAGCCACAGCGTCTTAAGAGTACGTTGTAGAAAGTATAATGAAAATTTTAGAAATAAGTCAAATTCCCTCAAAGATTTCAAGGACAAACGTCAATTGCAGAAACATTTCAATGAATTTAACAGTAAAAATTCACTGAAAACTAAAACGAAATAATGTTTTGCTTGAACTTTCGCTACCCACTAGAAATCAGCCCGCGTCTCATAGTATGAGAAATGCTGTTCTCAGATATGTTTTGGTCTTTTTTGTAAAAAAAAAAAACATAAAACAATAAAAAAAACAACTGGAATGACTATCTATTTTTTTTTTTTTTTTTAAATTCGATGTAACTTAAGTATGGTTGGATGTAAGAAAAAAATTTGCATATGGTTTTTTTTATTATTATTACATATTGGAACCTGTTCGTAGAATCTGTTTTTGATATAAAAATCTCAAAAATTGTTTTGAAAATCGAATAAAAATGAAAATTTGAGAAACAATAGTTAGATGCATTTGACCATCCTGGTCCACTTGGAAAAGTTTGAGGCTGGAAGTCAGCTTTCTAAAGAAAAATATTTTAAAAATCGAAGGGTAAGGTTTTTGGGAAATTAAAATTTTATGACATACATATAACATAGATCCAGGAATAAGAAGCGCCCGTCTAGCAAACCAGAAGTCGTGGGTTTTATTCACATCGAATCACGTGGATTCTTTTTCGCAATATTTTCAATTCGTCCATCGAGTACGTGTGTCTGCTGTGTACATAAATGTCGAAGTGTTTCAACACAGTACATTATTTATTCAGGTTTTGTTTTTTTTTTTTTTTTGCAAAAAGATGGACAAGACTAAGGATCTACAAAATTTAGAGATTAGTGGATTGGTGAAATTTACTTCGTCATATGCGCTAATCTCCGTCATATCAGGCGGAAAATAGTCAATAATTACAGATATTCCCACTTATCTTTGCCATTGGCTATTCAGATAGAAGCAAAAGGATGTGGACTATCAATATACAGCCACTTGAAATTAAATAATTACGTGAAATTTTATATTTCAATTTCACTTCACGAGATGAAAGTTTGCGTACGACGAAGGCAACTACAATAAAGCAGCAGCTAACCGATTGTATCTTCGTCACTGTTCAATTTGAATAAAGATTTCATAAACGTATAGATTAGTGATAAGTCCTAGTTTTTACTGAAAATGAGTAAGTGTATGGTTATTTTTTTGATTCACTGTATCTACGTCAGATACTACACGCTGACGACGATGACGACGACAAGATGAGAGATGTAGCATCCGTGCATTTGAATACATAGTATGCAATTTTTCGAGAGGTGTTCATTAATTACATTACGCAATTCAAGTTGGCCATTCACTTTTCAGCTCTGAAAGTGTTTTGATGCGCATTTTTTTAGACTAAACTCGCTACGTAATTAATCAATGCCACCCTACGCAAGCAATGACGTAGGCAAACTAGCAGCTGTTGTAGATATGTCTACCGTTCCCACCTTGATGTCCTGCTGGCGAGGAATAAGGAAGTTTTCCGTTATAATAACACGGTTGTAGTGGTGAAACCTCCTTTCTTGAGCGCCATGTGGGTGGACGGACTAGGTTCAACACGGAAGGGTGACTAATGAAACCGGGTTCAACCGGGAAGTGAGTTTTACCATCCGCCCCAACCCATGTGGGGGGTTGCTTTTTTGGGGTTGTTGTTTGCATGTACATGCTCCGGTTGGATCCTCAACTGGATCAGATGATTCATCGTTTTTTTTTAATGTGCGATAGCAATGCAGAGTGAAGTTTGGGTATAATCACGGTGATTAAGGCCACTAACAATAATTGTCTTTTGTCCGCAGGTTTGGGGGTGATTTATGGCGGTTTGAATAATTTGCGTAATTTAATGACCAATTTTAAATTAAATGTAGTGAAGCGTTGCTTCTTACTTTTGGTAGCTAATGAAATAAACTTCAAATGCTGCTGTATAGCTTTAACGAACTACGTGAAAAAGTTGGTTGAAATAGAATGGTTGAAGCGCATGCTTCTCACGTCGTGGACCAGAGATCAAATCACACTGTCAACAAATTCGAAAATCTTCTTTCATGGCTTTTAGTTCCTATTCGAAACACTGCCATATGCGCTTGTACTTCAACAATTCCTATAGCTTATCCCACCCTCCTGTTACTCATGCTTGAGGCGACCATTACCCGAACAGCAGCTATCGCCATCAACGTGGTCCTTGCTGCCACACGATAGCACCCATCCTTTACGGAAAAGCAAACAAAATTTGATCCCTTGATGATATCATCATATACTTTGCTCACCCGCCATACAACCTAGCACTCAATCCTGGATGCATTCTGCTCCTTTCGCGGAAGCTTGTCGGAAGCATACTCGTGTCGCTCCAGCTGGTCAGGACGCCGTCGTGTAATCAGTCGTTATTCTACCCCCATCAGGGCACCACTTGTGAAATTGGATTACTAATTTAAATTACGTTCTGCGAAAAGTGCTAGTGAAAGAAGAAAATGTGCCTCCCGAGCGGGAAATTGACCTAGAAAAAAGAGTGAAGACGCAAGCGGTAAAAGAAAAAAAAATCCTGTGAAATGCGACCAATTAGCCCACCCATGATGCCGCTCCACGCCGGGCGTAACGATGTTTAAGTGAATCGAATCGAAGCCAAACTATGCATTCGAAGCGTGAAATTACACAAACAACCCCCAAGCAAGTGAAGGTTCAAGCAATAAGCATAGTCAAGTGGTGGTAAGGTGAATCCATACAAAACCGCTCCGGAAATGTTCGTGCCCGGTTCCCATCCGGAGTCACCGGACGGCCCTTGCGTGGACGCAGCCCGGGATGTGGCGTACTGTCCACCGGACCGTCAACATCAGGCAGCCCCACCACCATCAGCGGTTCGGGGTGGTACCATCGCAGCCCTGGTCACCCGGCAGTCACGTGGTGTCCCGAAGGCGGCTCCCCGGACGCAGCCACCAACGCCCAAACCGAGATCAGGTATTCTGTCAATTTGTGAGTGCGTTTTCCATTATATCTACAAAATTGAAACCGTCCATGTGCTCAACGCTACATATGGGGCCGTTCATAAACCACGTAGACTTTTTGGGGGGAGGGGGGGGTCTGGCCAAAGTCTACGCTCCATACAAATTTCAAAATTTTTGTATGGACAAAAGTCTACGAGGGGGGAGGGGGGGTCTGATATTGCCAAATTTTGGTCTACGTGGTTTATGAACAGCCCCTATAGCTCTAGCTGATGGCTCTCTATGTATGCTACGAAATGGGGTGCTCTTGGTTTGCATCCATCTCCCGCTTTATGTTTCTCCACATATTTGCATGTTTGATGTACTAGTTAGGATGTGTGCTAGGCCATCCCTGTTTTTGTTTTCGAAATTTTGGAAACCAAATAAATGGAATAATGTAAAAGTGATCTTTTATCAACAGCTATTCTCAATGCTTTGTAGAATAAATTTACTAAAATTATATTAAAAGTCAAACAATTATTTTATTTTGATATTTATGAAACAAGACTCTGATAAAATATGATCATGACTATCATATAGTAGAATTTCTTGAAATAGTGCATAAAACTAAGAACTTCAAAAAATTGTAAGATCACTAAATGCCTATTAGTTGTAAACTCTAAAAATGTGAAGATATTATTTTTTTTATTTGATTTTTTGTCCTTGAAGGCCCTTCATTAAAAAAAATGTGCTCCTTTTTGCTCCATGCATTAAAATACTTTATATTTATATTTTCTTGCCAAAACGACCGTTTTGTAACATTGAATTCCTCATATCTCCAATTATCACTGAGATAGGGACAGCCTAATGTGTTCTCCAGCTTTCTATTCACTTCCACAACGGAGTACTGTTTATCCTGATTGATTGGATTCTGTTGGGGATTGAGTTGTCGCCGGAATCAATTTACTACCGTCTGATGGGCGGGTATGCCCCTAAGGAGTTTAATACGCCGAAGCTATTCGATTTGGATACGATACGTTCTTATATGTAAAATGTAGGCACTGAAAGTAAGTTTTTGTAAATCAATCTGAAAAGATATTCAAATAAAAACTGTCGTACATTTTTCTAGAGCCAGCACAAATGGGAACTCATATTTCTAAAATGCTTTATATTTGAGGCTAATGTTGCACGGAACTTCACAGTATACTGACTCTAAGAAATTTACCGAATACTAACAGTATGCATTGAGCCGCATTGCTGTATGCATACATTTTATGACATATTATGGTTTAGTGTGGGCTTTACTAAATGAGGCATTTTGGCGTACAAAATTGTATTTTCCCTCAACTGCCATTCTACGAATAAATGTTCCATGTTCTACTGGTAATTTTATGTTGAAGAGACAGCTGTACGTAGGACGTTAATGTATTTAAAAGAGACATTCTTTATAAACAAATTGTATAATATTTGAATTTTCGTTTATCAAATGATTCAGGTCTGATTCACTTCATGTTCAAGTGATTTAAGGCTCATTCACTTCAGATTAAAGTGATTCAGGTCTGAGTCATTGTAATCCAAGGGATTCATCTGATTTAGTTCATATTCAAGTCTGATTCACTTCACATTCAAGCGATTCAAATCTGATTCACTTGATATTCATGATATTCAAGTGATTCAGGTTTGACTCACTTCATGATCAAGTGATTCAACCCTGGTTCACTTTATATTCAAATAATTCAGGTCTGATTCACTTCATGTTCATATTCAAGAGAATCAGGTCTGATTAACTTGATATTCAAGTTATTCAAATCTGGTTCACTTCATGTTCAAGTGATTCAAGCCTGGTTCACTTAATATTCAAGTGATTCAGGTCTGATTCACTTCATATTCAAGTGATTCAGGTCCGATTTATTTCATGTTCAAGTAATTCAGGTTCCATTCACTTCATATTCAAGTGATTGAGATCTGACTCTCTTCATATTTAAGTAATTTAGTCTGATTCATTTTATGTATTAATGATTCAGGTCTGAGCCATTTTAATCCAGTGATTCAGGTCTGATTCACTTCATTTTCAAGTGATTCAGGTCTGATTCAGTTGATATTCAAGTAATTTAGGCCTGATTCACTTGATAATCACTTCAATCACTGATTCACTCCTTATTCAAGTGATTCAGGTCTGATTCACTTGATATTCATGGGGGGTTTTTTGAACCCTGTAAGTCTAAGAGTTGGCCTAAAATCCTTCCCAACCAAGCTGAGTTATATGCCAAAATTTCAGGCAATTCGGCCCACAAAAACCCCCTATGACGAAGAGAACAAACCTGCCGATAATAGCCATCGTCACCCTACTTCATAACGAAGCGGTTCAGAACTGACTCACTTCATATTCAAGTGATTCCGGCCTCATTCGCTTTATATTCTAGTGATTCAGGTCTGATTCACTTCATAAACTGCTTTTCATTGGCAAATGCTCATTTTTTCATGAGGCAGAATTGTGAACCAAACTGCTTGTAATTATGAAGTCCATGATTTTCCGAACAACTTTGCCGAATACTTGAACTGTCTATCACATCAGGATCACGAGATGAAAATAAGAATAACAAACAAAATTGCTTGTCATTATGATATCCATAACCTTTTGAACAACTTTGCCGAATACTTGAACTTTCTATCTCATCAGGATCACGAGATAGAACTAGTAAGAAGTGCACATTTTTCCATGCTCACTAGCGTCACCTAGCGGCAGAATTGCAAACCAAACTGCTTGTCATAAAGATGTCCTTGATTTTCCGAACAACTTTGCCTAAGACTTGAGCTTTTGATCTCATCAGGATCACGAGATAGAACTAGTTAAAATGCTCATATTTCTAGGCTCACTAGCGTCATCTAGCGGCAGCGTTTCGAAACAAACTGCTTGTCATCAAGATGTCCTTGACCTTCCGAATAACTTTGCCGAAGACTTGAACTTTCTATCTCATCAGGATCACGAGATAAAACTAGTAAAAAATGCTTATTTTCCTATGCTCACAAGCGTCGCCTAGCGGCAGAATTGCGAAACAAACTGCTTATCGTTATGATGCTCAAGATCTTCCGAACAACTTTGCCGAAAAGTTGAACTTTCTATCTCATCAGGATCATGCGATAAATCTAGTTGAAAATGCTAATTTTCCGTGCTCGCTAGCGTCACCTAGCGGCAGAATTGCGAATCAAACTGCTTGCCATTGTGATGCCAACGACCTTCCGTACAACTTTACTGAAGACTGTACCTTTGCATATTATCAGGATTTCGAGATATAGCAGCACAAATTTAGCTGTTTTCAGATTTGGGGGCTGATGCAATATTCAACTGAGTGTTGCAATACTTTTTAAGTGAGTCCGTACTTATGACGGGTAGTGTATGTTTTTCTCTTTTGGTTTGACTAAAAGTGTTTATTAAAACTTAAATACTTGAAAAACTTCTATCGAAATCGTTACAGAAACCCACAGGAAGTGTTGAAAACGTCATTTTGACATAACTAAATTCAACTATCTACAGCTCATTTTAGAAGCTGAACCTGAGAGTGTGAAATATAAAAAACTTGTGTGGCTAGATCGGTTCTATATTTACACTTAATTTAAAAAAAATGGGTTTCCGTGACTTTCTTGCAGAACTGATCTAGCCGTACAAGTTTTTCATATACATAAGTGACCCGATTTTGTCAGCCCCTTTTCGGAACACATTTTTTGCTCGCTTCAAAAACTTAAACAGTTTTTCAATTTTTTTTATCCCTCTATGTTCTGCATCTCAGCTGTAGTTTGATGATAAATATAAATATTTTAAATTGCTTAAAATGTGACCGTAAGATAATAAGAGCAAAAAGTTTGTCGCAAAATGGGGCTGACAAAATCGAGTCCTTACTGTACCATGTTCTCAGGTTCAGCTTCTAAAATGAGCTGTAGGTGCTTGAATTAAGATAGTTTGAAATAACAGTTTCAGCACTGCCCACAGGGCGTTATTAGATAAACACCTGTCAGACGCGTTAATAAAGATAATAATAATTACCTACCAGATAAAATCACAGAAAAAACATACCAAAGGCTAGAGAATTCGTGAAAAAAAAATTTTTTTTTGAAGTAAATACGCATAACTTTGCGTAGCTTGCACTACATAAAATGCCATAAAATAACTTTTAGAAATTCTTAAGTAATGCTTGAAATATTCCAGTGAGACACTCTAGAAAAAGATCTTTATATAGAAATCCTTCAGGGAGAAAACCTGAACGAAACACTAAAACACATACCAGGCAATCTCTGGGAAAATTCTCGAAAAACAATGTTCACTTCCTAGAGTTTCTTTAATCAGGAGAAGAAGAATTTACCATTGTCCCTCCAACATTTTCTTCCGAAAGTTAGTCTGATATTCCTTGCTGGGTTGTGAAGGGGTTTTTCAAGATTTTTTCAAGTAATTTATTTTGAAATGCACCCCCAAGGCTTTCTCCAAAGTTTTCACTAGCACTTCTTGCAATGACTTTTATGAGTTCTTCATAAGTATTCTCCAAAATTTTCTAATCAGTTTTCCGGTAGTTTCCCGAAAATGATCCGACGGATCACCTTGAAAATTCCAATTGGTAATTTGGGCAGAGCCTTATCGAAACTCCTCTAACAACTTCTGATGGATGAAATTTTTAGGGAAACTTGTATTTTTCGAAATTCGATTTTTTTTTCGAAATTTTTGTTATTTACACATTATATTCCTTATGGAGATATTCGATAAATCGTCGCAAAATGTCTTCAGATGAATATTTTATGGTTTCCTCCAAATCACTACTTACTTTGAAAAATCATAACTCGAGAACGAAGCATCGTAGAAATTTTCGTTCCTGAGTTATGGCAAGTTTTGTGAAAAATGACCATATAATATAGGCTCATATGGGCATTTTCACATAATTGACCATAACTCAGTAACGAGAAAAAAGAACATTCCAAAAATTTCAGCGATCAAAGTTTATAAAATTACATTTCCAAAAATATTTTTTTGAAAATTTTCCACTAGTTCGGACATAGTTTTTCCGGCTTTTCTTTATGAATTTTCTCATATTTTTTTGGATTCCTGAGAAAATTTGCTTTCATTTTCATTAAAAAACTTTGTTTCTACGACGCTTCGTTCTTGAGTTATGATTTTTCAAAGAAAAGGCTTTTATGGCACATTTGGACATTTTTCAACAAAATTAGCCATAACTCAAAAACGAAAAAAATGCATTCCAAAAATTTCAGCGATTAAATTATGAAATAACCTTCTCAAAAATATTTTTTTGAAAATTTTCCACTAGTTCCGGCATAGTTTTTTCGGCTTTTCTTGGCGAATTTTCCCAACTGTGGAAAATTTTGTGAAAAACTTTTCCAGTTCATATTTTTTTTTTGGATTTCTGAGAAAACTTGCTTTCATTTTCTAAAAAAAACTTTGTTTCTACGATGCTCCGTTCTTGAGTTATGATTTTTCAAAGTAAGTAGTGTCAGGGGAAAACAAAAAATTTCCACCTGAGTTTTCCGGGAAAATAGGTGACCCTGAGTTTTCCTCAATTTTTTTTTTGTTCATATATCCATGAGCCCTGCCTGTGGAAAAAGTTTCATAAAAATCTGAGACCCTTCGGCCCAGTTTGTACGATAATAAAAAAATGCCCTTTGTTACTTTAATTTTTGTTCAAAAGAAACGTTAAATAAATTCATTTCAGCGACATTTAATAGTTGGTTGTTTTCAACTCCGTTTCGTTATGTTTCCGTTATTGTTCAGTTCCTTCGTTTTGTATAGTAGATTTGATGCGTTTAGGGATTTCATTTCAGCCATCGGCCGTTCGAGAAAGCCCTTGTGATGGGAGTCGTCAAAATGGTCGGGCAAACATTGAAATGAACCGGTGGTCTCTCGTTCGCGAGAGTGGCGCAAAAGCCACCGAGTTTTGTACACCTCTCGAGAAAGTTAGCGAACGATTACAAAAAATTGAAAAAGAAAAGTTCCAATAAGTACTAGACTTTCTTATACCGTACATTACATTTGCTGACACTCAGAATTTCACATTGAAGCGGAGCTCTATGGGATCTTGCTGGAGTACAGCTAAAGCAGGAAGGGACTGTTCATTTATTACGATTTTCTTGCGGAAGATTTCCACAATTATTTTATAAGCCCTATACAAATGGAACAGTGAATGAGTTGTGTAGATCCGTTTATCCGTTATTAAGCCAAATCGTAACATATAATTATGGAGCGTGTGGTCGTTAAGGATGAGTGAGAGTAAAAGGAGAATTCCAGAAGGGTGTCAGAAGCGTTTGAGGGGTTTTCGGCGGGTTTCAAGGTAATAACAACAGGCTTTCAGAACAGTTTTAGAGGGCTTCATGTAGGTTCCAAGGAGTTCTGGATATTCTTTGGGAACGTTTCAAGCGAGTTTAGGAAAACTTTTAAAGCAGCTTCAGAGGATTTCATGAAAGTTTGAGGTGCATTTCAGGGGGTTCCAATGGGTTGGTGACTCCAGTTCTGGAAATAATTGGAAACCTTTCCAAAAAGAAAGGATTCGTTGCATTTTCGGGGTCGTTCCAGGGGCCCTACTGGGGGTAAAGGGGTTCAAGATACATTACATGGGGGTTTACAAGGGTTTCGGGGGTTTTCGAAGGCATTTATGTGGGTTTCAAAGGAGTTTTTAGCGGAATTCGGGGGCGTTACAGATGGTCTCACTAGGTTTCAGAGGGTTTTGTGGGAAACTAAAGGAAAATTCAATGACGTTTCAGAGGGCTAAAGAATATTTCAGTGGACCCTGAATATCCCTCAAAACTTTTATGATCCTGAAACCTGCTCTGAAAACCAATATCCCCATTTTCTCTTCTCTTTCTGATTCTCGGGTTATCAGCATGTCGCTTTCACAGTTTTCGAAAACACTGGAACACCAGATCTACATCACAAAACTGTAATTTCATACTCCTATTATCTTTATTATTGTTACAATCATATGATGCCTTATGCTACATTCAAGGCAAACAACATTTTTGCATCGAATGTAGTGTGTGACGGTAGTATGCAGCTTAAGCCATGACGGTAAAAGCATACAACGATAGCGAAAAAAACATACTGTACGGCTCAATGTCAGGGAGTCTCAAAAGGTTTTGAAGGTTTGTCAGAGGATTTCAAACAGATTTTAGAGAGGTGTGAGAGAGTTTTCAGAGACGTCCCATGGAGTATTGGGGATATTTCAGAAAGTTCTTAGGGACGTTCGAGTGTGTTTCAGGTGGATCCGGAGGTTACAGGTAGATTTTAAGGGGCTCCGGAGCTTGAAACCCCCAAGAAACTCCTCAAACGCCCGTGGAACCTTCGATACTGCCTGGAAACCCCTTTGATTCCTCCTGACACAACTAAGATCCTTTTGGATCCAGCTCCCCCCTTTGCACACCTCTGAAATTCCTTAAAACACCCTTGATAGTCTCTGAAACCCCACTTTATCATCTGAAAACTCTTTAAAGATCCTCCTGAAACTCTCTTAAATATTCCTGAACCTCCTAGAAAACCTAAAACGTTCTGAAACACTCCTCAAAGCCCCTGAAACTGCCTGCAACGCCCACAAAATTATTGTGAATCTTCCTTTTTGAAATTGCCAAAAAATCTAAAAAAACGCCCTTCATCAGACTTCTGAGAAAATTAACACCAAGTGCTTGAGCCTCGCATTGTTCACAACCAACTTCGATCAATCATCGAGTAAATCATGCAAGCAACTAAAACTTCTGAAACATTCTGATAAAACTTTGATACTCTTGGAACTTCTCTGAATCATCCCTGAAACCTCCTTCAAATTATCCTGAAAATTACTTGCAAACCCTCTTGAAACCACTTGATAATTCCTTAAATGCTTTGAAGCCCTTGAAACTCCCTTGAAACTCCCTTGAAACCCTCCCCTTAAAAAACCTTGAACACCCCTATAAATCTTTGAAACGCCTCAAAACAACTGAAAATCCCTTGAAATTCACTGGAAAGCTCCCTAAAGTCCCCGGAAAATACGTTCGATCTCCCAGGAATGTCTTAATACGCCTTCAAACTCCCTTAGACCATCCATAAACACCCGGCAACCCTTCTCAAACTGTCACGTAAATTTAAAATGAGCAGGGTACGAAAAACGGATCACGCCGAAAAACAAACGCTTTGTCCTAAGCGGTGCATGTTGGTAACAAAGGCGCTCCGCAACAAACGCATGTCAGGCGATGAGAGCAATAAAACAAACATCGCTTGTCGTGCGTGTGCTGATATTTCGGCATTTCTGCTGAAATTTTCGACCCACATTATCGAATTCATAAGCATTTGGACGAAATAAGACTCTTGCAAACCTCAGAATTGAGTTTTAGTTGTAAAACAATGCGAGAATCACGATGTGAATAGAACGAGACAAATATTCCTACCGTTTTTGTTGTGAACAAATTCGGGAGCGATTTTGTCATTATCTGTTAACGAAAAAACAAAGCGTTGTTGCTGTGCCTTCTTTTTTGCCTATTTTTCACTTGCGATGGCATATTCTGCGTACACTGAAAATGAGAAATCTTATAAACAACAAATTTAATCCGATAATTTAAAACTTCGGCTACCGAAGTGAACCGTTTAACAACTAATATAAATCGGGTAACACAAGAATGAGCTTACTTAAGCAATTGAATGGCTGGATTCAGATGTTCAGTGGATATTTTTCAACTACCGTAGAATAATCAACGGAAAAACAATTGAAATCAAATATACTACTACTAAATAGTAATTCCAGTACAATTGGTGAACTGCCCTTTTACAAGATCTAGGTTATGCATATCAGCATGAAATTCATGAAATTTTAATACAGAATCAGTATCGACAATAATTGAATCTTCTATTGGTATACATAGTGACGCTACATAATCAATGATATTTGTTGACATTGAACGGATGTCAATTGACGGATCAATAGGAAGCAATCAGTGAAGTACTAGATTGAAAGTAGTGAGCTGGATTTTTGTATGGTGAGATGATCAATTCTCCGTTTCTGCAAAGAAATGCTGCAAACAGCGTGGGTTATATGATTTCTTGTCTAATTTGATGCTGTTTGAGCAAAACTTTGGGTAACTGTGTTGTTGAAGTTGCAAGAAATAAATAATACAACAACACAGTTACCCAAACTTTTGCTCAAACAGCATCAAATTAGGCAAGAAATCATATAACCCACGCTGTTTGCAGCATTTCTTTGCAGAAACGGAGAATTGATCATCTCACCATACAAAAATCCAGCTCACTACTTTCAATCTAGTACTTCACTGATTGCTTCCTATTGACAGACATTATAAGAGACTATCGGGATATTCTCTAGATCTAGTTCGTACAAACAACTCAAACATGTACCACTTGAAATTCCCGTAACATTAACTCTACTGACTATGTAGAACTACGCTAGCTACCGTAACGGCTGTAGATGTCAAGGACTGAACTCCAGGGCACTTGAAACTCTCAGACGTCCAAGTATGTCCCAGTATCTTATACCATTGTCAATTGTTGCCATCAGAGAGGTGGAAAGCGTGGTTGAACGGTTGATAATCTAACGTTAATCAGTGTAGAGAAAATGACTATTGTTACACTTGTAGACCTGGAATTTTGAGCTCCTTCGATTCAGAGATGTTTCAAAGTGGCCTTTAAGACCAGAACTGCATATCCACAATGATAACTATTGTAGATTGAACAGTAAGCTGTGACTCACCACTTAACACCTAAGTTTCCATCTGCTTTTAGCACCATTCAAACAACTGTGCAAAGAACCCGTCTGGAGATACCGCAAAACCGCAAATTAACCGCTCTCTTTACAGCTCCTCAATTACATTTCATTGTCAAATGCTCCGTTCAAGTAAGCCGACGGAACCACATCAACGCTTTTGTAGCAATAAAACAAAAACCATACCCAAACAGTTTCACCTTCGGTGCAAAACGACTCACCGCATTTTCGCACTATAGGTATAGGTTCACAAAAAAATGTACCCGACTCACAGTAGCAAAGACGCAATCGACTTCATGGTCTTTTGGTTCAATGGGCTCCACCAATATGCTTTGTTCCGTTGTCAACCCACCGTGCCAGATCTGACAAGTGCCGTCGCAAGTTCAAGTAACCATACCTATAGATACTTGTGCCGTCCGTTGCAACGCAGCCGAGCGATATGGTGGCGCCACCAAGGTCACCATCGGAAACAGAACCTTCCAACAACAGATAGAGTGCGAAAACAATAGACCGTTATTTATCCGACTGAACTTGACACAGCACAGCAGCAGCCAGCGGAGGTTCGACTTCTTGGCAAGTGCTGCCTTATTCCAATTGTATCGCGACGCGTCGTCGACACCCGTGTGTACCTCCTATTCAGAAAGTCGGAAAAGTGGGTTTGTTCTTGCCCCTTTATTTGCTGCTCGTGGCGCGGCAAAACGTCTTTCATATGTGTTATTTTTTTGGGAATAAGGTTACATACGTTTAGCACCTTACCACCATACCTAGTACGAATTAGTTTATGGAAGTTTATGGCTTTGATCCGGTTCTCGTTCATTTGCGACGGTTTGTAACCTTTTGGCATTATCCCATCGTAGCCGATTGTAGGTTGGTACATATGGTAGGGTACTGCGCGTAAAGGTGTCGCCTGCCTTCCGTCAATGTAACTTGCTGGTCGGGTGGTGGACTCACGTCGAGTCGAGCTGCACTCGGGTGTGGCGAAACCGTCCAAGCGAAACCATGTAAATCGTGGGAAGCCTGAGGGTCTTTTCCGAAATAAAGCGTTTCCGTTGGGGTAGGACAGCTAAGCGACCTGAAGTGCACAATTTGTAAGATAGTGTGGAACAGTAGTGGCTTGGAATTGATGTTATAATGGGCCATTGGTTGGACTTTTGGATGGTGAATTCGCGCTTACGGATTGACGATTGATCAGTCTACTGCTTGTTTGAATAGCTCTTCGGATGTTGTGAAACGGTACGTTCGTAATAAACCCCTAGCTGAGTTTCGTTCAGGTTATGCCATTCATTCGACTAATTTAGCTATATAACACCGAACTTGTGATCAGTAGATGATGTGATACTTTTGTTGTAAATATCATTAAAATTTACGTTTTCAATAATCCAAATATAATTTTGATAGTGTTGTACCACATTTTAGAGAAACCTTTGAGGAAATCTGTAGATACATTCTTAGACTATGACACTATAATTGAGCATTTCTAGCCAAAAACACGACAAATTTGGCATTTTGACTCCATATTTTTCAATTTGAATGATATTTTGTTGATGTGCAGGATTTCGTAAATCATTTATTTTTACATCATCACATTTTTTTATCTGTATTAACGAAATTTTTAGCCCTAGGCTCATTCATCTCGGGACCCACGCTTTAGCTCCCTTCCGAAGGAAGTACTCACATTTTTGTGAGTTTGTCGGGAGTGGGATTCGATCCCAGGTCCTTGGCGTGATAGCCACGTGTTTTAACCATCACACCAGGTCCACTCCACACATCAACACATAACCATTTTCCTCACCAAACTTTTGAAAAAGACGTTTGAAAAATATGTAATTTTCTTCTTTAAAAAGTTATAACTTAAAAACTTTTTTTGGATTGAAATCATGTCTTAAAAGATGTTTGAGAATATTTGAAAGGCTTATAGGAAAAAAATACAATTAGAGTAATTGTCATCACAGATTTATGTTAGATGTCATATAATTTCGATTTGTCAAAAACCTTACCTTTCGATTATTTTTTTTATTATTTTTCTGTAGAAAGCTCACAATACCTTGTGAAATCCCAACTAATAATCGCAAGTCGCAAACAAGTATGGATGCTGAATTGTTTCATTATAATAGTAATGATAGCTGAACTGAAATTATGTTGTACTCATTACTGTACAAATGCTTTTTCAATTGAAAAAGTAGCCAATGTTCAACCTTTCGTATCGTAACAAAGATAATTTAAAACACTTTTCAAGCGTTTTATAGGATTTTTATTCGACTTGCAATCTTTACACAATAGTTTTACAAGACCTTTTACTGCTTCTTGTTGAGTTAATGTAAAAATTAGCGCATGTATCTGTACAATATGGTTTTCACAAGTCAAATAAGTGCATTCGTTTCATCATACTTCGACTCAGAGTACGGGATGAAAACACGTGTTTTTTACTGAACAGCAGCTGAATTGTTGTTGTGTTGTTCAGTTGTTCACCATAATTCAGTGCCAATTCACCACTGCTGAACAGGAGTCGAAGTGTGATCATTATAAAGCCACGGGAAGTTTATGTTTTGATTTGAGTACTTTACTTAGTTCATCATCTATAGGATGGTGCAGATAGAAGGGCATGCGGATGGCGATGGACGGGCCTCGAGTTCGAATCTAGATTTAGGAAAATTTATATGCAGTTATTATTTCACAATATTTGTTTACTACATAAGTGCCAATTGTAAACTCTCGTGAAAATTGAAAAAAATGCTTTTTATATATTTTCAATCATTTTTGTTAAAGCTGATTAATAGCGAACGAAGGTTGTGCCTGAAAATTATTCAAATATTATACTGAATAATTTGTCGTAAAGGTGCTTGTAAAATGAGTATTGTTAGTTGGGATGTGATTCGAGATTTTTTCAACTGCTTAAGCTTAAGCTCAATGTGAGTGTTTTACGCTAAGACGTTCTCAGCAATCTAAATACACAAGGATCTTATATTGCTATACGATAGAGTTGTTCTATTTATTTCTACGCCATTGGTTTCAATTTTCTTTCTGAATCTATTGCTCCCAAGGAGATGCCATAAAATTTCCCATTTCACCAGTACTCACGTGAACGCGAGACGACGTTTCATGCAAGCAACCAAGCCAGCATAAGTCCTCCGCCCTGTCCTAATAGCAGCAGAAAAACGGACGCCACGAAAGAACCATTACCGTGGTAAACCTTATTCATGGCGCTGCTGCTGGTGCTGGCCAAGTACACATTACCATTCCCCGATACTCCACCTAATAGCGCAAAGCTCGAGAGTCGAGATGCTATCAAGATGGGCTTCTAGCTCCCGCGCCCATCCAAACTGACCTAAATCTGTCAAATAAAAATAAACTTGGACCACGGCACGAGAGAAATCCATAACCAGCGACACGAAATGGTGCGGTAGGAGGAGGGTGGCAAACGCCATTAGGACACCATACCGTACTTTTTTCTTCCTAGCCCAATGATCCTCGCCGAAGCACCAAACCAACCAGGATGCATAAAGTTTACTTTGGCGCGGAACCAACACGCGAGGCTGGAGAGACAGCACCGTATATTCATTTTTAAGTGATGCTTTCCTAGAAGAGCAATAGTGCTCGCTGCTAGGAGCCGAAATATTCGAGCAATAAAATTCAACGAGAAGTGTCTTCTTCTTTTCGAGGTAGAACGACCCTAACTGGGGTGAAGCGTGCTTCTCAGTTTAGTGTACTGAATCTGAACACTTCCGCAAAATTTTTGTTATTTGGCTTTTTAAAGCCAAGGTTGTTTCGCTTCGAAGCTTCAAGTTTAGCTACTGGCAATTAGTTGAGGGAGACACCAAAAAAAACCTTAATTTCTCCAGGAAGACTTGAATAAAACGTTTGCTCGTTATAAAGTACGGACTCGCTTCAATTCGAAATGTAATTTCATCGTATCCTTTTCTCATTTCCTACATGGTATCATGATTTGCACGTAAATTGCTACGCCCCGAAGCAGAAGCGCAGACACTGTCGGAACATAAACCAAATCAAATATTTATCATTCATACGAAAGAAGGTAAGGACTGAAGTCTGCCTCATGTGATGCTGCATCAAAGAGTAAAAAGACCGAAAATTTCCACATGGTCTGATCACGTGTCGTCCCGTCCGGGTATCGAGTTTTCTCGACATAACACTCGGTTCAGTACGTGAACTGTCTGTCTACTGTGGGGAAGAGCAACCAGAGTCTCAGAAAAAGCAGAATGACTACGGTCACGAAATTTGTTTACTTATTTATTTTGAGTTTATTTTATTGCCCAAAAAAGCTCACAGACGCAGGAGAAGGCGGCAACACTCGGAGATTGTTTACTAAGATTCTTTCTCCAAATAAGCGGTGGTGGACGGTGGTCAACATGAGATTGTGTAACGAACCAATAAATACAAGCATCCTAACTGCAGTTCGTTGACGTTTGGAGAGTATCGTTTGTCGTATTTTCCAATCATCATCAATTTGAAAGATGACCCTGCTGATGTTGATAGAGCGAATCGGTCTCAAGAGGATGTTTTTGATTGTTGGAGTCGAGATGTCGACAACAAGATACGATTGGGAAAATTGATAACAAAAAATCAAGTTGAACATCTTGTCAAATCAATTGCAACATTTATAATTAATTGGGAGATTCATGTTGCATAAATTAAAAAGAACAAAAACACGGGCGCGTTCAATGCTTCCAGTGAGCTATACTATTTGAAGGAAGTACGACACTAGACAACGAGCTAGCATGTGACGCCCAGAGGTACGGCCGAAATTTTTTTTAATGCATTTCAAAAAGATTTCCTAACTTAGAAGGATCAAGTCGCATGTACCAATCAATCAACTCAGTTCGATGAATTGAGATGATATCTGTATGTGTGTATGTATGAATGTCTGTGCGCAAAACAAGTTCACTCACTTAAGGCATTTGCCATTGACCTATTTTACAGATTTTAGCACGAATCGAACCGAAATTAGACCACATTGCTTGCTATAAAAATGCTCTGGATCGGTCAAAGCGTTCCGGATTTATGGCCATTTTAGTGATCCGGACCAGCTCCAGTACCCCCAGCACCCCATCATGCGACTCATCAAATAACGCCGATTTTTATGGCCTTAAGCATGGTTGACGAATTTTGTGTGGAAATCATCAATAGAAACTAAAAAATCCACGATGCTGCCCCAAAATTCAAGATGACTACCTAAATTCCAAGATGGCGGCCCATAATTAAATAGACGGCTGTTTAAGAATTGTTAGGCTCTAAAGTCATGCAATATGGGTATATTATGCATGAGACAGATGTTCGGAGACCAAAATGAGGACAAGAATATCCAAGATGGTGGCCCACAATTTACGATGGCGGCTGTAAAGGCTTTAAAACTATGCAATATGGATATATTGGGTATGAAGAAGATGCCCAGAGTCCAGAAATGACGGCTCAAAATGCCGACCCTAATTCAATTCAAGATGGCTGCTGATTAAAGAAGCAATTGCTATTGCACACATATTGCATTGTGTGTATTTGATATGGTGAAGATGTCCAAAATCCAAAAGAGGGAACCAGAATATTCAAGATAGTGACCCAAAATCAAAGTTGGCCAAAATCAAAATTCAACGTGGTGGCTGTTTTAAGTAGTTTAAGATTCAAAAACCATGCAATATGAAAATTCATAGTGTGGCTTTGTCATATATTACCTTACCTTAAAATTGCATATCATTTCCTTCGGTAATATTTTTTTAGATTAATGATTACATAATTCACGTGAAAACGAGTGCTTTTAAGAAAAATTTAACAATGAAATAACTTTTTTTAAGTTTAGATTTCGTTATACTTCATCCAGTATTTAAGTGGAACTTATCTGAAGTAAACTTAAATAGTACTGTTTATTTTTGTGAAGTCATTTTGATGACATTTTTGATGTATTTTTGATTAAATTTTCGATTTTAAGAAAAAAAAAATATTCCAGTTAATTTTTTCGCTTCCCCCAAAACTAATCTAACTCAGAAATTAACTAGCTTTTTTCTTCAGCTAGGCTGCGTGTACCAGTTATCGCCATAGTGGTTCCCTATTTATATTATATGAGATATTTCAAAATTTTGCATCATTTCAAGAGTTTTAATGACAAGATACTTTTAAATTAATGCTACTAAAACTTTCATAATAGGACAATAGCTTCAAAACTTTCTAAATTCCCACTATGGCCAAATAGGGAACCACTATGGCGATAACTGGTACACTTACCCTAGTTAATTTCTGTGTTGAGTCTTATGTTAACTAATTCTTAATTGAATTTCCAAGGAGTTTTTTTTTATTTGTATGTTCCCCTAGGACTCATTTATCTGAATATTCATCCCGAAGATTCTCCAGAATTCTTGTTTCAACTTGTCTGGGTTAAATTCCAAAATTGTCAAGATGTTTTCCTACATTTTCCCATGTGTTCTTAAAGTGCTTCTAACCAATTATGTTCTAGGAATTGGGAATTCTGGGAGTCCCTAGCGAAGTTCCTCCATTTTTTTTAACACTTTTTAGCAGTTTCTTCAGATTCTTCAATGATTCCCACAAAAATGCATTCAAGGATTTCAAAATCGTTGTAGTAGTTTCTTCAAGAATCACAAGAAGATCCTCGAAGCAGCTTTTTAGGGTTGCCTTCAAAGAGTTTATACAGAAGCTTCGCCAAGATTTTCTCCTTCTAAAGTTCCCCAAGAGTTCTCGAAAAGTTTGTTCAGTAGTTTTCTTAGGAATTTCGCAAATAGTTTAGTTTCAAATCCTCTAAACAATCTAAGGCAAGTCAAAAGATTCCTAAAAAAATGTTTTTTTTTTGATACTTGAGTTTTATAGGAATTACAACCAGAGGTTCCATTAGATTTTTTTCTAGGATCCTCTCAAAAACTTAATTAAAAATTCCTCAAGATGTGCATCCACAATTTTCACAGGAAATGTCATCTTTTTCTCCACGAATTTCAAAAAAGGTTCTGCAGGAAATCTTTCAAAATATATCTTTAGAAAATCCATCAGGGGTTACACTAGAAGTTGTTGTAGAAACTTTTTCAAGAGTTGTAGTGCTTCAAAATATGCCAGTAAATCCTGGCGAAGTTCCTTCGGCAGTTCTAGACGTCTCTGTAAGAACTCCCAAGAGGATTTTATAGGAATTTTTTAAACAATTGCTCCTGCAGCTCCCTTAGTTTTCTTTTTTTAAGTTTGTCCAAGAATTCCTCCAAAAACTTCCGCGGGTGTTTTTTTTTTAAATAATCCGATAGGGTGCTGGCACCGGTTTTAGCCAGTCTAAGGGAAATCATTTTTACAAAAATAACCAACATGAAAACTTCCAATGTGTCAAATGAAAGGTTTCAATTTATACTTTATAGGAAAAATGCAGAAATCGACATATACTTGATTATCGCATTCAGTGTCGCGAAGCATCAGCGTACAAGTCACAAAGAAGCTGATAAACACCAAACTTGTATCACCCTGTCTCTGCGGTTTCTGATTCGCTCTCTCTACAGTCGCAAACACCAGAAAAAACAGATTCCCATCAAAGTCACCCGGTCACCCTTGTTTTGCTACAATCATCCTGACTTGGATACGGCTCATGTGAGTGTCATGACTCTCTCCGTCACCTCAAGCAGATGCACGCGCAACAGCATGTAAAACTATGCATGTGTATTATCACAAGCACGATACTACGTCATAAATCCTATTCGTTTTGCATAGCTCAGTTTAAACGCACACATTGAGCGCACCACGCAGTTCGCCCTGGCTATGGCAAACGCTTTCACTTCGCCCGTTATGCATCGTTGCTCAGAGAGATTGATTCTCTCGCAACCCGCCTGAAGCCTACTCAGCAACTGCTATCGCTGCAAAGCTGCGAAGGGTGGTAACCACAACATGTTTGTCATTCCAGTCGTGACATGCTAGCTGGTTCGTATCACCTTGGGAAGGGTGACTCCAGAAAGCGGTTTAAGTAATTGTCTAGCGATGGTCGCGATTATTCGCAAGACTGATCGCATTAAAAGTAACACTGGCCAAAATTAGAAGCACTGCGTCAGTTTTGGCCATATTCTCAACTTTAATTTCTATGTTTGGCCAATCACGTGTATTTCTTATGGGAGTGGTCACATTTGACATGTGGGAGCTAATTGTCTAGAGATTTATTTTTTCTTGCATTTTTAATTATAATTAGATTTACAGCTTAAATAATCATATTATATTAGGATCTAGTAGTAAAAAATATGTTTTTGCTGGTTTAGATCGCAACAGGCTCAATAACGCACTATGGCCAAAATACCCGACTGGTCAAAACTGATGCTTCTACCCTATTATTTTTATTTTATTATTTTTTGCATTTCTTCATTTTATGTCATATTGTGAATTCAATAATAGTGAATATTATTTTCAATACTTCAATCTAACATTTACTAACTAAATTATTCCTGAAGAATCCTTAATATGCTTTGATATCATCAATAAATATTACCTTCAGTATATAGGTATTACCTTCAGAAATTTTTCCACAATAATATAAAAACAAATTATAAAAATTAAAAATATATATATATATATATACTGAATCATTTCTCTAGAAGAACTTCGCAAAAAACTCAAATAAAATACTGAAGAAACGCCAATATGATTTTTTAAGAAACATATAAAAATCTTTAAGAAAGTAATGGAGAAATTTTCTAGAGAAGTCCCTCAAAGTATCTCTTAGGAGAATTCAAAAAACAATTTCTCCAATGAAAACCAAGAAATTAATGTGTTAACTCTGAAATGATTCCTGAAAGAACTTCTCGAGGATTTGCTGAGTGGACTCTTAGAGAAATTTCCCAAGGGACTACCAGAAAAATTCCAGAAGGAACTTCTGAAGTAATTCCTGCAGCTCCTAGAGAAATTGTTGCAGTAGCTTTTGAAGGAACTCACGAAGGAATACTTGCAGGAAGTTTTTGAAGTACGCAAAAAAAATCTCAAATTTCGTGAATTTGAGCAGACATGGCCGGTAAACGGAAATAAAAACAACTAGCTTCTAGAGGTATATCTGCAGAGTATTCTGGATGAGTTTTTAGTAAAAGGGACTTCTGCAAGATTTTTTTTAAGAATTTCGTGGAAGATTTATAGAAGACACCAGTCTTCTATGGATTTTCTAAGGGAACTACTGGAGCAACTGCTAAGGGCACTTCTTCAGAAATTTCTGATTAAATTTTCTTTACAATTCGTGCAACTTCTAAAACATTTCTTGGAGAACTCATGAAGGAATTCCTGAAGTAAATGCTCAATGAATTCATGGAGTCATTTGTAGAACAGTATACAGCAACTCTTACTTTCACCTCACCATACCTCACACCTTCTAAACATCAAGTATGAAGAAACCACTACGTCCATAAAAAAACGAAAAATGAAATAGTTATTCCTTTTCTATAGTTTCTTTGAAAAATATATGAAAAGTGTTATTAAGGTGCATCAATTTCTTCTTTTTTTGGTTTTTAGATTTTTTTTTACTGAAAAAAAAATATCCGGAGATTCCTTGATCCTTCCCCTACATGTGTATGATAACCGATTTTGAAAATATTGCTCCGTTGTTCAGTAAAAAAAATCAAAAACAAAAAAAATGAGGAGATGCTTACAGTTTTGCCTTAAGTTGTTCCTTTCATCTAGTTTTTCCACTAAATTTGTTCGTCTTCTATTCATAAGCTTCGTTCTTTCTTTTTTATTTTTTTAATATTTCCAATATTCATCCACAAGCGAGCTTTTAGATTTTTGCTGGTTGTTTTGTATTTTTATTTTTTATTTCCGACTCAGTATTGATCCCAACCTGCTTTATTTCTTAATTTCTATCATTTGTTTCTTAATCATCGTTTTACTCTCTACATTTTACTTACATTATTTTTTACCTAACCATTTTTAATGACTAATCATGTGACGATCTCAAAATCATTATTAAAAAATTTGTTTTTTTTTTATTTTTATTTTTTTGTAAACTTTAACTTAAGTTTATATATCCTACGTTGTAGTGAACCAATTTCAAATCTTCTGTTATGTATATACAGCTTAATCTTTAAGCTTATCATCCTTCCTGTTATTGGCGAGCTTATGGGACAATCTTTTTAAATTTCTGACAAATTTCCAAAAACTGTGGAAATATGATTTTTTTTTTCAATTGGAAAAATAGAATCTCAAATATAAGGTTTAACCCTCTAATACCCAAATTTTTGATTTTGATCTAAATATCATTTTTCTTCATCTAAAATCGATTTCAACATGTTTTGGAAGATGACTCTTTTTAATTCTCGATTTCGTGAATTTCAGTTTTTGATTTTTCTAATTTTTGTTTCTGAACATCCCCACACTTTTATATTTTTCCTGGAAGCCAATTTGGGGAACGGATTTTTTCTGCTATTCTGCTATTATCAACGCATCCCCTGGCTTTCGCCCATCTGCGTTGTCTTTTCACTAGGCAATACGTCTACCAATTGATGTTTATGGGCTTGCCGGACCAAGTCATGTAGCTAAGCCAAACACCCCACCTACAACTGTTGGGTAGGCACCATTGTCCCGCCCACTGGTCTTTTACAGCTAGTTGTAGGTGCATGTGTGCGTGTAAGTATTGGAGTGTGTGTGTCAGTGTTGGTGTATTGTAGGCGCCAACTCGTTCTAATCCACTCTGATAGCTAACACCCTATTGAACCATTACCCTTAAATTTGGCAATCTATGAAATAGAATGAGTTAAACGCCTGTAGAAAACAGTCAGTTAAATCAAACAAGGAATATTAGTATTAAAGCGAAGATACAACGAAGCAACGCCCCGAACCTCGAGAGCACAAACCCCAAGAACCAAATGACAGGCAGCGCCGATAAGTCGATCGACTGGCCACCATCAGTGAATAACCAATCGAGTAAACCCCCCAGCACAAACTGCCACCAGCTCTCCCGACCTGCGCCCAACAAATCCGAGGCACAGCCCAGCCTTAGCTTCACCTTAAAACCAAAATCTAGATTACAGAGCACAATACTTCCCAAGTAACCACACAGCTCGAGCCGCAAATCACGCACAACACGGCACAAATAAGACAAACACTACCACGCCCGTACAACCGAACCCGACCTAGAGTAGAGAAGGGTCTCTTTCCACTCCAACCCGGACTCAACTGCACCCACAGGGCAGCGCACCTCACCCACACCGCACTCATTCATGCATCACTGTCCGAGCCGCACGGTCACCTGGGTTGAGTCTATCTGCATGACCTCGCCCAACCCGTAACGCAGAGTTTAAATCCCTCTCTTGCATTACAAAGTACTCCCTCTTCCCAAAAATCTGTGCGTGGTATAAATGAGATCTTAAGGCTGAAGAAATCGTCACCAATACAACCGCCAACACTGAGCACTCAATGATGTCGGCCTTATCAACGACGACCCCCTCAGTCCCAAACCCAATTATCCCACACTACCCAAGTAACCACCCTGCTGAAGCCGTAAGCACCACACGCACAAAGCACACACACACCGACACGCACCACCCCACACAAACCACCAAGGCCGAACAAAAGCGGAAAGCGGTGCCACCACTGCTGAATCACGAGTTTTTCAGTATAATTCAGCAATCGTAGATCCATTCTTCGACCCTACTCAGCCCTAACGGTCCATAGCAATGCCTGTCAATATATGCGCCTCACACATGCAACCCCTACACCCTAACAGTATGGTCACTTGGGTATCCCTGGGTTTTGACATGATGGTCAGGGATCACAGCCATCAAAACGTTCCACACTTTATCAGGGCTTACGACCTGTAGACATGATGATTTCTCAAAAGTTTCAAGCTCTTTCGGACCTTCCGCTATTGGAGACCATCATGGCTAGCGGTGTTAATTTGGGGAACGGATTTTTTGAGATGAAAACATTTTGAGATTTTATGATTATTGTTGAAATATTATTATTTTGAATTTTTTTTCAGAGAAAATTTTATTTTCCGTGTAATTTTGAGGAAAATAATTTTAGAGTGTAGTCGATTCCCTTAAACTATTAAACAAGGGTAGAATGATTTGGGAAAAATTTAAAATATGTTAATTGTAGCGATTCAATACAAAATAAACAATGACTTTCAGAAGCTGACTAAAACATCAATTTTTCAATGATTTTTAAAAAATGTGAATTCGCTTTAAAATACATCAAAAACCATTTTGAGATATACAAAACAGTCCTAAATATCAGCCAAAAATATAAAAAAATTGGTTTTCCACGAAACAAAAATTACAAAAATGCTCAAACTATACCCCGTCTAGAGGCGGGATTGGGTATTAGAGGGTTAACCATGTGCTCAAAAGGGGATCAATTGTGGCCCATTTTTGAAAAATACATCATAAGACATGCCTCCATAAAAACACAGTTTTGAAAACTTTAACAATAACTTAAAGTCCTTCTGTTGTGCATAAACTTGCAATAGATGTTTACCTTCCATTCTGTACGAAAAACGGATCAAGTTTTGTGTTTTTCTTGAAGTTACAGACAAATTAAGAAAAAGGGATCAAGTCTCCCCAGTCACCCCTAAATGTTCTTCACTAATTTGTTAAATCAAAACGCATCAAAACATCATAGTGCATCCAAACCAATCCTTGAAACTGTCACAATAAACAACGCTCTATTTAGCGTGTTCGTCGTACTCTTGAGAAACTTGCATAACTTTGCGCAACTGTCATTCCACCATTTCACAAAGCTCCCCCTCAAATAGCCCCAAAGCCCACTCGAAGCCAAATGAGTTCACTGCCAACGGAAATTATCGCATTTGTCACCTCAAAACAACAAAAGCCCCTCCGAAGGGTTTTTGATGGACGGACATCAACCGAAAATGTGCATACACCCATTACGAAACTTAAACGCTGCGCCTCAAGCCAAGCTCAGCCCGGGGCCAGTGGCACAAATTAATTGACACGTCCGCCCGTCCATCTATCTGACGTGAATTTGGATGGGCTCCCACACGAGCCGTTGGCGGAGCGAAAGAAAAAAAAATGCCCAAAATCGAAACTATTTCGGAACGGAATTTATACGTTTATCTGTTGCCGCTGCCGGCGCTGGTGTTTTAGGTGCCTCCACGTTGTGTCGTGTGGCTACGAACGATCCACAGTGCTTTCAGTGGCGTAAGGTTTTCGAGATAAAACAAAGTATGGCAAGAAGTCATGTGTATAGAATCTCTCAGTTGAGGTTGAATGAAAAAAACTAACTGTTCGAAACAAATTTTCCGAATGGAAATCAAAATCACAAAAATAAAGGAAATTTTTATTGTTATAAAACTCTGAAATAAGGCCGTTACAAATATTTATTTCACTTTTTGTCCAACCACTCTTTGGCTGGTCATAAAAGGCGATAAAAGTAATAAAGCATTTAATCTGAAAAATATTAAAAACTCATCAGATTTGTTAAAGAATTTTTAGCAAAACCCGAAATTTTGATAAATATTTTTTATCTGCCCCCTCAAAATGAAAAATCATGCCAAAAAAATTGTGAAGGGGGGGGGGGGTAAACAAAAAGTGAAAAAAATAATATTTGCTCCAAAATATATGAAAATTTTGAAAACCTATTATAAAAATACTGTAATGATAAAACAATGCGTCATCAACAACATGCAAAGCAAAGTTTGTACTTTTTTATGAGAAACAACACACTTTTGATGGAACAGTTGCAAATTTTATACTACACATTCTGCATTTTATAGCCGCATAAAACAATCTGTCGCTTCCAATATTCATTAGAGGTGGCATAATCGGGAAACCGTGCACTACCGGTCGCTCGTTCGCTCGCTCGCTCGCAGCGTGCCTATTTGCAAGCAATATCAGATTTGAATTTTAATCCAATTAATTAACAAAACCCCCGTTTCCGTTTCCCCTTTTCCGTTTACTTGCAGTTTTACCAACCGCCACACAAGTAGATAGCGTAAAGAAATCATGTGATGAAATAGGAACTAGTAGCAGCAGCGGCAGCAGTAGCAGTAGTACCAGCAGTAGTCACCATCATCACCATCATCAGCACCACCAGAGCACAACAAACGCCAGCAGTGCAGCATCGGTGTCAGCAGCAACATCAACGGCTGCGAGCAACAACAGTGCAGCGTCGGTGGCGGCGGCCAGAGCTTCGGCCATATCCGCTGCCATGTACGGCAATTCGCCCCGAAACACCCTAAGACTGATACCGGTGGACTTTTCGCTGTTTGAGGTGAGTTGTTATGGCCATTGTTGGGCTTATTTGTTCAGTAACTGTTCAGTAGAATGCTGCTTACTTTTGAAAGGCTGTTAAAAAGTCTTAGCCTCAACTATAAGTCTAGTTTGCTGATCTAGATTCAAATCACATAAAAAATAATATTCCAAGCTACAGCAAAAAAAAAAAATTTAGATTAAAGATGTCGCAAGCATCTCAAAGATGGATTCTCGAGTAATATGTAATTAAATTTTGTTGAACGGACTTTTTTTCAAAACCACGTAAAATATGAAGTATATGTGATTTTTCTTTTTATATCCAGTACTCGGAAAAAAATACAACGTAGGAAGCAATGCAAAACTTGTTCGAGGTAGGCGCCATTTCGAATTATCCGGAGGGAATAGTATCGACTGAGGGAATCTGGCAATGATATGTTGGCGGCGTAGCAGTCTTTTCACAAATCAAAAACTAATTTGTTTCTATGTCCGACGTTTCGATATGTTTAACATCTTTTTCAAGGATTCTATGATTATTACACATTTAAACATTAACGTTATGTGGTCAAGGAAATTTTACAAAACTTACAGAAACTTTAGCTTTTTTGTCAGGTGGCTCTAGTTGCTGAGCAGTAGTCACAGAACATACAAACATCCGAACAAAAATCTTCCTACAAACATAATTAAAAACAATCATCATTAATATAAGGTCACAATCTTCTAAAATTATAACAATTACCGACACAAAGCACTTAATTAACAAACACGTATTATACTATTATCTTTTTCGTCGCAAAAATAATTTGGCCAACAGTCGTTTTGGTCTTACTTTACTGAACCTTATATTAATGATGATTGTTTTTAATGATGTTTTTTGTTCGGATGTTTGTATGTTCTGTGACTACTGCTCAGCAACTAGAGCCACCTGACAAAAAAGCTAAAGTTTCTGTAAGTTTTGTAAAATTTCCTTGACCACATAACGTTAATGTTTAAATTTGTAATAATTATAGAATCCTTGAAAAAGATGTTAAATATATCGAAACGTCGGACATAGAAACAAATTAGTTTTTGATTTGTGAAAAGACTGCTACGCCGCCAACATATCATTGCAATGCAAAACTTTAGACGGCATTCATGATTTTTGACCAGGAGCTACAACTGTGTTCATAAAAATAGCAGTGAAAGCCAATTTTCATACAAAATAGCCAACTTTGACATTATGTATCTTTGTTCTCTAATGACTGATTGAGCCAAAAAATTGAATAATATGTAAAAATGTTCAAAATAATAGCAGTATTTGCTTTTTTTTGTTCAGCAATTAATTAAATAATTCTAACTTGTAACCTAGACAAGTGTTGTCTGAATAGCGTGCGAAATTATTTTTTTCTTATTCATGGTGGAGCGGAAATTCAATTTGTCTACACTGCTATTATTTTGAAACTTTTTTACAGGTGTTCCGAAAAAATAGAAATCTCGCTATAACAAAATCGACCGGATTTGTAGTTCACTGTCAAACTTTTAAGTCAATCGGTCATAGGAGAACAAAGTTACAGCATGTCAAAATTGGCTTTTTGTATGAAAATTGGCTTTCACTGCTATTTTTATGAACACAGCTGTATGTATTTTATGTAGCTACTACAAAAATTTAGGCGTATAGTGAGTATCATGAAGTGAGGGTTCGATTCCCGCTCCAATCGGAGGAAACTTTTCGTCAAACGAAAAATCCTCCATTGATCCACTGTGTGTTCCGTGTTGTCCGTTGTCTAATGTTGTTGATTGTTCAGTCCTTCTTTCATTCTTTCTTCGGTTTCTCGGGACTGCTCCAGGAGTTTCTTCTGGAGTTCCCAGGGTATTTCTTATGATACTTCTAGAGGTTTATTTGGGACTCCTTGCGAAAGTTTCCTCTGTGACTCTCCCAGGAATTTCTTCTGAGATTTCTAAACAAGTTCCATCTGAGATTTTTCCAGGAAGTCCACCCAGAATTGGAAGTAAACCCAGAAGGTTAAAGAGGAGCTGGAGGCACTGATCCCTACACCTAAGTTTGTTGCTGAACAAAAGGTCTGACAATTAGATATGATTTGATGCTGAGAGTCTCCCCTAGATGCGCACCACACTTTAGGAATTGGTTAAGAAATTCGCCCTTACCGATCTCAAACACTCCATCAATCTACATACTGCATAACTCCCTTCTGGAGCTGCATGCACAATATGGTGCAAATTTGTGTGGCTGAACAACATATTGCGACATTTGCACCCATTTAGACTCGGCCGAAATTCATTATCATCACAGTCGAATTTCGCACACGACTGCGCAGAGGCTGGTATACACAAGTTCGGTTGAGTTCATGACAGGGACGTCGGATGCACAACAGGTAAACAAAATAAGTTTGATTAGTGAGAAACTTCGCTGGGGAATGATGATTCAGTGGATTCTCAAATTATCACAGTAGTCTAAACATTAATGAGAAACCCAATATATAAAAAAATATAATAAGCAAGATTTTTCCTCTATCAAAGCCGATCATTTTTACCTTGCCTAAGCCTACCATAATCACCTTACTTCCACAACACAACTGAAAAAACCTTGGCAAGAATAGATAGATTCCCGCGCGCAACGTGCCTGCTTTGCAGTTAACCGAGAACTGGTGATCGAATGCGATCCAACTGCTGATCTGTGTTGCAGAGCTGAGGTGTGGGGATTCTCTTAGGGTGCTGATAAGAGCAGACGGACAGTAGAGAGTGAGACCTTAGAGAAAGGGAACTTGCATGAAGGTTTCTGATACAGCACAGCAAATAATTTTGTAATATCCAGGCGCGTAATTTTTGACGCTGTAACCAATTTCGAACGTAATTTCAATCAGTTACCTCGTTTTCCATCAATTATCACACTCACCATGTTCACCCTGGTTGGCACCGGAAAGTGTCAACAAACCCATTCCAGCAGATACCTATAGGTTCTATAGAAGCAGTATCATATTTATCATCTGCCTTCTAACTCGGTGAAAAAGCCGAGGGGTAAGGGATACGGCTCACAATCAACGGATCAGTGTACGAATCCACGCCAATATTTTACTTATATATGATTCATTCATCGATCCGGTTCTAGCGATTGCTAGACCCACTTTTAGGCTGCGGCGGCTTATTAGCTTCGTGGGAATGATGTAATTTGTACATCATTTTTACGACGCGACTGATGTGCAGCGAAAATAATGTGATATCACAAGAATTTTTTTTGCTGTGAGGTTAATTGTAGCTCTCGCGACTCGCGAGGCCGTTGGCTGTGAGAAGGTTACAAGTTCTCTAACGAATTCCTTCCATTGTTGTTTCTGGGATTCATCAAGGATTTTTTCATGAGACTACACCAGTAGTTCCTTCTGGAACGTGTGGAATTTTTTCAAGAACCTCTTCCGCGGCATTGGGAACTCCTTCTGGGTTTCCTCTGGAAACTCCTTCCGAGAATCCTTCAAAAACTTCTCCCGGTGCTTTTACAAGAACATGTTCTGTGATTTCTCCAGGAACTTCTTCCAGAATTCTTTCAGAAACTGCTTGAAGAACTCCTTCCGGGAGTCCTCCTGGAGTTCCTCTGGGGATTCGTCCTCGCATTCTATATAAGATTTCTCAAGAACATCGGGATTACTCCAGGAACTTCTTTCAGGATTCTTTGAGAAACTCTTTCCAGAAACTTTTACGAGATTGAAACAGGTAACCCCAATCCAAGGTGTCAGGCGACCCGTGCTGAGGGATGAATCGTTGAGGGGGTTTCAAAGATGCTCGATCTTCAACGGAGCCCGTTGCGTGTGTAGATCACCATTTTGGGTTGCGTTACGGTGAAAGATCTACCAAACCGAACCCTAGTCCTAACTGTTTCCAACTATAGAAGAGCATATTTTAATAATTACAGGAAAATTTGTGGTTACTATTCATACCTAGATCAGAAGGCTGGCTCCAGAGGCACGTTATCCTCCATTTGGGACATTTTTACCCATTTGTGGGACATTCATACCTTGGTAAAAGTGATAGGTCTCGGTTTAATTCTGACCGAGAACATCTTGAAACAAGGAAAAATGTGCTAGTATTCCTAATATTTTATTCGGAGTTCACTGGTTTGAGGCAGTGAGGCCGAGGGTTCCTATGCATGGTCAATATCGGTATCACATCCTGACTTTTTCGTCAAGGGATCCGATCTTGACTAAAAAGGAGCGTATTAAAAGCGGAACCAATCAATCAAAATCCTTCCTTGCGGTTAAGTTGAAATTTACTACTGTACCAAAACCGAATACTTTATAACTTCTCAATAATGATAAAGTAATACGTCATTCCCTATACAAAGGACAAGGGTTATATCACAAAAGATCAAATATTGGTCGCAGTGGTTAATGCCCAGAAAACAGAGAATACAATATGTTGTCCAGCGTTTTTCCAAATCTTTTCCTAGGAATTCTCCAAGAATGCAACCATAAAAAATCTCCAGAATGTCTTACATGTATTTTTCAGCATTTTCAGAAATTTCACTTTACCAATCAGGTTAATTTTCTACGACACTCACAATCTACATAGACAATTAATTATTACAAGATTCTGTTAAACTTGACTACAAAATTACGATGATGATTAACCTGGGCTTGTTAGGGTTCTTAGTGGAATTCAAAGGAACCGTACTTAACCCGATTTTCTTTTATTTACAAAATTACACCAAATGTTTCTCCAAAGTTTCCAGCAGACGTTTTTTTTTCTACCAATTCCACAAAACAGATTTCAGAATCAATTGGTCGGCGTTAAGTCAGAGAGGACCATGTGTCTTTTACCTAATTTCTAGAAAAAACGACTTTGAAGGTTGCAACTCTATAAGTTTTGAGTTTTTCAACAAATGTTCATGAATTTTTGCCATAAAACTTAATAACTTAATAATAATATGTGTTCCATCATTAATCTCACGCTCCCATATTCATCCTATTCGAAAACAAGCGATTACGGCACCGATTGATTCCGATCTTTTTGTTTTCATGGGTGCTCACTTCTAACAAAAAATACAAAAATAAGAAACAAAACAAACAGCGCTTCAATCCTTTGTTTTTCGTAGGATGAAAATGGGAGCCACATGCTTAAGAAGGGAACCAATACCCTATTCATCAAAGCATCGCTCTGTATTGATCGCGAAAAAACGTAAAAAACTTGGAATTGGAACCGAGAAATTGCTAAGTAATTGATTGTACTTAGTCCACTCTGACTGAACGGTTTTTGGAAATTGTACAACCAACTACAGTTTACACTCAAGTTTGTACATATTTAATGAAAAAAAATGCACAAGTAGGACAAAAGTTAATAGGATTGATGTATAATGTGCGTAGGAAGTTTGAAATTTGATATTTCTGTTATTACACTATTGATTACCATTTTCAATTTTTATGTTCAGTCAGAGTGGACCAAGTACAACAGTTCAATATCACATGAAGGGAAGTTAATTATTGAGCTTCTTAACTTGAACATTTAATAGTTTACAACTTTTGAACGTATTTTCATAGTTCGGTACGTTTTTGAAATATTGTAGTTACACAGTTCACAATAATTTATTCAGAGGACTGGCGTTTTTCAAAAATTCGTTCAGACAGAGTGAACCAAGTACACAATTCTTAAATAACCGGTAAAATCAATTTCTAATTTTCGCAATGTTGTTACTTGGTCCCCTCTGACTTAACGCCGACCACTTAGAAGCTCCAATGTCTATTTCAAAAATCTTGCCATGATTTGGTGCTTTTTCGAACCTCTGCATTACTTTATGAGTTCCGTACAAAATTTCTAAACGTTTGCATTTGAAAACCCCTTTCGCAAAATCCGCGCTGTTGATTAACAAAACGCAAATTCCGCGCAAACCTGTAACAAAGGTTCCATCAGCGCTTTGCTAAAGAATTTGCTATGAACTCTTCTTGATTTTCTCGGGTCTCTGCCAAAATCATAATAGCTCTAATACAATGATCACTAAGGTACGGCTTTTTTCACAAGTTGTTGAAACCTGAAATTCGTATGCTCTTTCGGATTCAATCACATAAAAAGAGAAACCTCTGAGCTTGAACCAAAAATATGGAGATTTCAAGGTGGCATAAACGCCTCAAAGTTTAATTTTTGAAAGTAATTTCACTTTATCAGTTTTCAATCGATTTTCAATGTTCGTGGATGAATATCTTTAAAATTGATTTTTGAATAAACTTGTGAAACTTTTTTTTTTCTTTCAGCGTACTTTTGCCCAAAAATGTAGGGAAAAAACTGTTTCAACAAGAATTAATGAGTTACCCTCGCTGATACCGGTCCACTATTTACGCCTTGTCTCCAAAAATGGATAAAGTTGCAATTTTTTGAAAGTCCTCACCGAAAAAGTAAAGAAAATGCAATTGGTTGGTTAAACTGATAGAACCCTCGTGCCAGAAGTTACTCAAATTTCAAAAACCGTTCAAAAACACGTTTTTACGAGAAAAATGAGAATTTCAACTAAAATATTGATTGTTTTCATGCATAGTTTCCGCTTTAACCGAAAAGTTTTTTTTTTTTCAAAATAATAATATGAAAGTTTAACATTTAAATTTTTAGAGTAATTTCAAAATGGAAGGAAAAAACTTATTGAGGAAAACCTTCTAATGTATTCCATTTATCTAGTTTATCAAACATATGAAATTAATATTTGAAACATTAATGGCTTTATCGGTCATTGTCTACTCAATGAGCAAGGGGGTAGAATGTAAAGGTGGTAATGTGTACCATAACCCTAAATATGATGCTTAATATCTAATTTTGAAAAAAACTGCCAAAAAAAATTCTCAAACTTTTATTTAACATGAAAAATATCAAGTTTTTAGGCGTGTTCTGGCAGTTTTTAGTTGAAAATATCATACGAATTAGTGGTATAGCGGCTACCGCTGCTGATTCATATGCAGAAGGTCCTGGCTCGTCCCTTTTCTCCACTTTGTATTTTTCTATCGACTTTCTCCATACTCTCTTCTCTAAATATACATCTCATGTTTAAACGTATGTTCATAGCTATCGCTAGAACTAGAAACGGATTCAAAGAAAAAGCCGTTTTACTTCCTTCCAACTTTTACAGCTCAGTGTTAATCTACATTACGCCAGTTATGCAGTCAAGCATACTGTGTCGCTTCACAATAATCCTCCCACAATCTATCACCACGCACAAATGCGTGAACCCTTATGTTAAAAATAAACATTTCTTAACAACACTCCGACATCCGCATGACTTTGCGCAGACGCAGAAGACTCAACGAGTGATTGTACTCTTCATTTCCCCACGGCATCCTCTTATTGACCCGCAAGCAGACGTAGCAGGCGCCATTATCACTTTAAATAGAAGATCAACAATACTCTCACACTGAAGATGCCTATTGATCCCAAGCAGCTATCTCATTGGTTCCTTGTGTGAGTGTAGCTGGTCTGGCGATACTGGAGTAGCAACTACGTGTGGTCAATCAATTTTCATTTTCGATTTTTCTTTTCAAAAATACAAATTTCGATAAATTTGGAATTTAGAAATCCACTGACAAAGTGAGAGATGAGATTTTGTGAATAAATCGCGTTCTGGTGGGATTCGAACCCACGACTCCGTATTCGCTATACCGGCGCATTAACTCTTTGGAGCCTGATAATTGCGCCACTGCTGCCGCAACCTCGCGAGTCTCGAATGCGTTTGTTTCTTTACCGGGGTTATATTGACCCCTCCGGTTCCAACACAAGTAAGAATTCTGCGAAAAAAAATAGGAATTTAGTTCTAAATTTAGAAGAATTTTCGGAATTCTTGGGTTTGGTTTTACATAGCAAACTTACGACTTAATCAAAAAAAAAATCCAGAATTGTTCAAATATTTTCTGAAGAACTCTGGAAAGAATTTTATTCGAATTATTTTTAAGAGTTTCGTTTCATATTTCCTTATAGTTGCCATATAAAGTTTATTTTTGAATAAATATGTAGCGAGTATGGCAAATTCTTGAGCAAATCCGTTGAAATTTCTGAAGAAACTCGGGGAGAACAACAAACCTTGAAAAAATCAGATATTAAAAAAAAAATCCGTAAAAAAATGCTTAGAGGTTCGTCCGCTATTTCCGTCAAAGATTTTCTAGTAATTTCTCAGAAAATTCAGTGAGAAACAAGATCAGAAACTCATCATAGATTTCTGTTGAAATTTCTTCTTCTATTAGAATTTTTGATAAAACTATTGAATTTTCATTGCTTAAAACCATACATTGGTGTTTTTTTTTATTCTACAATGACCTAACCTAATTTAAATCTCTTTTGTTTACTGGGGCACTGCGTGAGCGATTCTAATTGGCGGCTGAACTTACAATTTGTACAGCGCTGCTATCACTTTTCTACCATGCCCATGGGTAGAATGATGAGCACGAGGATGCTGATGTGTGGCTCTTGTGCCTTCTCCAGTCCGATTGGGGGTCCATTATGAGTTGCCGTTAGCCGATATCCAAGTTTCCGGGTCCGTTAGAGCATATGCTCAGCTCAGGTGTCAGGGGTCAGGTGTCAGCTGCTCTCGGGGGCAGGGATCCTGATTTCCACTTTTCATCTTCTTCCACATTAGAAGACAGTCAGCAGCGAACGGTTGTCGCTGTTCGTGTGTATGCTTGTCAGCGACGACAGCAAACTCCGGCGAACGGTGGGAAGCCACACTTGGAAATTACTCATTCGTCCACATTCGCATCGCAAGCGAATGCGATTCGTGAGTGATGCGATTGATATTGTGCATACGAATTTTTGATGTTTTCGAATTATTTTCTTTGCTAATCTAGCATTTCAGCAACAATACAGTAAAAATGTATGCATTACATGCAGAAATTCTTTTCTACTTATGATAATAGCCGCTTCGATCGCTCACCAGCATTCTTCACTATTCGCCATTCATTCATTCGCTTGCGATCCAAACTGCGACGAATGGCAACGAATATTCATGTCAAGCAGCTGGCTCATCGCTTTCTACTGGTGATGGGGTTGCGTGTTTGATCACGACGATCCGTTTGCTGCATCTTCTCGATTCGCTTCAGCAAAGAGGAATGAATATGAATGGAGTGAGGCGAATATACCGATCCTTGCTCGGGGGGAAGAGCAACTGACGAAAAATTGCAAGTGGCGGGGGTGGGATCGTACCCATGACCATCCACTTATGAAGTGAACGTGTAGCCACTACGCTACGGGCCCCGGCTTATATTGGTGTTTCACCTGAAGTTTTATTGAAAACTTTTTCGGAATGTCGTCAAAACATTCCTAGCAGTAGATATATCCGCGTAGCAGTAGATATATTTTCCGCGTGCAAATAACTTTCATTGTTGTCCATCTATGGTTCTCTTAAGTCAAAGCATGACTTCGCTTAGGTCATCACATTTTCCTAGGAATAATTGAGCGAGACCTTTCTATTGACACATGATAGAATATGAGTTTATGTAGTGCACAGAGGTTCCACATAGGTAAAACATGTGATTACTAAGTAAAAAGAAAATCGCATTAAGTACTGTTCCTTTGAATTCCACTAAGAATTTGTATCTTTTGACAGATACGTATTTCGACCTTTACAATAAGGTCGTCTTCAGTGTCTTGTACTTGACAAAGGAACAGTACTTAACGCAATTTTCTTTTTACTTACAGATATTCCCCTAACAAGCCCAGGTTAATCATCATCATGTGATTACTGTTTATCTACAGCTCAATGAACTCAAGGCCTGACTTCAACCAGGCCATCTTGGGTACTCAGGAATCTAGTCGATGCTTTTATTTACTCCTGATCGATGAAGTATTGGTTTCTGAAGCTAATCGTTGTTTTCTGCATGCAAATAGGTTTAATTGTAGTCCATCTACGGTACTCTGTAGTCAAGGCATGACTTCAATCAGATCGTCCAAAATTTCTACAGTTCGTTGTTATCACAAACATTATACAGATGCTCATGTATTGGTGTAAATAAGAGCGATAAAAAAAATTGAAAATAATCCTTGGTGATTATTTCGAGTGTTCATGTTTTGTAAGGAAGATTCGGACAATCCATCAAGATATTCAGAAAATATGCACAGTACTACACGGACAACACATGTTCTACAGATGTCTCCGATTATCTATGGGGTCACTAAGGAAATAATATCTCGTGTTTAATTTCATTTGAAAACAACAAACGCAAACGTAGACTTGGATGGTTCAGCAATGTTGAATATCTCAAGAATTCAAAAGAAACCTATCGGAAAATATCAAATTCGAACATGTATAGCAACATCAACTATCATTAGGAAACGGAATGTGCAAACTCCCATTGAAATACTTCGTTAAGAAGAAAGTTATGGGGGTGCAAATCGTACTTGGCCTTTTTTTTGCCCGACTTGACCCAGTGACCCACTGGCCTTACTCCGTCCAGAAGTCTAAGCAAATGTTGATCCCGTATATTTTCAAAACTACAGTGTTGTACGAGTTTGTGTTCAAAATTTGTTTAACTTCTGTTGAGAAATGGGCTGTTGGCGATTTTTTGAACTTTTATGTTTTACCTGGGGTCAAACGGGTTAATTGGGAAACGGGTTAAACATTGGTGAGAATTTCCGTCCCACACACAGCGAAATTCAGTATAATTCTTTTAAAGAATTCAACCAGTTTTTTTAGGAATTGCTTCTGCTATTTATTATGAAAGTTTAACCAAGAAGTTTTGCAAAAATTCAAAAATTTTCAGTTTCAATGTTTTGAGATTCTGCATTCCGAACATTTTGTCGCTGAGTCGTGAGTTCTAAGTTTACTAAATCGTTTTTTTTTTGTCCCATTGGGAAATAAACCGTAGAACTAGTTGCTGAACCATCCGATAACAAGATAGAAATGAAGCATTAATGCTCCGCTGTTACTTTCTATCTGCAATTGCTCACACCTCTTCTATACTCGTCGATTAAATACCCTTAAGCTCCACGATTCATCTCACCCGGTCCATCTAAGATAAGGGAAAATTAGTGCTTTAGTTTCTCACACTACATTATGGACTAAAGCAATGGACCATACCGTTTACTAGGTATCTCTTTTCGGTAGTCTGTATTGACTATAATACCGACGTGTTAGCCGAGCGAAGAAAACCAAAACTAGACCAACATCAAACCGTAGGTACATCGACAACGACGAGAGTTTGTGTTAATTGGCGATTAACTTGAAGCACCCACCATCATCATCTACAGACAACAGCAACGCTTTTGCTCTACAATTAAGTAAAACGTCAAACCGACACCCAACCGACGAACGACGACGCCAGACGGTGGTGCGATCTGTTCGGACATCATTTCACCTTGTACCACCGTCTACCTAGCCGGCTATGGATGTTTCAAATCCGATTCAATTATCCGGAGTTGTTTTACAACGGAGAACAATGTAACCTAAGTATCTACCTAGCTGGAGAAGAAAGAGAAAAAAAAAACGGGGGAAATTACAACTTCATATAGATTTCTAGTTTTCCCATTTTGCTATGCAAGGGGGTTGCCACCACTTCGTCATCACGTCCGCTTGGAAAGGTGTTGACTAGTGTAAAAGAACTACTACAATTTGTTTCCCTTGGGGTCTAAAGGAACGTGATCGTGATTTACATACATCAAATTCTGTTTGAATGGACATTTTGGGCTTGATAGGACTCCTACTTGAGAATTGGTCAGTAATCGAGCTATCTTAAAAAAATCTGGTTAATGCTGAAATTGTACCCATTTTATAATTTTGGAAAACTCTTTTCTACAAAACAGTTTTAAAAGAATTCCTGGCGAATTGATTAAGGAATTCATGATGGCACAGTAGAAAAATTACCGGTAATGTTTGCTTATTAGTGGGATTATCGTAGGGGTTTTAGAAACTTTTGACGAAATTCTTTGAACATTTCTAGAGTATTCAATACACTCTAAACACTTGGCAAAATTACCTCGATTAAATCACGACCAACTAAAAAATGTGTTTCCTGAAACATCGAGACCACCACGCTTAAGTTGTTGCGTTTTTCTCATCGCACTGTAAAATCTGAAACAACATCTCCACATTATGTAGGTATTGCAACCATTCCCAGCAACTTCTGTTGAACGTTCTCTTCTTGGGCAACGAAAACAACGAGAGCACTAAGCATCCACCCCCCGACGACCGACTAGAATGCGTGACCGAAACATTTCCCAAGCTAAAGCAAAAGCAATGCGGGGAGCAAAGCTGCCCTTCTCTTTTCAACGGAGCTTATTGCTTCAGCATTACCAACCATCATAATCTATCTCTGCCGCCCGCCCACTTAATGGTAAAACAGCTTCTACGTAACCCATTTTCCGAGGTTAATACCCGAGCAGGAGAAAATAGCTGAACAATACGAAACTCAGGTATGGAAAACCGAATACCTACAACCTGAATGAGGTATTAAGAAGCCCTGCATAAGAGGTAAAATACCTAAAATAATAACTGGTTTATATTCTGGGCATAACAAGTGAATAATGACCTCAGGTATGGCAATACCAAAATAATAATCGGCGACTTTTCCATACAAATAGCGATTTTTCCATAATTGAATAATACCTCAAGCAGTCCTGAACACCAAACCAATAACTCGTTAAGGTATTTTATCAATACCTACAAAATACCAAAATAAGTTATTTTCAATACCTGGGTAACCGACCAATACCTTGTTTTGGTATGATACCAGACTTTGGTATGCTGCAGTTATATGGCAGTTATTCGTTCCTGCTCGGGTACCAATCCAATTTGAATCAACCGCAAATTTATCAAGCTGATTGAATGCCTCGCGACCGAAATCACATGCTCGTGATTTGAATCTTGAACGAACGTTGAAATTCTTGAACATAATTAAGCTTTTACAACCATCATAAGTACCTATAGGTACCTACTTGAACTTCGATATTTTAACTCGCTGATATGATTCTCTCGTTTCGCTCTTCTAGGACGACGATTTCATAATCGAAACAGCGCCAAATGGTGACCACACGCTTAACGGTAGCAGCCGGTCCAGTGGTGGCAACGGAGGAGGTGGTGGTCGATATGCCACTCTTGCCATCACCGGCAAACGGAGCTCGATGGCGACATCCAGTGGGACGGCGACAGCCGGCAGTACAAATCAGCATCAGCAGCACATCAATAACGAAAACAACCAGAACAACATCAACACCGTACTGCGGCGGACAAGTAAGTGGTTTGAACTTTTGTTACCATCAAAAACTAGGAATCCCAAAACGATTCAACATCTCTAATCTCGTCATTTTTGTCTAATCTCGTTCTCTCGATCGATTGATGATCGTTCTAACTGCTTTCAAAAACTGGACATTACCACCCTAAAACCCATGCTATAGAGAATATCATTACACACGACGAGTACCATAGGTTCTGTGATAAAGCACTCGAAAGTAAATATTAGCCTTTTAGTCTTTCATCTTTGAATAATGCACGGTTTTTCGTTTTCTTTGGCACCACGGTCTTGCTGTTTCGATTGCTGCACAGTGCACTTCTAGAGTTATGCCACGTTCAGACTATGGAGCTTTGAAATATTGTAATGAATATTAAGGGGAAAGCTGTTTAAATAGCCATAGTCAATGGTTTTCTCAGTCCTCGAATCAAGAACGATTTGTATCTACATTTCCGACGTTTCGGTCTGGGGATTTGGCCTATTTCAAGGGTCGTTGTGTCTACCGTCTATCGCTTCTGTTTTTTTTGCATAAGGGATGCTCTTCTGGGTTTCGTCGGGAATATAGATAACAATCGTTTTTTATTCGAAGACTGAGAAAGCCATTTGCCCTTTCCATCAAGTTTCCAGTCGTAAAACACCATACTAGCCATCCCAAGTAACAATAATACTTTTGTGGCAATCCTGAAGTAATTTCTAAGATAGAATAATAAAACTTAGCAATAAAGCTCTTTGTTCTGCAAATCTGAGATAAAATAGGCATAAAACATCCATAAGACTAATCTGGCACACTCTTCAGGAGATCTTCAAAGCTGCTTTTGAAGACTGCTTTGAAACTATTTGTATTTATGTACTTGCACTGATAATTGATTATAAGAACTTCATGAAACTTTAACAAGAATAGCTTGAGGCATGTTGATCTTTTAGCTGTCTTTCTCAAAAGTGTCAACAGTGCATAATAAATGAAATCTTTTACCTAAGCACTATGCAGATGCAAACAAGTTTTGTTTCATGGATGAAATGTCAATTGAACTGCAAATTAATTTTCATCAAATTGAAATGACTAAAGCATTAAAATTGCCTGACAGATCATTGATGACAGGGAATCAAAATTGTCCGTGCCATACCCACTTTTTTGTTGATATGCCGCCCAAAACATACGAAAATAACAAAGCGCCCCAAAAATAATATCAATCATTAATATACGAAGACATAAATTTCCTATAAAAACAAAAGGCTACGCCACTTTTTCAATTCTATCTAAACATGGCTGCCGTTCCATGCGAACAAAACTCATGCAGCCGACATCAATTGTTATTACTTTTAATCCAAAGCCCCTCAAAACAATGATGGAACCAAGTCACCTTGCATGAAAACTACAGCCTTTATTGAAGATTGTTTTTACTAGTTATGATCTTAAGGTAGATTTGTTCGTCTTAAATGAAACTTTTTCGTTTTATTCAAGAGTAACAACCTTTGACAATTGTTTGTTTACGTTTTCGATGCTAGAAATTTGTCTCTGTACATTTCGCGGTGTTTCGCGTCAATATTTGCCAATTCTATTTTGTTTCCCTGTATTTTTGCAATTAATAATGAAGTGCAGCTTACTAAAATTACGCTATTTGGCATCAGCTTGAGCAGGGTCACAGTAAGTACCCATTTCATTTTCGATTCGCACAGCTGTGGCCTGTGTCAGGAACTGGTTGAAGGCAGGACGACAGCAGCCAACTACTCGCATTTTTGATTGGCCGTAAAATCATTATTTGGTTGACAAGATTACTTTTTAGCACAAGAATGGCTAAATTATCAGTGAGCAAACATGTTTATGTGTTTATATTTGCATGGAAACGCGGTTTTTCAACCAATTTGTTACATTCATTATTTGGATTGAAAAAATAGTTCGTTGTCTTATTATTATTTCGCATAGTTCTTGTTCCAGAGTAATGGCTCTACCTCAAGAATAGAAGGCTTCAAGAAGTTTTTAAAGGAGGATTAGTCAGATGAAATGCACTTGAATAAACTTTCAATAAAATATGTTGATGTTATGTGTTGAAAATAACTTCAAATACACCTTAAAACTTATTATAAGATTTAATGCTCTTGTAAATTCAGTTGTTTTATGCGCGAATTTCAAAATTAACTTTTAAAACCGCAAACGAACGAAGCTTGTTTTCTCTTGATAAAAACAACTACAAATGTTCCATGAATTAGTCATGCTGTGATAAAGCTTCCATAAAAATAATCAAATCGAAAAGGAATTGAAATTGTTACTTGGGATAAGCTTTGTATAAAATTCTGTAGTCTGATCGTCGCACGCTTACATTATCTCATCTTCATTCTTCCATACTTCGATCCTTCGATATCAACCACTCATCGTAAAGCATTTCACCAATCACGTTAGATGTACTTACTCTACGAGCAATAACTGAAGGCATTTATCCCAGCTGAAATTGTTTTAATCCCAGCAAGAATTCCTGAAGAAATCATTGCAATTTCTACTGTAATTTCAAAACAAATTCCCAACCCAAGTCAAGTAGACTAGAAGAAGTTTTTAGAACCATCATAAAATCAAAATTAGAATGTTTTAGGTTTTATAATGGTTTCAAAACCCTCTACAAAACTAGTTGACAATTAAAATGTCGGAGCGGACCTGGTGTGGTGGTTAGAACACAAGACTATCACAAGGACCTGGGATCGAATCCCACTCCCGACATACTCACAAAAAAGTGGGTTCTTCCTTCGGAAGGCAAGTGAAGCGTGGGTCCCGAGATGAACTAGCCTAGGGTTAAAAATCTCGTTAATACAGACAAAAAAAATTAAAATGTTACTTTGGAAGGGAAATCTCTGGAGAAATCACAAGATGAATTTCGAATAGTTGGATGAATTACGGAAAGGATTTGTTTAGGACTCCTTGCAGAAATCACTGGAGCAATCTCAGCCAGAATTTCAAGAGAATCGGGCATTTGTGGGGGAATTCTTCCATGAGTAGTACTGATTGAGTACCTATTGGCTTTTCTCTGTGGATTTCTCCAAGAGTTCCTTCAGGATTCCCTCTTGAAATGCGCACTGGGATTCCTGCAAAAGTTCCTGCCGTGATTCAAAAATTCCTCTGGGATTTCCTCACGAAATTTTTGTTGAGTGAGATTCCTCCAATTGTTCTTTATGAAATTCGTCCAGCAATTCTTGCTGTAGCTTTACTATAGATTCCTCCATAAATTCACCCAGAGATTTTTATTCCTCCAAGGTTTTCTTCCGAATTTCTCTAGTGATTATTCCAGGAATTCCACTTCGTATTCTTACAGGAAATCCTCTTCAGATTCCTTTGAGAATTTCTGTGAATATTGCTTCTGGAATACTTCTGGATTGTCAAGTAACAATGACAGCTGAATAATTCAACGGCTAGAATTTTTAAAATCAAGCTTAATGTAGCTGCTTATTTATCTGTTGTACAGTGATAATGTTTGTTGGGATTTTTCCAGGAATTTGTGAGTGGAATCCCCCAAGTAATCTTGTTGGGATTCCTTAAGCAATTCCTGCCGAAAATAATCTACAAATTCCTGGAGAATTCCTATCCCAAGTAACAATGATAGCTGAATAACAACCTATTCAGCTAAATAAGTGGTTTATTCATCTATTGTACGACAAGAATATTTTTTGGGAAGAGCAATAATTGCAAAATTACTACCATCTGAAAATGCTTGAAAAATTCCAGCAATAATGCATGAAGAAATCTTGGTAGAAGTTGCTGAAGAATTTCTGGCGGTATTCTTAGAGGAATTCCTAGAGAGAAATCCTTTAAAAAAAATCCTGGCTGAATCGTCGGGGCCATTTCTGGAGGAATCCCTGCAAAAAACAAACTCATTCAAAAATTCCATCAGGCATTCCTGGAGGAATTCCAAGTAGATTTCTCAAAAGATTTCTCCATTCAATTTCTCTTAGAATTCCTCTAGGGATGCCTGCTGGGGTTCCTCCACAATTTCCTCCTGGAATTTCTCAAGCGAGTCCTCTTGAAGTTCTACCATCCTGCTATGATTCCTTCAGCGATTTCTAGAAAGATTTCTCTAGAAACTCCTTGTGGAAAACATCCAATAATTTCTGCTAGAACTTCTTCAGGAATCCCTACTACAATTTCTTCGGGAATTCTTTCTGAGTTTTGTCAAGCATTTTCAGCAGACAAACCTCTAAATATTGCTGTGGAGAGTAATCTAGGAATTCCTTAAGCATTATCTGCAAGTACTAACGGGTGGTCACTAAATAACGGGAATGCTTTGAATGTGCTCTTAAAAATATATGATCTTTAAAAATGGCAATCTGAATTTAACTATCATAAAGGTTTAACAATGTACGTCCATGGAAAATATAAAATTTAAGAAAGTTGAACGTAGTAATTTGTACAGTATTTTTTTGCAGTGATGTTGGAGCAACTGCTTTGTACGACTTTTCAGAGTTTACTTTCACGCATTTTCTGCGTCTGTGAAATCGTTGGTCAAAATAAATGGTTTCTCAGCTACCTTTAGCATCTACACACTCAAACAGTAATAAGAAAAAATGGGGATACTGACTTGTTTTTTTTTTTTTGCTTTGGTTGTAGCCTTTTCCCGGAAATGACATTTATAGAAATTTCCAAAAAATGTTATTTTTCTGTATCACCAAAATGTGTCGATGTAATTTGTGCACTGCGGTTCATTGTTGAACTTTTTTTGTGCTATTTTTTTTATAACGAACCATTTACATGTTGTTCAATGTGTAAATGTGATTTGATGTAAATATTTGTTATTTAACAAGGCATTCTATTGATTTATCCAGCCCATGTCACAAAAGAAGATTTTATTATGTGAAATGATATCATGCTTATTGGTTTTGCTAGTTTTCCTCTATTTCCTTCAGGATCTGTTTCTTGGGATGCCGAAATGTGGAATTCATTCAAAACCGGTCGGGTTCTAGTTTTATAATGGTTTACTATTAACTTTTTTTACGGTTGTTTTGAGCAATCAGTAGAGCCGTCCAAGGCGTTTTGGTAGTGCTTCCTGTTTCAATGTCGTTTTCTGCAGAACAGAATAAGTTGACACAAAATAAAAAATACGCTGACTTTGTGGATAGATAGACGATGGTTTTGTCTAAAAAATGTTTACTCTATGGACGCTTCTATTGTTTTTAATCAGCTGCTAAAAGCATTCCCGTTATTTAGTGGCCACCCGTTACAGGGGAAACCCAGAAACAAAAAAAAATCCACGAGAATTTCCACCGAAAATGTCCAGACTAGAGAAACCCCAGTTGCAGTCCTGGAGAAATCCCAGCATTAGCAGTAGCTTAGATAATCTTAAGAGAATTCTGAGTAGGAATATCACGTTTCTGAAGAATTCCACGAATAAATTTCAGCATTGCTGGAGGAATCCCAGCAAGATTTTTTAGTGGTGATCCCAGAAGAGTCTTGGACGAATCCGTGCAGAAATTTCTTGAGAAATCCCAAGAGGAATTCCTGGAGGAATCCTTGGAAAAACCTCTGAAGGAACTTAAGGAGAATTTTCTGGAGAAATCCCTGCAGAAATACCTTGAGGTTTGTCAGGGAGAATTTCCCGGAGAATCCTATCAGATATTTCTGGAGGATTTCTGAAAATATCCTTGGACTGAAGGTCTTCTTCTTCTTTATTATGGCTCGACGTCCCAACAGGGACTTGGCCTGCCTCGCTTCAACTTAGTGTTCTTTGAGCACTTCCACAGTTATTAATTGAATGGCTTTCTTTGCCTGCCATTTCTTGAATTTGTATATTGTGAAGCAAGTACAATGATACACTATGCCCAGAGGAGAGTCGAGAAATTTTTTTTCCGACTGGAACGGGTATCGAACCCGCCGGCTCTGGATTGGCGATCCTTAGCCTTAACCACTAGGCTAACTGGACTGAAGGTATCCGCGATAAAATCCTCAAAGGAACTATGCGAGAATTTTCGGAAAAAAAATCTGAAGGTATTCATACAGAAATTCTTGGATGAAACCCTGGACGAATCCATAGGGGAACTTCATGCGGTCTCTCTGACGGAATACCAGGAGAAATTCCTGGAGGAATCCTTGAAGGTTTTTTTTTCTCTGCAATCCCGGCAGGAATTTCTAGAGAATCCCATCAGGCATTCTGAGAGAAATATGCCGGATGGGATTTATCTGAAATTTCTTGTTGCTTCAAAGGTTTTTCTCAGGATTCCTGTACATATCCTTCCTGTTATTCCTCCAACGTTTCCTACGGAGATTTCTCCAGGATTCCTGTAGTAATTCCTCTGATTACTCCAGAGATTTCATCAAGAAATCCTTTAAGAATTTCAAAATTTTCTAAAAAGTATCATAAATCTATACAAAAGTTTTTATAATAAAAGTTGGTTATCGTAGTGACAGCATAACTAACACAGGGACTATGTATGACTAGGTGACGATTTTTTCAAGGTTTGAGGAATTTTTTGTCTGAATTCTCAAGTAATTTTTAATTATCTAATAATAAACTTTTAATCGAAAAAGATTAAAAAATATTATTGTAGCGCAATAAAATTAGAAATAATTGGGTTTAGCTAAACGAATGTCTGCCAATGTATAAGTTTCTTCAGAGGTTTCTATTGATGTTTTTTCAGGGATTCCGGTTTCTTCAGAGATTTCTCCAAGACTTCCTTCAGAAATTCCTCCAAGGCTTCGTCCAGGGATTTATCTTGGAGTTCTATCAAGGATTGCTCTATAATAATTTCTCCAGAACTCCATTTAGTGAATCCCCCAGAAATTCGTATTACTTCAAGAGTTTTTTTTTGGTATTCTTCCAGGACTAGCTTCAGGAATTCTCCAAGGGAAGATATTCCTCCAGCAGTCTCCTATGGGATCACACCAAAATTTCTCTAGGGATGTAATCATGTATTTCTCCAGAAGTTCCTTCAGAAACACCACCAGGAGGTCCTTCAGAGATTCTTCCAAAGGTTAGTTCGAGAAGTTTCTCCAAGAGTTCCTTTAGAAGTTGCTTCGTAGATACTTGTAGAAGTTTTATCAGGGATACCTTGAGGGATTTCTCCGGGGTCTTCAGAGATTCACCCAAGACTTCCGTCGGGAATTCCTCCAAGAGTTGCTTCAGGTATTTCTCCTGCAGTTGTGTCAGTGATTCCTCCGGAAGTTAATTCAGGAACTCATTCTGGGGATTCTTCTTGGATTTCTTCAGTAGTTTTTTCATGGATTCTTCAGAAGATCTTTCAGGAATGTATATAAGAGGATTTCCGCGGCTTTCTTTAGAGGAAATCAGGAGTTCCTTCAGAGATTCATCTAGAGCTCCATCTAGGCATTACTCCAGATTTTTTTTTTCTGATCATATTTCAAGAATTCCTTCAGGAAACCCTCAATGGTTGCTACAAGGATTCTAACAAGAGATTCTTCAGAGATTCCCATAGGAACTCTTTCAGAGATTACTCCTATTGCTTCAGGGTTAACTTCAGAGTTAACTTTAAGAGTTCCTTCAGGGATTCCTCCAGGAGTTCTTTCAGAATTCTTTTCAGGGTTTGCATCAAGAATTCGTTAAGGAATTCGTTCCGGGTTTTCTTCAAGGATTCATTCACGAATTTCTCCAAGAGTTTGCTAAGGGAGTCTTTTAGAAGCATACAGATCGAAAAAAGAGTGTAAAATTCTGTGACATATGATGCACATGATTGGAGCGTGGGATATCATAGAAGTTTACATGACATATCATGTAAAGTTCATGAAATATCATGTAAACTTCCATTATATGTCATGTAATTCAGCATGACTCTGAGAGTTTATATGACATATAACACAAATTTGCATGATATATCATGTAAACCATCATAACACTAAGTTTACATGACTAAAATGAAGTTTACATGACATGTAAATCTCATTATTTTAACTGTGTATACTCAGTGATTACTCTACACAGCCAACACAAAGTCGTAATTGATGTAAAATAAGATGCTAAAGTGGAGGCCATATGCGTACATGCTTCCATTTAACCGCGTGTAAAGTGTACCTATATCGCCTCCACTTTAGCATCCTATTCAACAGCATATGCGATCGTGTGTTTGCTGGGTATTAGTTTTGTTAGAAATTTCTCCAGAAGTTTCCCTAGAATTCCTTTAGGGAAGTCCATCTGGGATTTGTTTAGGATTATAATGTCTCTTGGAGTTTCGTGGAGTTCATTCCGAGATTTTTTTTCTAGAATTCCTCCAGGAAAATTTTCAGAGTTCTCTCTAGGAGTATCTTCGGGGATTCCTCCTGGAGTTCTTTTAGAGATTTTCAGTAGTTCCTTCTTCCGCGATTCCTCTAGGCGTCGCTTCTTTCATGGATTCTTACTTTATATTCTTACTAGATTCTTACTTGATTCCTTCATGGATTTATTCTAGAATTTCTCCAGAAATTTCTCTAGGGATATAATTATGTATTTAGCCTGAAGTACCTTCTGACATTCCACCAGAAGTCCCTTCGGAGACTCTTCCAGAAGTTTGTCCAAGAATTCCTTTACGAGTTGCTTCAGAGAAAATTGTAGATGTTTCATCAGGGATACCTATAGGAAATCCATTATGGATACCTACGGGGGCTTCAGAAATTCCTCCAAGACTTCCTTTAGGGATTCCTACATGAGTTCTTTCATGTATTTTTCCTGGAGTAATATCAGTGATTCCTCCAGAAGTTCCTTCAGGGACTCATTCTGGAGATTCTCCAGAAATTCCTCCAGAAGTTTCTTCGGGGTTTCCTTTAGGACTTCTTTCTGAGATGCATTTAAGGGAAACAGATTCCTTTAACCCTTTGGAGACGGATGGGTCACATTAGCACAGCCGTGAAAAAACGACCTTTATCAACGTGTTCTAGACCAGCGACGTTGCATCCAGAAAAACAAAAAAGCCGTCTCCAAAGATTTAAGAGAATTTTCGCGGCTTGCTGTAGAGAGTTTCATGAGAGATTCCTTCAGAAGTTGCTTCAGAGATGCCTCCATGGCTCCATTTAGTATATAATCCAGGAGCTCCTTCAGGGATTCTTCTAGAACTCTGTCCAGGTATTACTCCAAGAGGTTTTTAGATCATATTTCAGGAGTTCATTCAGGGAACCCTCAAGGGTTGCTACCTCAAGGGTTCTAACAAAAGTTTCTTCAGAGATTCCCATAGGAACTCTTTCAGATATTACTCTTATTGCTTCAAGGTTAGCTTTGCATAGGACTACCTTCAGGGCAGGGATGCCATATATACAGATTTATCTGTATTATACAGATTTTTGAGCATCCGTACAGATTTTATTTTATATGAAATACAGATTTTTGAGATAGAGGGGCTATTTTATTTTTATGGGATACAGATTTTTCACCAACATTTTGTATGGGATACAGATTTTTGAAAAGTGCGATACAGATTTTTCAAAAAATCATCTGGCATCCCTGCTTTAGGGGTCCTGCAGGAGTTTTTTTTTTCAGGAGTCCTTCGAGGATTATACTTCACGAGTTCGTTAAGAAATTCGTTTGTGTGTTTTTTCCAAGGATTCATTCAAGAATTCCTCCAAGAGTTTTCTAAAGAAGTCTTTTAGGAGTACCTTCAGGGATCACTCTATGAGTTCTGTCAGGTATTTGCCCAGAAGTTTCTTCAGGGATTCCTCTAAGGAGGTCCTGCTGGGATTTCTTCTGGATAATATTTGTTGCGATGTAAATCAGCCGTTCTACCCCCGCGCAAACAGTGAAATTAGTCATATTCTGTTAGCTTTACTGCAGGGGATAACAAGAAAACAAGTAGGCAGTAGCGACAGTATCGAGTGCATTGATCATAAGTCGATCACAGTAAGTTTGTTACAATTTACAATGGAAGGAAAATAGAACCAGGTTGTACCGAAGCCGATAATTATTGTTGCCAAGTGGCGGATATATTACTGAAGAATTGTAGGTGTTTTTTAATGAAATATGAACAATGAAGTAAACCAAACTATTTTAGTGTGCTTCATCTGCTCAAAGAACTCCAGCAACAATAATCAAGGCTTTCTCTAGGAGTTCCTCGAAAGGTCTTATTTCAGGAGTTCATTCCGAGATTTTTAAACAAGCAGTTGTTTTCTAGGATCCCTGCAGGAGTTCCAATAGAGATTTTTCCAATAGTTCCTTCTTCTGGGATTACTCCAGGAGTTCTTTCGGTGATTCCCCCAGGAGTTCCATACATATTTTTTTTCCGGATTTCATTCACGGATGCTTCCAGTACTTCTTCCAGTAACTTCCCCAGAAGTTCTTTGGTGGGGCTCTTGGAGGAGTTTGTTCACGAATTCCTCAAAATGTTCAGGGATTCCTTTGGAAGTTCCT